>NC_139703.1:19073745-19243745 GCF_964188405.1 Protomyctophum parallelum | reverse complement strand
CCTTTTTTAATTTATTCTTTGGTATTCAGACAGCCGGCAATGAGTAAAACGCTCCCAACAAAAATGTAGTCTCTGTGACACATCTAGCACAGATTGCACAATCTGCATTCAAAGATGTTCGTAGAAGCTTTGTCATTGGTCGACCCGTAGGCTACACAATACTTTGTTATCCACGGAAGGAAGAGGTTCTCTCTCCCTGGCTGTCTCACAAATATAGATTTGACGTGTGAGCAACGTTGTGTATTTACGGTATTCCATCTTCCACCTCTATGATGCGTCTACACACCAAGGCATCACGCATGCCTGACTATAGTCTGTGACCTAAATGTTGCCCAACATAATATGTTATAGTTTGTAAGCTTGCAGCTGTGTGCTGTGCATGCATCACGCCATCAACCTTCAGTCATATACGGCAGAAGAAACAAGAAAACAGCAAAACCCGTGACCTGACAGAGTTCAATATTGCAACTCCTGTCAAGATGCACCCTGTGACCTGGTTTCATGCAAATGAAGGTAGGTATCTCTGTAATTTAATATTCAATTTAATGTCTCTGATGCGTCCCAGATGGAACGCTAGGAAGAGAGGAAGAGGAGAGAAGGAGCTCCAACGGTCCAACCCCAGATTCCAAAAGCAATGAAATGGGGATAGGAAAATGAATAAATCATCTGAGCATTGGTTTACTTGAGGAAAGGAGAGTGCAAGAGAGCAAGGCAGAGAGAGGCAGAGAGAGAGAGAGAGAGAGAGAGAGAGAGAGAGAGAGAGAGAGAGAGAGAGAGAGAGAGAGAGAGAGCTTTCTTTTGGCTTGTGTGTCTTGTAACATTATTCTCCCTGGAACTTTCAAAGTTCTGTTATGAATGATAATATACGGTGTCTGCCTTCACTGGTGCATAGGCTACTATACATAATACAAATATAAGATGTACATGAGGGGGAAACACTTGAATTTTGTCTGCATTTTGTCATGAACAAAGGTGTTTAAAACTGATTTTGTTTGTGGTCGTGTTGATGGTTTAGCCTAGCCACCACTTGCACTGCAGCTGCATACAGTACTACCTACACTCAAGACCTCACAGCATTAACTTTAAGTTACATTTATATGCACTTTCATCTTGGAGTCCTTGCCCATATTGTCAAAGACATATTATATACACAGCGACATCCTAAGAGTTCATTCTCCTACATTTCAATTTCACAATTATCAATGAGGATATCACCGACAAACAAACAAGTTACAACCACACACAATACAGTCATTTAGTTTATTTATTTTGCATAGCAGTGAACCACAGACGTGAAATGACAAAAACACAAAGGGAACACTGAAAGACCAGGTGTACTGTGCATTATGTCACATGTGCAATAGAGCGTCGCAGTCCCACCCCCTTTCATGACGCCAGGCCCAGGAAATGAATCCCAATGCATCTTTCCCATAGACATTTAAAAATGTATTTATTTAAATACCTTTTAAGCGTCGTACGAAGCCAACTCGAGTCGTGACAAATCATGACAACAAACACAATATGTTGGACCAAACTAATAATTACGAAGAAGAAAAACAACAAAAATCAAAATGGGCCAATCCTGCATACTTTGAAAGCCAATATTAGCCAATTACGATGGAATATGAAATATCGGACAGATCAGTCTTGAGACTAAAGAGATGATATGTAACGATTTGCGGGATCTTTGGACAAAATCTGGAGGACTAATATCAAACAAAATGTTTTACAAAAGTCAGACTCCTGGTGGCGCTATAACAGGCCATTCGCTGGCCATTAGCTGGTAACGGACGGACGACACACACGGACGGACGGAGTGCAAAATATACTCTCCCCATGCCTTCGGCCTGGTGGAGACAATAAAGGCAACTGGATCTACAGTAGTTGCAAAGGCACCACACAATTTATTGCTGAGCATTAAGAGACTTACCGTACATTAAGAATAAATTAAGATGAACCGGAAAAACTTGTACTATTCAGCGACAAACAACACACTGGTTGACACCTTGTTGTGAAGCGTTCAGCTTCAGCACAGGCTTTGCTTGACAGCACAACTGACAGTCTGTCTGTCTGTCTGACTGACTGACTGACAGTAGCCTACAGTATGTGTCTTCATCGTTCACGATGGAGATGCGCACATGGTGATTCCACTCATTAAAGCCTCCATGAATAGGGCAACGGCTGCTGAAAGATTTAGAAGAACATTGGCTCCGACGTGGCTCTAAGCTGCAGCTGCAGCTGCCTGGCTGGCGTGCATTTAGCCACTTCCCCCCCCAGCTGTCAGGAGCCAAACAATGGCTGAGGAAGTTTCACCCAAGTCCCCAGACCAGACCACACAGCACCACCGGGTTCATGCAGGCCTTCCTTCAGCCAGCAGCACAGCACATGCAGGCAGCAGCAACTGTCAGCTATCCGTCATTCCAGATAGAATCATACACAGTTAATTTAACTCTGAGAGCATGTAACCAGATGTACATGTAATGCACATGTAACCAAATGGACCTTATGGCTCCATTTGGTTCAATTTGTTCACTCTCAGAGTTACAAATGGCTCAATTAATTCAATTCTAGTGCTATGAATTATTGTCTTACACAGAATACAGACATCGACCCCAAAGATGAATCAAGACAACCGTACTGACGAGACAAAACATGTGGTAATGGGAAATCCTCAGCCGGCATGTCATTTTGTTAATTTTGTTGAAACAAGTTCCCAGGTCTTTTTTGTGTTATCCTTTTAGCCTTAGGCCTAATATCTTACTGTAGCCTACCACACACATGCTGTGACTAGCATGACTGAATTAAAATGAGACACAAGTATAGCATGTGCTTAAATTCATATTTAGAAAATGTTTCAGAAATTCAAATTTCTGAGATGATAGAATGGTGATGGATGATGATGGTCATGGTAGGGGAACCTTATGAAAGCTTTGTGGGCAAAGATTCAATCTATCATATATCGCCATGAATATCTGCTGTGATTCAAATGTTATGGCTTGTTGTTTAGATATCGTATACACAACAATATCACGATTCATACCACAGATACACCAAACCACCAAGAGGAGACAAAATAAAGTTTCAGTCCACCGCTAAGACCACACTCTACACTGGACTCTATACATGTATTGCATGTTACCTATTAATTGGACAGAGTAAGACACAATGATGCTGTCAATTAATTGTGGACTGGAAGCCAAAGATATATTATTATATTGCTTATACCGTAACTGTGTTATCGTAAGAATGTCCTCTAACTTAACTATGTGAGTGTGACATCATCATCATAACTGGAAGTTATGTGGGAACACCTACTGAGTGGCAAAAAATACCCTACTTTCTGACCATGACAGCCCATACAGTACATCCAAACACAAAAGTCCTATTTGATTGCATTAAATGATGCTTTAATTGATTGCATTAATTGCATTAATAAATGATAAACTCACTTTTCCACTCTATTTACCCTCTATAGTCTATACAATGGCCAGACAGGTAAACAGAGATAGCATTTTGTGTCACGTTCTGTGACGTGTTATTGTTTTCTTGTGTACCTTTTATTTTGTAGTATTGTTTTGTGCCTTCCTGTCTGCCCCTGTAGTTCTGTACCTGCCTTGTCTAACCTGTGTTGTGATCAGTCTTTGTTTCCACCTGTGTCCTCTTAGTCCCCCAGCCAATCCCTTTCTTGATTTGAGTTTTGTTCACCTGTGTCTAGTTATCCCATGTCTATAAGTATGCCCTTGTGTTTTCAGTTCTTTGTTGCTTCGTAAATTGTTGTCAGTGTATTTCTAGCTCCTTGTGATTCATTGTATTTTCCTAGTCCTAGTGTTATTTTTCTTGCTCCTAGTTATCCCTAGTTTCCCCGTGTTTCCTGTGTTTGTTCTGTACGGTTTTTGGATAATAAACCACCGGGCACTCGACCTGCCTTGTGTCTGCCTCAGTCTCTGCCTTGTCCTGCGCTTGGGTCCTACACCTCTGACTCTGATTGTGACATTTTGAACACATGAGAGAGCAGGCCCTCGGTCCCATCACCAAACAATGCTCATGGTTTAAGGATAAAAGTTATCTTTGTTTACCATGAATGACCACATGACTATCTATCTACCATAGCATGTGGTAGATAGCCACAAGGAAACCACCATAAAAGTCAAATAAAAGCACTTAATGACTGAGTGAGTCTGTGTCTTGAGTATAATTATAGCTGATTGAGGCCTCATTCACACGTATCAAACACCAATCAAGAAATGGTCGTGTTTTTGTTTTTTTGGGCCACCACAATAATGCTTTTCCAATGGGAGTCACATGGTTTGGCCAAACATTTTTGTTTGATGAGGGGGGAGGGGCAGAACACCACCAGCAATCAGCAATCAAACACAAATGTTTGATCAAACCACGTGACTCTCATTGTAAAAGCATTGTGGTGGCCCAAAAAACCCGACATTTGCTTGATTGGTGTTTGGTACGTGTGAATGAGGCCTTACCCTGCACACATTTAACCAATTCACAGCAGGTGTGTAGTGTCACAATTACGCCCCTAGCTCTGAGCACAAGTTTGAACCAGGCCAGGCGATAACGGTTTAAATCAGATTATTTAAACCGTCAGACAATGCATCGCGTCAGCTTGTTCATTTATTCCATAATGTTGATCTGACCCCCCATTCCAAAGCGCCAGAGGTCGCCCTGCAGTCACCCAGGCGGATGCGTGCACCTTTAGTCGCTTCTCGCCCTCAGGCATCTTACTGGTAATCAAAATATATTTAACAAAAAAATTCAAATAATTGTAGTGGAGTAAAAGTACACATTTTGCCTCTGAAATGTAGTGGAGTAGAAGTAAAAGTACTGGAAATTGGAAATACTCAAGTAAAGTATAAAATACCTCAAAATTGTACTTAAGTACATACAGTACTAGTAAATGTACACATTCTGCTGTGTGTATACTGAAAAGTGCTACAAGAAAAAGTGCCCAAGTAAGCCCTTTAGATTTCACTACAAAGACCCATGCTGCCATCTAAAGGCACATATTCGTCACTGCAGGACACGTAGTGAGGGTACACACACGACCAATAAAACCATCAAATAATCATTTGTTACCAAGTTCCCCTCTTATGAAAGCTCAAAACTCTCTGGAAAGACACATTAAATAGGTAATGTATATTCTTGCATTTTCTAATACAGCTTTCCCTACCTACCTTGGTGGACTTCATCAGTGACCCACAAATGTGTACACAGTTCTGAATGAAAACGCCATGCAGATTTACACCATATAATGACACTTTCCTTACAAGATAAGATTCAATACAACTTTAACACAACACTAGAATCAGAATCATCTTTATTGTCACATCACAGTTTTAACTAGTATACAACAAAACTAAAAAATAACTTGTAGTTTGTTGAAAGGTCTACCCCCACTAACTTTAAGATAATATACATGCTTGCATATCACTACAAAACATGTGAATGGTAATGAATATTACTACGACAGACTCCTATAGTAATAAAAGTTATAAAATACAAGGGTGATATAGTAATAACTAATAACGTTGTATAGAAAAATGCAATATGATAATGTTCAAAGAAACGTGATTGATAGACATTGTCTGAAGCCTCCAGCACTGACCACAACTAGTGGTAAACCAATGCATATACCTGCTGTAATATTTTGTATGGCTAAACTTTACAGTGACTAACGTTAGGTAGCCTGATGGTAAATAGGATAGGAGTAATGACAACACATTTTAATAGCCTACCGTTTTGTGATCATAACATTAGCAGCTCCCTTTACAGTTATGCCTAGCTTGGAGCAGACTAGTATATGTTTGTTTGTTTATTGTGGTGGGGTCTCCCACATTATTTGTTTGATCCACTGCCTGCATTTTTCTGGACAGTATGTGTCGAGTTGCAGCCAGGTTCCATCGGCACACCGTGTTGTTGTTGCTGCTGCTGGAGGAGGTGGGGGATGGACACCTGCATGGTCGTCTTCTATCAGAAGAATGTTCTGAAATAATGTACCCACTGCCAAAGCTTGATTATAAATCACATACAAGTTAACGTGCTGGCTAGAAGCTCTCGAGCTTGCCATGTCAGGCTTGCTACGGGTTGCTTAAAGGTGTATTCAGTGATTTCACTTAATTCAAATATCAATTTTTTTTGTTTTGTTGTGATAATCCTCTCTACTATAGAGTGTGCTGACCATATAAGGAGTTCCTCCCTGTCCCCAGTTAACCCCTGGGGGTCAAAAAACCTTAGGTTTCGTTTTTGACTCTCTATCCTGATTGGACGAAAAGCTTGGGTCCCAGCCAAAAACGAAACCTAAGGTTTTTTGAGTGAAATCACTGAATATACCTTTAACTATGGTTACATTATATTAACCAGCTAACATCTGCTAGTAAAAACACAACATGACCATCGTAATGTAACATTAGCAAAAGTAATGTCTTTAACAAGTTTAACTTGCGATAGGCTAATTGTTCAGACTTGGTAGCTTGTTAGTTATAAGACTAAGCATACTGCAGAAGAGCATGAGCTGCACTGATTGCTCTCTTGTGGTATTGATATTTTGAAAGTAAGCAAAAAAGTTAAACATGTCATGAAGGATCCTAAAGTGTTTTTTATGAATATGGATAGTCATGTGGGATAAGTGGCCAAAGTACTAGCCTGGGCACCATTTCATTTCGGTATATGATCCGGGCTGGAACCGTCTTGAAAGACCTTGGAATTATTTATGCAAGAATATGCTTGTTACATTTAAAAAAGATCAAGCTTGCCAGGTTTGTTGCTCTGTGCGGGCGCATTATAATACCTCCGTGGCTAAATATCCTCTCCACTGGTGCACTGGTAGTAGGGACACTAAGCACTCTCACAGCCACAGAATAGATTCTGGGGAAGACCTTTGCATGACTAAACCAGAAATCTGCTTTTCCTCCGGTAGCCAGAGAAAAGGCGTGGAACTTTTACAGCTGTTGGTGAAGGCTCTTTATCTTCTCCACTGCTGCTCTCTTGTCGTATGGTGACTTGACAGGCCTCACCCAAGACGAGATCTGAAAAATATCCACAAAGACACACAAAGATTATGGTTAAATTAATGATGAATCTATAAGTTAAGTAGAACTGCACTCTGTCGAGTGCATACTTGCTTGTTGCACACTAGTAGGCCATAAATGGCCAACTAGTGCGCAAGCAGAGCGCGCAAGTACTTTCGACCTTTATAAACTGTCACTTTTGATGCGTATGCACCATCCGAGCAAATTGTGCCTGATGATACGGCAGTGGTGCCAGATTACATACATGTATACACAGGAGCATTACCTTTAATCCTCCCAACACTAAAACATATCGTCATTACGTCACCATCGAAAACCAATTACACTCTGGCATTGGGTCCTTTAATCCACATATTTCTTACGTCATCATTGAGAGCTAGTTATACATATACTATATATATGCTGGGACCAGATTACATACATGACCATATTTCTTACGTCATCATTGAGAGATAGTCATACATATACTATGTAATTTGTAAGTTGATTAGCGGTATACTGTGGTTACTTTGCGCCAAAAACCGTCCCAGCCAACCCGCCACTTTTGACGCATATGCAAATAAAACAGCAAATTGTGCCTGATTTGCTGGGACCAGATTACATACATGACCATATTTCTTACGTCATCATTGAGAGCTAGTCATACATATACTATATATATGTAATTTGTAAGTTGATTAGCGGTATACTGTGGTTACTTTGCGACAAAAACCGTCCCAGCCAACCCGCCACTTTTGATGCCTATGCAAATAAAACAGCAAATCCTCCTCAGCTGTAGGAAGGTCTCCGACTGCTGCAGCACATACTGGCTCCTCAATGACAGTCCAGTCTTCAGCCGATAGCTCGCTTTCGCAGTATTCCTCAGCAGATGGGTTACATTCGATCTCCTTAAGAAAATACAAGAGAGTCATAGCTGTAGACGGTCATTCACACAGAAACCCAGTGCATCCCTGCCGGTGTAAATGTAACATCTGCACAGGGAATAGACATGCACACTTTATGCAGTTCGCCTTTGGCATCCTGGCAAACTCAGGAGCGTCGTAGGGCAGTGGCTCAGTTGACATCTCCTCTTGCAGTGGAGCAAGATATACTGTGATCTTTCCATTGTTGGATACAGTCTTGAGGGTGTTGGTGGTGTACCCGCCAGGGGCCTGTAAAATGACCGACAACTTCTGACGTCCGCTGCCACCTAATTTTAAAATGAAAGCGTGTCCATAAAAACCTAGATGATACATCAATTAATATCAGGCAAATAAGACTGTAAAACTATTTGAAGCGTGATGTTAATAGTTAATGCGAAGGATTTTCTCTGGGGATTTTTATCATTGACAAAGGTGAACAATGTTACCTGAAGACTTGTATAACATCCAGCCTCCTTTCAATGTCTGCAGCTCGAAAATTCGAGTTTCCATCTGTAAGACAAAAAAAGAAATAAAATAATAAGAAAACAACCCACTATACAGAAAATTATCAATATGTATTCATCATTTAGCATAGACAGATACCTCATCATGGTCACATTTATCTGGCAGACTAATAAGCCTTTTTCCAAGCCCAGCTAATGCAAGCTGAAGTTCCTCTTCTAGTCCTTTGGGGGTGAACTCAGCAGGTCCCGGAAGGACATATATGTTGAAGTTGATTAACTTCACCACAGAAGTAGTGGCGGTGGAGAACCGTTTCTTCCCTCTTGGCTGCTCGGCTCTTGTATAAAGATGTTCAAATGGCCTGATGTGGGAATGATAAAATTTGTGAGCCAAACCAGATAGGAACAAATATATCGTTAGCCTCATAGGATAAATGCATAAGTCATTTTTTATGATTTTCGGATAATAAGGAAAAACACATTTTCTCGCAAGTATGTAAGAGTTTTTAATGCAGATTTTTACAATGGTTTCCTGAGGGGTTAACAAAATGTTTTTTACAAAAAGATAAACATGAGAGTCATTCCATAACAAAAAAAAGTGACTTAGGCCATTTTCAAGAAAATAATCTGTGACTTAGGCATTTTTTAATACATGTCTACTAAACACCTGGGGGTCTATTAGAGTGATGTTAACTCCATACTAAACACCTGGGGGTCTATTAGAGTAATGTTAACTCCATACTAAACACCTGGGGGTCTATTAGAGTGATGTTAACTCCATACTAAACACCTGGGGGTCTATTAGAGTGATGTTAACTCCATACTAAACACCTGGGGGTCTATTAGAGTGATGTTACCATACTAAACACCTGGGGGTCTATTAGAGTAATGTTAACTCAATACTAAACACCTGGGGGTCTATTAGAGTAATGTTAACTCCATACTAAACACCTGGGGGTCTATTAGAGTGATGTTAACTCCATACTAAACACCTGGGGGTCTATTAGAGTGATGTTAACTCCATACTAAACACCTGGGGGTCTATTAGAGTGATGTTAACTCCATACTAAACACCTGGGGGTCTATTAGAGTGATGTTAACTCCATACTAAACACCTGGGGGTCTATTAGAGTGATGTTAACTCCATACTAAACACCTGGGGGTCTATTAGAGTGATGTTAACTCCATACTAAACACCTGGGGGTCTATTAGAGTGATGTTAACTCCATACTAAACACCTGGGGGTCTATTAGAGTAATGTTAACTCCATACTAAACACCTGGGGGTCTGTTAGAGTAATGTTAACTCCATACAGAACACCTGGGGGTCTATTAGAGTGATGTTAACTCCATACTAAACACCTGGGGGTCTATTAGAGTAATGTTAACTCCATACTAAACACCTGGGGGTCTGTTAGAGTAATGTTAACTCCATACAGAACACCTGGGGGTCTATTAGAGTGATGTTAACTCCATACTAAACACCTGGGGGTCTATTAGAGTAATGTTAACTCCATACTAAACACCTGGGGGTCTATTAGAGTAATGTTAACTCCATACTAAACACCTGGGGGTCTGTTAGAGTAATGTTAACTCCATACAGAACACCTGGGGGTCTATTAGAGTGATGTTAACTCCATACTAAACACCTGGGGGTCTGTTAGAGTAATGTTAACTCCATACAGAACACCTGGGGGTATATTAGAGTGATGTTAACTCCATACTAAACACCTGGGGGTCTGTTAGAGTAATGTTAACTCCATACAGAACACCTGGGGGTCTATTAGAGTAATGTTAACTCCATACAGAACACCTGGGGGTCTATTAGAGTGATGTTAACTCCATACTAAACACCTGGGGGTCTATTAGAGTAATGTTAACTCCATACTAAACACCTGGGGGTCTATTAGAGTAATGTTAACTCCATACTAAACACCTGGGGGTCTGTTAGAGTAATGTTAACTCCATACAGAACACCTGGGGGTCTATTAGAGTGATGTTAACTCCATACTAAACACCTGGGGGTCTGTTAGAGTAATGTTAACTCCATACAGAACACCTGGGGGTATATTAGAGTGATGTTAACTCCATACTAAACACCTGGGGGTCTGTTAGAGTAATGTTAACTCCATACAGAACACCTGGGGGTCTATTAGAGTAATGTTAACTCCATACAGAACACCTGGGGGTCTATTAGAGTGATGTTAACTCCATACTAAACACCTGGGGGTCTATTAGAGTAATGTTAACTCCATACTAAACACCTGGGGGTCTGTTAGAGTAATGTTAACTCCATACAGAACACCTGGGGGTCTATTAGAGTGATGTTAACTCCATACTAAACACCTGGGGGTCTATTAGAGTAATGTTAACTCCATACTAAACACCTTGGGGTCTGTTAGAGTAATGTTAACTCCATACAGAACACCTGGGGGTCTATTAGAGTGATGTTAACTCCATACTAAACACCTGGGGGTCTGTTAGAGTAATGTTAACTCCATACTAAACACCTGGGGGTCTGTTAGAGTAATGTTAACTCCATACAGAACACCTGGGGGTCTATTAGAGTGATGTTAACTCCATACTAAACACCTGGGGGTCTATTAGAGTGATGTTAACTCCATACTAAACACCTGGGGGTCTGTTAGAGTAATGTTAACTCCATACAGAACACCTGGGGGTCTATTAGAGTAATGTTAACTCCATACTAAACACCTGGGGGTCTGTTAGAGTAATGTTAACTCCATACTAAACACCTGGGGGTCTGTTAGAGTAATGTTAACTCCATACAGAACACCTGGGGGTCTATTAGAGTGATGTTAACTCCATACTAAACACCTGGGGGTCTATTAGAGTGATGTTAACTCCATACTAAACACCTGGGGGTCTATTAGAGTGATGTTAACTCCATACTAAACACCTGGGGGTCTATTAGAGTAATGTTAACTCCATACTAAACACCTGGGGGTCTATTAGAGTAATGTTAACTCCATACTAAACACCTGGGGGTCTATTAGAGTGATGTTAACTCCATACTAAACACCTGGGGGTCTGTTAGAGTAATGTTAACTCCATACTAAACACCTGGGGGTCTGTTAGAGTAATGTTAACTACATACTAAACACCTGGGGGTCTATTAGAGTGATGTTAACTCCATACTAAACACCTGGGGTCTATTAGAGTAATGTTAACTCCATACAGAACACCTGGGGGTCTATTAGAATAATGTTAACTCCATACTAAACACCTGGGGGTCTATTAGAGTAATGTTAACTCCATACTAAACACCTGGGGGTCTGTTAGAGTAATGTTAACTCCATACTAAACACCTGGGGGTCTATTAGAGTAACTGTTGTTTGCTGTGTATGCAATGTAAAAATGCCCAAGTCACACAAAGTGAGTTAGGCGGCAACGTAAAAATGCTCAAATCACACAAGTGACTTAGGCAGATCATCATTTTTGAAGATTGTGAGCTTTGTGATTGGCTGAGGACATAGGCGATGATCCAGAACGATGCAGCAGCCCCAGGAGATCACCTGTATGCAGAAATCTCAATTTCGCCAAAAAATGACTTAGGCATTTATCCTATGAGGCTAACGATATACAGTATACATATATAAATATACACATTTCCGTTTTCCATAATGTACTGTATGCTTAACAACAAACTTAAATCTGTGAAATGAGGGTGCATCTCATCTAAAACACAAGTTTGGTAACTGCCACATTATGAATTGTATGTAGAATTTCAAATAATCAACAGAACACAAGCTACATCATTGAGACAAGATGTAAACCTATTGGTCAGTCAAAGTGGAAGTTAAAACTAAAAGAGCACATCTAGTATGATTACTAGTATTGGATTAAAACAGTAAGCAATCTTTTGATCTTGGCTTGCCAACTTTAGTTTGAAATGCATCACCTTTTCATGGCCTGCCCCACCTCAGGAACACTGCTACATGGTAGGGTGGTCTGGAGCAAGCTGCCCCTCTGCAGGCCCTGCCTTAATTGACAGGGCTTGAGGAATGTCCAGCACTCTGGCCACTGTCAGGAGAAGAATCAGTTTTATAGTCACATTGGTAAGCACTTGTCCTACACTTTTGCTCTATAAAAGCACTTTGAGCTGCATTTCATGTCCTGAAGGTGCTATACAAATAAAAATCATCATCATTATATGATCACAGGTTTACAGAAGTAAAGAAGTTGGATAGCTTTAGTACAATTAGTAGTGCATCGTTCACATTTTACATGGTTTATACCTGAGACTTGTGAGCCAACTCCCGCCACTGACTGGCTGTGGCTTGCCCTGGCCGCAGTGGCTGGGTGGTCTACTCTGTTGGTTTCTAAAAAAGTTCATAGTTATTAATATTATCACAGTTTTACAGAAGTAAAGAAGTGGATTTAATTAGCTGTAGTGCATTGTTCCTACATATTTACATGGTTCCTACCTGTAGAGACTTCAGAGCTGACTCCTGCCATGACTGGCTGTGACCTGTGACCTGGCCTGCCCGGGGGGTACAACTCATTGCCCACTATTGTCAATAATAGCCCTGCAATAAATTGCATAAATAACATACCACAAGATAGCGCTACCTCTATATTCAAGTGATTGAATAGAGAATGTTACGAACTTCTCATTCATTTAATAGACTTATAAGGCCTAGCCTCAGAAACCCAGACGTTTTTACTTCCAGGGAGAAAAATAAGTCTGGGTCCGAGTCCACTTCAATTTGGCATAGAGTAGTGCAAACGTTGATCACTCTGCTGATTTTTGATTGTCTGCACATTTGTTAAATTGATGCACACCCGTACACACGTACGCACGCTCTCACACACACACACACACACACACACACACACACACACACACACTCCTCTCTCTCTGTCGCTGTTACGGTCTCCAAACAAAGTATGCAAGTACAACAAGTGGCTCGAATTGGAGACCCCAACATAAAGGAAGGACATCACAAAATCCCAAGTTTAACGGTTTTTATTAACCACTCTGGATCATTAGATCAACAAACAATATAAAACAAAGTACAGTTCAACTTTACCAACTCAGGAGAACAAAAGGAGACCTGGAGATGTCGGCCAAAACAGGAGAATGAGGGGGGCCCCAGGCCACCCCCTGTAGGGACGTCGAAGCTGTTTCCCCCCTCCCCTACCTACAACCAACTAAATAATATAACGAAAACTAGGACTGCCGGTCATCTCCAGGCCAAACTAAACTAAATTAAGATTAACTGAAAACAAGTATCGGCATAGTGTGGGAGTGAGATGTTGCTGGGTCTGTGTCTGCCATGACACTGAGCTGGCTGGCTTTTATAGAGAGGGCTGCAGCAGAGGACAATTAGGGGAATCTGCTGCAGGTATGCCAGTCTGGGTGTGTCAGTCTGAGTGGGGAGGAGAGACAGAGAATTAGCACAGACAATGATTGAATGACTGAGTGTGTGTGTGTGTGAGTGATGTCATGGCCACACGCAACACCCCCACCATATGATGGTGAATACCGGGAGTGCAACGTGAGGTCATTCACTCATCAGAGAAAGAGCGTGACAATGTGTCGGCCAGGACATTATCCTTGCCACGGATATGCCTGATCTCCACATTGAAATACTGCATAAAGATAGACCACCTCATTAACCTTCGGTTTGTGTTCCGCATTTGGTTCAGGAAAACGAGAGGGTTGTGATCAGTAAAGACGAGGGTAGGCTCACTGGAGGAACCCACATAAACCTCGAAATGCTTTAGGGCCAAAATAAGCGCTAGCGCTTCTTTCTCCACTGTGGAATACACACGTTGATGACGATTGAATTTCTTGGAGTAATACGAGACCGGGTGTTCAATCCCATCATCCCCATCTTGTAGTAGGACCGCACCCGCCCCAGCATCACATGCATCCACAGCGAGTTTAAATGGCCGCTCGAACGAAGGTGCTGCAAGAACTGGAGCACTAGTTAGCAAGGCTTTAATACAATCAGATGAATGCTGACAGCTCGGAGACCATTTGTAGCGTACTTTCGGGCTCAACAAGTCGGTTAATGGGGCTGCAACGGCAGAAAAGTTTTTGCAGAAACTTCTATAATATCCTGCCATTCCTAGAAACCGCATTAGACCACGGCGAGTAACAGGATGAGGAAACGAGAGGATGGCTTCCACTTTAGAATGTACAGGCCTAACTTGACCCCGACCCACGATTTTGCCGAGGTATGTCACTGTAGCCTGCCCGAACTCACATTTGGCAAGATTTAAAGTGAGATTTGCCTCACTCAACCTGCCAAATACTTCACGAAGTTGTTGGATGTGTTCATCCCACGTAGTGGAATAAATGCAAATGTCATCCAAATAAGCCTCGACACCCGATAAACCCGACAAAACGGTGTTGACCAAACGCTGGAACGTTGCTGGAGCGTTTCGAACACCAAACGGCATTACCGTGTACTCTAGAAAAGCGTCAGGGGTCACAAAGGCAGATATAGCTTGAGCCCTAGGTGTTAATGGCACCTGCCAATATCCTTTTAGTAGATCGAGTTTCGTGACATATTTGGCACAGCCAACTTTATCAACACAATCATCGATCCTAGGTAAAGGATAACAGTCAGGTTTTGTGACCCCGTTCACTTTTCGATAATCGGTACAAAACCGATCCGAGCCATCAGACTTAGCGGCCAAAAGGCAGGGTGAACTCCAAGCACTTATGCTAGGTACAGCTATGCCATTTTCCAGCATGTAGTTCACCTGCTTTTGGAGACGTTGCCTTTTTTCAGGATTAACGCGATATGCGTGTTGTTTAATTGGCGGGGAACTACCGACATCAATGTCATGCTGCAACACATGCGTACGGGTCGGCACGTCTGAAAAGAGATTTGCATTAGAGCCAATTAAGCCGATCACATCCTCACGTTGAGACTGAACCAAATTTGGAAGACAATTATGAAGATTAGCAAGCATTTCTGAATTCCTAAGTCGCCCATGAGTAACATCAGTGGA
This sequence comes from Protomyctophum parallelum, assembly GCF_964188405.1. Lineage (NCBI taxonomy): Eukaryota > Metazoa > Chordata > Actinopteri > Myctophiformes > Myctophidae > Protomyctophum > Protomyctophum parallelum. The sequence goes on along the minus strand of NC_139703.1, from coordinate 19,228,350 downwards.
GATACCTACAATATCATCTTGGTCGTCCTGAGATTCAGAGGGAGGAACACTGGCATTGCTAGACAGTGCCAGAGTTACCTTGTCAGGATCACCGTTTCCACTGGACAGCTCAGGTGGCACACTGACCTCTGTGCCATCAGAAGGGTTGGAATCAGGCTGAGAGACTCTGTCAAAATAAGGCTTCAACATATTAATATGACACAGCCTACTCCGACGCCGACGTTCAGGGGTGTCGATGATGTAGTCTCGATCGCCAACCTTCTTTTTGACTAGATAAGGGCCACCATAACGTGCCTGCAAAGCAGAGCCAGGAATGGGCAACAAAACCAGAACTTTATCACCTGGACTAAAACTCCTGCTTTTTGCATCTTTGTCAAACCACCTTTTCATTTTTCCCTGTGCAACGGTCATGTTCTCTTTAGCCAATTCACAAGCACGGTGAAGTTTGAAACGGAATTTGGACACATAGTCGAGCAGATTTTGAGGTTTGCTGTCGCCCAGCCACTTCTCCTGCAAAAGCCTCAGGGGCCCTCTGACTGTGTGTGCAAACACCAGTTCGGCGGGACTGAAGCCGAGGGATTCTTGTACCACCTCACGAGCGGCAAAGAGGAGGAGATGGACACCCTCGTCCCAGTCCTTGTCGAATTCAAAGCAGTAGGTACGCAACATAGACTTTAATGTCCTATGGAAACGCTCGATGGCTCCCTGACTTTGTGGGTGATAAGCACTCGAGCACACATGAGTGATGTTAAGTTGTTTCATGACCTGCGCAAAGACCCGTGACATGAAGTTCGAGCCCTGATCAGATTGGGCCACCCTAGGTAAACCGAAAATAGAGAAGAACTTAACCAAGGCCTTAACAACAGCTGGGGCTGTAATGGAACGCAATGGGATGGCCTCAGGAAAACGAGTCGCTGTGCACATTATAGTTAAGAGGAATTTGTTACCACTCTTAGTGCGAGGCAAAGGCCCAACACAATCAATTTGCACATGCTCGAACGGTTCACCAATAACAGGGATTGGATAAAGTGGATATGGAGAGATGAACTGCTTTTTAGCAACCTGGCATACATGACACGTTTTGCAATGATGACGCACATCACCCTTTAGGCCTGGCCAGAAAAAGTACCGCAAGATACGATCAAAAGTCTTGTTAATCCCCAGGTGACCAGAAAGTGGGTTATCATGAGCCAGTTTCAACACCTCACTTCGGTATGACTGAGGGATAACAATTTGTTCCACCACCCCCCAAACATCATGGCCAGACAGCCGCGGAGGTGTCCATTTACGCATGAGCACATCACTTTTCAGGAAAAGCCCTGTTGACAAATCTTCCAACGCCTCTCCTGAAACAACACTTTCAAAGAGAGGAGCTAGTGTCGCATCCCGTTTCTGGTCAGCAACTAGCTGCTCACGTGACATGCATATTCTCGAATCAATTTGAGGCAACACAACTGAATGGGTAGGGGCCCCTGGAGAGGCAGGTGGAGCAGCTGAATAGTCAACCAGAAAACTGTCAGACAGCTCCACCTCAGCCTCCAGCTTCTGACGCTCAGCCATCGCCCGCGTCATGGCACAGACTGAAAACACTTTTGGAAATTTTAACGCCAAATCGTCAGAGTTCGCCGGCAGAGGAACAGCAATTACCTCTGGATTAATGAGCATTTTACCACCAGCCAAATCATTGCCCAAGAGAAGAGTCACCCCCTCGATCGGGAGTTGAGCACGGAGCCCCACCTTAACACACCCCTTGACCAAATCAGAATCAAGAAAAATGTTATGGAGCGGCAGGCCCACGTACTGCATATCAAACCCCCTCACTAGCACATCAGATTTAACTGCAGACATTTCTGAAAACGGTAACACATGCTCTAGAATTACAGACTGATTGGACGCAGTGTCCCTGATGATATCAACAGGTACCTTAGGGCCCCCCTCTGTCAGAGAGACAAAACCTTTCATCAGAAATGGCTGAAATTCAGGATCAGGAATGCGCACCGGCTCTACTGCAACAGGTGGCACTGAGGAAGACTGACTTTTAATCAAAGCAACAGTTTTAGGTGGCTGATTCTTGTTTTTGAGAGCATAGCATTTATTTATGGTGTGGCCAACTTTTTTGCAATAGTTGCAAGTAGGCCTTTCTGTAGCCCCCTCCCCCCCCTCTGACTTTTCTGGCTTCCCCTCACTCTCCCGTTTAGCAAAGGATTTTGCTGAGGCCGTGTGAGAAGAGTCTGATTTGTCTGAGTGGGAAGAGTTAGGCTTCCGCCATGGAGTATTGTAACCACGCTCAGAAGACACATTAGTCTTGTCAAAACTGTCCTTGTGGGTGAGCACATACTCATCCGCAAGGACAGTTGCAGCAGAGAGAGTTGTAGCCTTTTGCTCATTAACATAGGTTGCAATCCTATCTGATAGGCAGTTCTTCAACTCTTCTAGTAGGATGAGCTCACGCAGCTGATCAAATTCTATGGCCTTTGATGACTGACACCAGCGGTCAAATAGGGCCTCCTTCTCTCTGCCAAACTCTGCAAATGTTTGATTGTCAGTTTTTTTAAATCTGCGGAACTTCTGCCTGTAGGCTTCGGGAACCAACTCGAAAGCCCCGAGTACCGCACTTTTAACCTTCTCATAATCGAGAGAGTCATCTGGTGATAACGAGGCATAGGCCTCCTGGGCTTTCCCAGTTAGCACGCACTGCAACAATAATGGCCAAACCTTCTTGGGCCACTTCAAAGTATCAGCTGTACGTTCAAAAAGAGTAAAGTACTTGTCTACATCTTTAACATTAAATGGAGGAATCATACGGATGCATTTGTTAACATCAAAATCAGGGGTACCAATGACACGAGGAGAGGCATGGTTAAGCTCTAACTCTTTCAGCCGTATTTCTCGTTTGGTCTGCTCCTCCAACTCCATCTGCCTAATTCTAACTGCATTTTCCTGCTCCTTAAACTGGAGGTCTAGGCGGCGCCCTTCTAGCTCCAATTCCAACCTCCTAATGCTTTCATCAGACTCAGTTAGTTTTCCTGGCGAAGCAGTAATACTAGGGTCAGGCAAAACACCTTTGTCAAACAATGCTTCCCATAACTCAGGCTTTATTGTCTTTTTTTCTCTAGTACTTGGGACTTTGATATTGTAGTGATCAGCAATATCAAGTAAATCCCCCTTTGTGCAAATATGGAAAACATCAAGGGAAGGCTGCTTAACAAAATCCTCCAACTTAAACTCCATTTTGGATTATGGCTTTTACCAATTATATGTAAACTTTACCGCAAAGCGACAAAAGCGCAAAATAAGATTGCAAAAAGCAGTGTAGGCTTAAGGTCAAAGACCACCACAAAACACTCGCAAAACTACAATATAAGGCAAATGAGCCAAAACGATGACACAGACCAGCAAGAAAAGAAAACCTGCTCAAACCAGTTCTCAACAAGTGATGTCCTAATTAGGGGTGTGCACCAACTTAGGCAAGTTACAAAATTCAGAACTCAGTAAAAAGTTAAATACTGAAATGAATTACTGAAAATAATTTGCAAACAAAAGATAGCCTAAAGCCAATTAATTGATTAAGGTGGATAAAATAAATCCAAACCTTAAAAAAAAATTCAAATATGCACACCAACAAATTCAATTAATTTTAAAGTTAGGGAAATTAAACAGATCTATAGTTTCGGCGAGCCCCCATCATGTTACGGTCTCCAAACAAAGTATGCAAGTACAACAAGTGGCTCGAATTGGAGACCCCAACATAAAGGAAGGACATCACAAAATCCCAAGTTTAACGGTTTTTATTAACCACTCTGGATCATTAGATCAACAAACAATATAAAACAAAGTACAGTTCAACTTTACCAACTCAGGAGAACAAAAGGAGACCTGGAGATGTCGGCCAAAACAGGAGAATGAGGGGGGCCCCAGGCCACCCCCTGTAGGGACGTCGAAGCTGTTTCCCCCCTCCCCTACCTACAACCAACTAAATAATATAACGAAAACTAGGACTGCCGGTCATCTCCAGGCCAAACTAAACTAAATTAAGATTAACTGAAAACAAGTATCGGCATAGTGTGGGAGTGAGATGTTGCTGGGTCTGTGTCTGCCATGACACTGAGCTGGCTGGCTTTTATAGAGAGGGCTGCAGCAGAGGACAATTAGGGGAATCTGCTGCAGGTATGCCAGTCTGGGTGTGTCAGTCTGAGTGGGGAGGAGAGACAGAGAATTAGCACAGACAATGATTGAATGACTGAGTGTGTGTGTGTGTGAGTGATGTCATGGCCACACGCAACAGTCGCTCTAATTAGTCTCATGTCCAGCTGCCTATGCCATAGAAAGCATACTACTACTACTACTGTGTGCTTCACAAACAAGTCAAAGAATGAGAATCGTTTGGAAGCAGTCATAAATTAATCCAGTTGCTTTATTTAGCGTCACTATATCAGTTAAGAAATGGAGAGAAAAATGAACAAAGTGGACGGTTCAACCGTCATATCAAATCAAAAACAGCGAGTAAATTGACAGTCTATTTGCACCGTACGTAGTTAGCCTAGGCGAGTATAACCTCGCCTCACCAGGCTTTCCACCGCCTCTGAGGAAAGCCTGGTCTCTGTTCCAAAAGTCCGTATGATCCGGGCTGGAGCCGGATGATATGGTTACGTCATGTTGTAGGCAATGGTTTGCCTACAACAAACAGGATGACAGGCTTCCCAAACAGGAAGTACCCAAAATAATTCCCCCTTCCCCGCGAACATAATTTTAGTTCCTACCAATTAATATGCTTCTGATGCGGCGTAGTTTAGTTTCGCTGAATTTTAAAATACAAAATAAATATATAATGTGAGTGTGCTTTTTAGAGATTATTTAGCGTCTTTGCTATCCCTTTGTTATACGTTTTGTTTAGTTTGTTATCCCACGAGGAAATTCTATTCTCATCGGCTACGAGAGAGAGTCACTCATGCGCAAGTAATTGAGTTACTTACAGGTTATATGCGGGTCCTCCTGTTGTCGATCTATTTACCTCTTAGAGTATACTCTAAGATTTACCTCTAAAGAAAAGATATAGAAATGGCATCGCAAAAATGTCAAAGGAGACCCAACAAGACGGAAAAGATGCGGAAAGGAATTGGTTTGTTCACCACAAGTACTTTTTGGAGAAGATTCGCCCTTGGAGGTTGAATTAACGGTAATGTAACATTTAAACTGTGTGTATAATGTCATATTAATGCATTGAGCTTGGACATTATAGGCATAATTGGAAACATTATAAAATACTGTGTACTACATTTAAATGCCATAGCCTATGACTTTCTAAAATCCCAATCATGACAACATTTATTTAATAGGCTATAGGCCAACTTTTTCACCTTTTTCTCATTTTCAGTTTTTATTTCATATTGCTCACAAATGATAGGCCTACATCAGAATCAGATTTGTAACATCAAGGTTTACATAATTGAAAACATGGGTGACATTGTGTGAAATGTTTTGTGCATAATTTACATCGTACGTGTTGTTATTTACATTTTACTTCCACATTCTTTAGCGTTTTGAAAACGAGATTATGTTCTTTTTGCATTTTATATTATATTCTTAATTTCTGATGTTTGTTTTTATGTGTATATTATGTTTAAAGAATGAAAACATTTATGGAAGTGGGCAAGACCAATGGACCTGGATAGAAAGTTGTCATTCTATATAAAAGTTATAGTTTATTTTATGCAGTCATGCAGTTGTGAATGAAACTGATGTCTTGACTTCTATAAAAAGAATGCACAGAAACAGAGAGTCAAACAACAAATGCCACTATGATTTGTTTTTCTAATTTAGAGAATGCACAACATCAATTTCTGTACAAATAACATTAATTACTTACACTGTTGTTTTATTTATTATTTTTGTAGATTGGGAAACTGATGTTAAATCCTCGGCTTTTGCTATAACTATTATTGTTTATTGTTATTTATGTTCTATTAGGGCGCTAGTGCATCAGCCTCGTCTTCTGTAATGCAACAAGACACGACAGAGGGTGTCCAGGTTAGTAATTTTCCATAATGTAACATCATGGTGTAATGTATGTGCTGTGTTCTACATGTTATTCTACTTTTGTACTTAATGTACAGATGGATACTCCCTCTCCGCCTGTTCCAAGTCCTACTATTTTTCAGCTGAAAGATTGGAGGACAAGGTCAACACCTGTTGACCCTCCAGCAGCCCCCTCACCTGCTGTAATGCAACAAGACATGACAGAGGGTGTCCAGGTTAGTAATTTTCCATAATGTAACATCATGGTGTAATGTATGTGCTGTGTTCTACATGTTATTCTACTGTTGTACTTAATGTACAGATGGAGATTGACATTCCCTATACTACCTCTCCGCCTGCTCCGGGTCCTACTATTTTTCCGCAGAGAGATTGGAGGAAATTGAAAGTAAGTGACAAATTAAATTCAATATATTGAATATCGAGAATAGCATTAGTTCATCATGCACTAGGGTGGCTGTCAAAAAAAAGTGTTCTACCAGTGTATTCACTGCAGACTGCTCCTGCTTCACCTGCTGCTCCTCGTGCCACGTCTTTTTATGTCTTTTTATTATTTCAGGAAACTCGGCGAATTTTAGCAACACCTGTTGACCCTCCAGCAGCCCCCTCAGCTGCTGTAATAGAACAGGACATTGAAAAGGTTATCACTCCACTGACGACATCCACAGAGTCTGCCCAGGTTTGAATTTTCACTGTATAGAGTTGGCATCTGCATTGTGTTTCAAAGTAAGCTAAAACAAAAGTCTGTCACATAAAAGTATTTTCTGTTTTGTTCATGTTTTAATATTGTTTTCATATTTCAGAAAGCAGTTTCTGGAGTGCAAAGAGGCTCAGATATTCCAGTGATGTGGTCTCCTCCAAAAGTAAAGGTTTGTCTTGATAAAATGCAGTGGCACATGATTTCTCTGCCACATTTCCCCAAATCACGTGATGTTGTCTGTGTTTGGGTACCTTTGATGTTATGGGCATGGTAAGCAACCACTTATTACATTGCCACCATAGACACGGTGTGTCACCATTGAGCCATATTGAATATATTACTGTATTTGGATTTGGATAGATTTTGTATTGTATATGTGATATCATATTTTTGTTCTATTAGAAAGCTGACATCAGACCAGTTTCTGGAGTGCAGACAAGCTCAAGAATTCCAGTGATGTGGTCTCCGAGAACAGTAAAGGTTTGTCACCTTTATCCAAAGCGCTTTACATGTCAACATCATGCGATTTGGGAAAACGCGGCAGAGAATTCATGTGCCACTGACATGAATTCTCTGCCATGTTTTCCCAAATCACATGATGTTCTCTGTCACTGTGTTTGCGTACCTCTTGGTGTTATACACACTTCTATCCGAGCCACCATAGAAGCACATTGAGTAACAACCACTTACAGTCTTTATATAGATGGTGAGAATTGTTATTGTGTGTGTGTGTGTGTGTGTGTGTGTGTGTGTGTGTGTGTGTGTGTGTGTGTGTGTGTGTGTGTGTATTTTTTTGCCCCCTCTCCTATTAGGCTGTTGCTGGGAGAATTCTAACAAAAGCACCTACTGCATCAGGCCCCTCGCCTGCTGTGGAGCAACGGGACACGACAGTCACAGAGTCTTCTCAGGTTTGTCTTTTTCCTGTGTAGAGAATAGATTGCCACTGTATGGTATTTGATTAATAGCATGAAAAATAAACTACTAATACGATTGAATTATTAAAAAATAAATTATGTCTTTGTGGTTATATTTCATAATATGTAATTTCAGAAGGCTATTGACAGACCAGTTTCTGGACTGCACAAAAGCTCAGAGGCTCCAGAGATGTTGTTTCCTACAAAGGTAAACGTTTGTCTTGATAAATTGCAGTGGCACATGAATTCCCCTGCCACGTTTTCACCACATCACACATGACGTTCTCTGTGTTTGTGCACCTTTCATGTTTTGGGCATGGTAAGAAACCATTTATTACATTTGTGCCACCATTGAGGCATATCAATTTTATTTAACTTGATTTGTATTTGGAGAGATTTTGTATTGTATGTATGTGTGATATGTTTTTGTTCTATTAGGATGCTATCCTTATAGCAAATGCATCTACTGCATCAGCCCCAGCGCCTGATGTAAGGCTACAAGAAACAGAAGATACCACTCCACTGACATTCACAGAGTCTGATCAGGTTTGTATATATAACCTAAATGTAACATAGATGTAATGTAATTGTACTGTATATTTTAAGTATATAAATCGGATTACACTTTTGTGTTTAATGCACAGACGGCGATTGTCTCTGAAGACACTTCTTCTCTTGTACCTCACTCACCTGCTGTAGTCAGATGGAAAAAGGTAAGAATTGTTGAATGCAATGTGCGTGATACAAATTTTAATATATGCACTACATGTTAATGTAGTCTTAATGTAATCTTATCTAGTGTTATTTCCGTAATCCCTCCATTATAAAACAGGGGGATTGTCAATTGAAGACAAACTGGGTGGATATGATGTTTTTGATTTTGGCCACTATATTTTTGTGCCCTTAGATCGTTCCTAGGGTGCTTTTAGCAAAGACATGTACTGCATCATCATCCTCTTCTGCTGCACCTCCAACTTCAGCAATTGGGCAGAAAAAGGTGAGAATTGTTCAAGTGCAATACAATGTAAGCAAAAAATAATTCAAATATATTCAATAACATCTTGAATAGCATTATTATTCCATTGGGAGTGTGCTCGATTGTTATATACTGTGTGGATATTATGTTTTTTTATTTGGTCTACTATCATATATTTTTTCCATTAGGGTGATGCTGGGGGCCTTTCAGAAAGGACACCTACTGCTTCACAACCACAGCCTGCTACCACTCTGCTCACATCCCCAGAGTCTGTATGTATTCTTTTTTTCTAAACTAATGTATTTACACTGTATCATGATTATTTTAAATACTGCCTGTGTTACTTTTGTAAATGTTTGCTGACTTTAGCGTGTAATACACAGATGGACATCTCTCCTGTGGCACCTCCAACCACACATATTGTCATGCGAATGAGGAAGGACTGGAAGGTTAATAAGATGGGGGCACATCAGAGGATAGCACACCATGCGGCAGAGGGACATTTCAAATGCCTGCCAAATGACCTGATGGCAGTACCTGCACTTCGTGAGTTGGTCATTTCAGAGGTGATGAATCTCTTAAAAAAAGAGTGTGCTGCCATCACACGTACTGCATTTGGCTCCATATTACGTCAAACTTCCCTACAGTCCCTCAAGAACTTCCATTGGGAGGACTTAGTTAAGGAATGGAGGACAAGTGCGCCAACATTAATTAAGTTCATCGAAAGTGCTACTTCAAAATCACTAAAAGAGCCCACCACAACTGACACTACTGAGGCTAAAACCAAAAAACGGATTGCAACTATGGCTGGAGCAATGATGCTTAATGCTCGTTCACGGAGTATGTGTGCACCCATGTTCCGCAACTCACTGTTATTAAGGCATGCAGGAGCGACAAAACGTTGCTTTCACCGTTTTCGGACACAAGGCATTTGTGTCTCGTACAAACTGACTTTGCAGAAACTAAAAGAGATGGGTGGAACGTTTGACAAAGAGATCCTGGAATGGAAAAAAGCATGTGAGGGAAGCAATGTAGAACAGGATTGCATTGATGAGAGGCCAGAAGAAGATGAATGGGTTGATGTTGAGGATTCAGAAGACTCTGAACAAGAGGATAGACCCACCCGTACCTCAGCAGCAGAGCTAGAGAGTCAAAGAATGTTGCCAGGCGCTGATATTACATTAATGTATTCATTGGTTTTTGGAGACAGTATAAAACAATATTGGACTGTAACAGAAAATGTGTTGTCAACCTAAAAGAAGTTATTAATTGTTATGCTCTTTCATCTGCAGGCCACTTCACTGACACCATTTCAAATAACCATGGACAACCTGGATCGTTCTGTCCGACCACACACCATAACAATGTCTCATCAGAGACTTGATTATCACTGGTTACTACTGTTAGGCGGCCGGGAGAGAGTCAGCGCAGCCCATCTTCCGGATGACATTCAAAGGTCAGTCCTTGATATCCCATTTGAGGAAATAATTCCAAATGATCTGGACAACAAGTACCTCCAAACGGAATTCCAAAAATGTGTTGGTCGAGTGGTTGTCAGTCTGTTTCCCATCTTTGCTGAATATAAAGACAATTTAAATTGGCATTTGCCACACATATACTCCACAACCATGTCCCAGAAAACCAAAACGATACCATTGGGTTTGCTAGATGTAGATGAAAAGAAGTCAGAGGACATGATCGACACTATCAAGTACATCCATGACAGATACGTGCCCTATGTCAAATCAGAAAAGTACGGCCAAACCAGCATGAAACCCATCAGAGTCACAATTTCGGGAGATCAGCTAACAAAGCAAAATTCGGACAAAGCCATACTTGCAATCAATAACAGCAGCACCAAAAAGAAAATACAGGATGGAATCATCACAACAGTGGCTGACTTCCACTGCAGTATGAATTTTAATGACGTCATATACAAATTATTCTACAACCAATCTTCCGCCGTTGACATAGGTACAATGTCCCAACTTCGTAACAAAATTAAAAGGAAAGATGTGAATAAGTCAGCACTTGGAGAGCACTACAGAGCAAATGACACTTTCATTCATGATGTGACTGATGCCTTAATCATGGCAGCTACCCTGGAGCACTTTGGCATGGAGTCACAAATTGACTCTCCAAAAAATAACTGCCCACCAAGTTTTGTAGATCAAAAGTGGTTTGATTGTCAGATGTCAAACATTGTGTCAAAGTACATTTTGAATGAAAATATCACGGTAAACTCTAAAGCGAACACTGAGCCTCAGCCTAAGGTCATTTTCAGGTGCCTCTTTGATGACTGCAGCCATCCAGAATTCAAAGACTCAAAACAGCTGACAGAACACGAAAAAAAGGTCCATAATTTCACCTGCCATGGTAGACCAACAGCATCAATGCCACAGGGGGCTGCATCAATGACAGAGACAGATGGTGTGTGGAATTATCACTCTGCATTCCTGAAGATGGCTTTGCTTGAACGTGACTTCCAAGATGCGATAAAGGAGGGCGATGGAGAGAGGATTTGTCGCCTGTGGAAGTTTAAGATGCTGTACTTCAAACAGGCAGGCCGTCATCGTTACTGCCTTGAAGCCCTTAAACTTCAATTTGACCTCCAAGCCCGACTCAGTCCCAGTGAAGCTCACCGGATCAAGTGGAACCGAACAGTGAACCCGAGTGGACAGGCTCACAATAATATGTCCATGGATCTGAACTGTGAGCATTATGTGCTCTACACAAAACAATGCATAGAACGGATTGGGGCAAATGTACAGTTCCCCATTGCACAGGCTATGAGCAAAACCATTGGTGAGATGAAAGATTTTGTTGAGTGTTTTGACCAAAGCTGTGAATTAAAACCTGATTCTGGGAAACACACTGCTGCAAACAAAGAAGCAGACATCACTCTCATGGCTGATATACTTCATCAACACAAGGTGTTCCGTTTTATGCCAGGGAGGTCCTACAGCTGCTTCAACAAACAGAAGGCAAACCCAATCCGTGACTTAAAAGAAGCAGAAGTCAAAAAATGGATCAATGAGAAAAGAGTGATGGCCCATAAAGCAACTCTAGTGGCCTTTATTGATCAGTTCCTCTCTGATGTACAGCTATTCCTTCCCTCCATGTCAACTAAAATTGAACAACTGAAATTTAATAACTGCTGCCTTCGTGTTTGGTGGCTACACCCCTGTGTCGTCTTTGTTCCCCCCTGACTTGTTCTGTGTGGAAAAAGTGTGTGTGTGTGTGTGTGTGCGCGCACGCATGTGCGCATCATTTCCAAATTGTGTTTTTAATGTTATTCTGATACATAATCTTTTTTAATATATTTGACAAAGAGATAAAGTGCTTTAATTAGAATATTTTTTTATTTATTTTCTTTAAAGGTTGATTCAAAAGTGCTTTAGCGGTCTGACTTTGAAACGTAGTGGATTTAAAGTAAGTAAGTAAGTATCCAAAAATACAAATATTCAAGTGTTCATGTTTAGTCCTCAACTAAATGCACTTCAATATTGCCCTCCACTGTGTATTTGTGTGCGTGTGTGTGTGTGTGCGCACGCATGCGAAGGATAACTATTTGCTTTTGCTTATAACACTTAAAATGTAAGAGAAAAAGAAGCACTGCAGGGTCTCGAATACACTGGTGATCTTTTAGGTAAGAACAGTGCATTGGAATTATTTTTGTCCATGTGAATAAATGCTTTCTCCAACAGATTTGATCCACATGCTTTTTGCATCTTTAGTCCAATTCATTTTATTTTTCAATACATACATGCGTCAACTTGAATGTATGTTTAGAAATGTGTGTGAGGATGAATAAGTGTGTAAAGGTAAGCACCCAAATATGAATGATATAACGTGACAGGATTTTGAGGTTTGCATATTTATATTCGTCAGGTGAACCATTGTGGAAAACACAATTTTGAATGACATATGTTATAAAAATGTTTTAAGTAAAACGAAAACTCCATTGCTAATTTGCTTATCTTGATTAGAGGATTTTTGAGGTTTAACAAAATATCAAAAGGGTTGTGTTGACTGCACTGATTGTCTTCTGCATTTTTATAATTCCAGCGTCCTGAGATGACAAAAACATTTCCTTTTTTTAAACAGAAGGGAATAATGGGGGGGGGGGCAGCCATCATTAGGGGATTTGCACTATATACACCGTACATTTTTGATCATCATTCAAGCTATGTCATTGTTGTATCTGGTTCATACCATACTGTTAAAACTGTGAGAGCAGTGAGAGCACTGAAGAAAGTTTGTGAGACAGCACGACGGCAGATGGAGTGATGAGATGTTTTATTTCAGAGTACACAGCAAAGCATACAGTATTCTAGCACCCCCATAGATGACAACAGGATGCATGAGCACACAACACACATGAAATATGCATAGAATTATGGAATTTCAGATTCTACATCATGAAAGAGATCACAGATGACTTGTAAAATGTGCTTTGCCTGTGCCATGGTGCTCACTTGAGTGTTCATAAAAATGTCTTCCAATGAGAACAAAATACAAATGTTATCAACCACCTCAGATATTAACTCCTGTTGACTGGAGTCAGAAGTTGTGCAGCTGTACAGTGACTCTGTGCTGGGAAGTGCCGGTTCTGCAATGTTTAATACAAGCATGTCCTGTAAAAGCATGTGAAGTTCTTGCTTTTGTGCACCGCTGACACTCCTTTCTCTGCATGCCAGCTTTTCATCTGCATAAGTCTCCATCGCACTAGGTCTGCCATTGCATGTATCATCACAATCACACAACTTAGCACAAACATCACAACAACCATGACCTGGAGAAAGTGGCTTTGTCTTTTCCTCATCAAAAATGTGAAGCAATTTCACACGGCGGCAAGTTGTGGTCTCCACATACTTTTTCATCTGGTCTGATACCCACACCAATTGTCTGCCATGATACAATATAAGAGCGTGGGAGTCTGCACCATCTCTCCCTGCTCTTCCAATGGCCTGCATGTAATCCTCTATTTCCCTCGCTGGTCCATAGTGGATTACCATATGAATGCCTTTTAAATCGACCCCCAGAGTCAGGGTTTTTCAGGGAGTTAGTGATATGCTCTTGTACATCATCATCAGTTGCAGAATGGTACATATCCACTAACCTATTGTCACAAACATCGTTAGCACCCAGTGGATAGCAAAAACCCTTTCCCATAACAGTTTTAAAAACATGATATAATTCTGTACATTCTGAAATGCTGTTGCAGTATATCATTATTTTCTCTGCTCTTGGTCCCTTTGTTTGCAGTTCCTCACACAACCATGCAAATGTCTTTGCTGCATCAGATGTCACCTTCTTTGCGGCAAGCCTGATATTTGGGAAACTGCCCATAGATCCGAAGTCCCGTTAGTCCGAACATGCACTGCTCCCGTGCTTGCGGTTAGGTTTAGGTTTGCTCCCGTGCTTGCGGATAGGTTTAGGTTAGGGTTAGAGATAGGGATAGTCATTTCGGAACAATGAACCTTCTGACTAATGACACAGAACCGATATTTGGCCGATCTGGAGACACATACTACATACTACTTCACATTACTACATTGAATAAATCTAATGTAGTAATGTACGCGGATGACTCGACAATGTACAGTACAGCATCTACAGTAGGTGAATTAAATGATATACTAAAGTATGAAATAAAAGAAGTAGCGGATTGGGTTGATGAGAATAAATTAGTATTGAACATTGCTAAAACCAAGTGCATGGTGTTTGGATCTAGACATAAGCTAGAGGGTGATCCTCAACTGAGCCTGTCACTTGCCGGGAAGCCAGTAGAACAGGTAACAGAGGCTAAATTACTTGGAGTGGTACTAGATCCTAAATTTAATTGGACTAAACAAATTGACAATATAGTAACTAAAATGGGAAGAAGTATTGCCGTAACCAGGAAATGTTCTAGCTACATAACACTAAACACTAGGAAAGCAGTAATTCAAGCTCTAGTGTTATCACAATTTGAGTATTGCCCAGTCATCTGGTCATCGGCTACAAAAACAGACATACATAAACTACAAATAGCTCAAAACAAAGCTGCCAGATTAGCTCTCCAGTGTTCCAACAGGACACACATTGCAGAAATGCACAGAAATCTATCATGGCTTACTGTTGAGAATAGATTACATTCACGTATTCTTACGTTTTTCAGAAATGTATTAATGGAAAAAAAACCACAGTATTTCTTTGAACAGGTAGCACATGTAAGAGACGAACATAATCATATGACTAGACAAGGCAGTTCGGGTGTTTTGGTGGCACCTAAACCAAGAACAAATATTCTTAAATCTTCTATTATCTATAGAGCAGTAATAGGTTGGAATGCACTACCAAAGTGTATAACCAATACAAATACAAAATTCATCTTTAAAATCAAGTTAAAAGAACACCTTATGTAAATCATACTGCAGTAACCCTGGGAAAAGAACAATTCAAATGTATAATGTGTTGAAAGTGATTTTTTTTTTTTTTTTTAATGTTTTTGTTATGTTTCTTTGTTTTTTATTTCTCCTATGTTCTTTTTTCTTTTTCTTTGTTTTTCTTATTTTATATTTTATTTTACTGTTTTATGTTGAGTTAGTGTTTGTAAACAATTGTAAGTATTGCCTATGTTAAATGTTTGTCTGTGTCGGACCCCAGGAAGACTAGCTTTTGTCAAGGCAAAAGCTAATGGGGATCCTTATAAACAATAAACAATAAACATTGATCTCAATACAGTCCTGCATTCCCATGAGTTTGATTAGCTCCAGTCTGGTCTTCTTTGATGCAGTTGCTGTTGCTGCAAACAGTGGTACACGTCTGTGGAGTAGTGAACGAAGCTCACCTACAAGGCCACACCATTTCCTAAAGGGTGTTCCACCTCCCTTTTCCTGGCCCCTGTTAAAGAAAGAAAAAACGATTGTCAAACATTAATCACAGACCAGTGCTTTCAGCTTAACCCACAGCAGTTGCACACAACAAAGATTTGGCCATAGCCACTATATTGCCTTATATCGGATGTCTATGGTGGCCAAACTGGCCATAGGCCTACTGTACTAGCCTGGGTAAACCCCTCCCCCCTCGCCAGATTTGCATTCCAGGCAACTTTTTTCTGTTATTCAGGATATATTGAAGATAAAATCAGCTGAGTTTGTATTTGGAAAAATATAATTACCTATGTATTACACTGTTTAATTAGCATTTGTAGTAGTAATAGCTAGGCCAGTTATTGGGAAAAACAAAAGTCATAAAGCATGTTAGCCTTACATTAACAATTATATTAATATTCACCATCTTATTTTACCCTAAACAAATAACTCATGCCGTTTCATTGTTATAATGGATTACTCACCACTGAATCACAGTGTGCACTTCATCCACTGCTATGCCAAGTAAACAGTGTTGAAATAAGGGCTTTTGTAGCACATCTCTCCAGTAGTCGTTTCCAACAAAAAGTTCAGGTGAGCCAAATACAATAGAGAACTATCCCTTTGCTATTCTCTCGTCAATGTCCATTTGTTTTCCTGCACGCGCCGCAGATATGCCTTTGGAGTTCAGTAGCTGGACTTGATCCTCCATGATCGAGATAAGCGGACAGATAACTAGTACAATTCCATCATTGGGCCATTTGACCGAAAACTTTCCTAGAAGATTGCATACCGTTGGCCACGATTGAAATATAAGACTTTTACCGAAAGAAGTCGGTAAGCAAGCAAGAACGTCTCTGTTGTCAATTAAACTTCTAATGCAAAGCCGCTGTAGTGGAGTAGAGTTCGTTTGGTATATCCATATTGCAATCCAACTCGTAGCGAGAGTGCGGCACAATGGCAACTGGCGAGTAAAGTCGGGGGGAACTAACATTTTGATCGCGGGGGAGGGGGAATTATTTTGGGTACTTCCTGTTTGGGAAGCCTGTCATCCTGTTTGTTGTAGGCAAACCATTGCCTACAACATGACGTAAGCATATCATCCGGCTCCAGCCCGGATCATATACCGAAATGAAATGGTGCCCAGGCTAAGGCGAGTATAGCCTGCTAGCCTACAGTTGAAACGACGCAATACTGCCAACAATACTGTAGTATCAATGAAAACTGTACGAACATAATAATTTTTATAATTAAGCATGGTTTGTAAGGTTAGTATTCACTCATGTGACGACAAATGCCATGGGTTTCACCATCATCATACAACTAACGTGGCTTCGGTGGCTAGTATAAGCAGACCAGAATGCTTCAACGTATAATTAATTAAGAATGCATTATTTACAACGAGGATATAAAGCCAAAAACCAAATTACTTACAGATGCATGGTGTTGAACATTTCTAGGCGGATTACTGCTCATGTTGTCTCTGCTCTGACTGTCTCTTTCTTCTGCCAGTGCCAATGTCCCGCTTATTTTTTTATATGTGTGTGCAGGTGAGCCAATGCAATGCGTCTGATTGGCTGATGAACCTATCAATCAGAATCTGATTTTGATTGACAGGTCTATCAGCCAATCATAAGATTGGCTGATAGTAAGACGTAAGATGAACGGACTGACGTAAGATGAAGCCTGTCAGTGTAAATCGCCATGTTTCTAGATCCGTTTTGGCCCAGCTGGCCATTGGCTGGCCCAGACAACGAGGCGGGACTTCCCCCATTCTTCTTCGTTGGTTTTTATTTTGACTAGAACAGGGGGTGGCTCCCGATCATAGACTGTAACCATAATTTTCCAAAAATAATATTATGACATGAGAAATTAGACTTTAAACTAGTGACTGGAAGCAGAAAGTATTCATGACCATGTTTATTAAGGTAATACAGTCTAGGTGAAGTTGGGCCCAAATACATCTCTATGGGTTTTTTTGGGCCCAATGACAGCGTCACAACAGGCCATTATGAACTTTCAGTAAGTCCCGATTTCAGTGGCTTCACAAAATATCTGTCTGACTGCCCCCCTGGTGCTGACAGAACACACCGGATACAATATGCAACGTCAATTTGTAAGTAACAGTGTGGAATTATATAGTCACAGTATTAATTGTAGCCTACCTGATCGATGCATACACTTGCATACACTACATTTGTTAGTTCACACATCTTTATGTGACATGATGGAGAGATGATCTGTCCACTTTGTTGAGAAACAAGCTTGTAGTGATGCGCTGGTCGACCCGTCAACGTAAACAACTTGAATTATTTTTTTATTTAGGAATTAGCCTATATTGACTCATAACTTGAAGTAGATCTGGTCCATAGCCCTAATGCTAATTCTGCATTAGGGCTGCATTCTATATGGATCAGAGCTAAACTTGAAGGTACAGAAATGTACTATTGTTACTGTTAGATCGCTCTTGCAGAACATATATTTGTTTTAATTAACAGCAGTATGTCTCTGCAACTCTCTTTTAAAATAAACTTGATTGTTTTACAGGATCTACCTCCACAAGCTGAGGTGAACCCCAATCTTGCATGGCATGATGGAACTAATGAAACTGCTGTAAGAGACTTGGCATACTTCATTTATTTTGATTTTGCGCACTTTTGTCTGACAAGTTAACTTAAAAGGGGTGTTGAATAGTTGTATAGCAATTATTACTATCAGAATACAAAGTGTTTGTTCCCCCCATCTCTCTAGATCTTTAGTAAAGTGCATTTTCAGGTCAGAATACCAATTTGTATATAATCAGCATAGAAAACTCTTTCAGTTTTTACTAAAGAGTTGGAGAGACCATTGTTACTCTGCACTCTATAGCCATGACTATTATAAAGAATATATAGTTTTACTTTAACAAGACATTTAAGGGGGAAAACATATAGGCTAATATACAGTATGTTATCGTAGCTGGACTGTTCAAAATATTTATATGTGAAATGTGTAATATGTGATTTGATGTTAGCCAGCAGATAACAGTTGTCATGTTTTATCCTCTAGGAATCAGTGAGGCGTGACATCCTTCAAAGGTTCTATGATCGACTGTCTGGCTTCCTTGAGAGGCAACCTGTCGATGTGGAAGGGTTACAGTTTGCCTGCCACCATTACTTAGTTTTATTAAGTGCTCTTGGTGATGTAGTACTCACGGGGTATTCATCTGATATTGATTAATCAACAGGAATGTTGGGTTGTAGCCCCGACGAGTGCCGCGACGAGTCCTCACGCCACGACAGATTCTTAACTCTGTGACAAATTATTATTAAGTCGTGGTGAATTATTATTTATAGCCCCGACGAGTGCCGCGACGAGTCCTCACTGACGGATTCTTAACGCTGCGACGTATAATTCAAAACACGCTGCGACGTAATAAAAAAAAAGCCCCGACTTAAAATGATTCAGTCGCAACCTAGGTCGAACGTCGTTCTGAGATTTCACCCTCTCTCGCAGATCAAGAGGTCGCCAGTTCAACTCTGGGTGCCCCCTGTCCAACATGTTGTGAAATCCATGTTTATCTCTATAGTATCCATTGAATCTTAACACTCAAATTGAGTTCATGTAAAAGATAGTTTGTACTGTACAGGCTCAAGTTTTTGGGGGTATAGCTCAGTGGTAGAGCATTTGACTGCAGATCAAGAGGTCCCAAGTTCAACTCTGGGTGCCCCCTGTCTAACATCTTGTGAAATCCATGTTTATCTCTATAGCCTGCATTGAATCTTAACACTCAAATTGAGTTCATGTAAAAGATAGTTTGTACTGTACAGGCTCAAATTGTGTGGGGGTATAGCTCACTGGTAGAGCATTTGACTGCAGATCAAGAGGTCCCCAGTTCAACTTTGGGTGCCCCCTGTCGAACATGTTGTGAAAACCTTGTTTATCTCTATAGCCTGCATTGAATCTTAACACTCAAATTGAGTTTATGTAAAAGATAGTTTGTACTGTACAGGCTCAAGTTGTGTGGGGGTATAGCTCAGTGGAAGAGCATTTCACTGCAGATCAAGAGGTCCCCAGTTCAACTCTGGGTGCCCCCTGTCCAACATGTTGTGAAATCCACTTTTATCTCTATAACCTCTTTTAAAACTTAACACTAAAATTGAGTTCATGTAAAAAAATATTTTGTACTGTACAGGCTCAAGTTGTGTGGGGGTATAGCTCAGTGGTAGAGCATTTGACTGCAGATCAAGAGTTCCCCAGTTCAACTCTGGGTGCCCCCTGTCCAACATGTTGTGAAATCCATGTTTATCTCAATAGCCTCCATTGGATCTTAACACTCAAATTGAGTTCATTTAAAAGATAGTTTGTACTGTACAGGCTCAAGTAGTGTGGGGGTATAGCTCAGCGGTAGATCATTTGACTGCAGATCAAGAGTTCCCCAGTTTAACTCTGGGTGCCCCCTGTCCAACATGTTGTGAAATCCATGTTTATCTCTATAACCTCTTTTAAAACTTAACACTACAATTGAGTTCATGTAAGAGATAGTTTGTACTCTACAGGTTCATGTTGTGTGGGGGTATAGCTCAGTGGTAGAGCATTTGACTGCAGATCAAGAGGTCCCCAGTTCAACTCTGGGTGCCCCCTGTCCAACATGTTGTGAAAGCCATGTTTATCTCTATAGTCTGTTTTAAATCTTAACACTCAAAGTGAGTTCATGTAAAAGATATTTTGTACTGTACAGGCTCAAGTCGTGTGGGGATATAGCTCAGCGGTAGAGCATTTGACTGCAGATCGAGAGGTCCCCAGTTCAACTCTGGTTATCCCTGTCTAACATGTTGTGAAATCCATGTTTATCTCTATAACCTCTTTTAAAACTTAACACTACAATTGAGTTCATGTAAAAGATAGTTTGTACTCTACAGGCTCAAGTTGTGTGGGGGTATAGCTCAGTGGTAGAGCATTTGACTGCAGATCAAGAGGTCCCCAGTTCAACTCTGGGTGCCCCCTGTCCAACATGTTGTGAAAGCCATGTTTATCTCTATGGTCTGTTTTAAATCTTAACACTCAAATTGAGTTAATGTAAAAGATATTTTGTACTGTACAGGCTCAAGTCGTGTGGGGATATAACTCATCGGTAGAGCATTTCACTGCAGATCGAGAGTTCCCCAGTTCAACTCTGATTATCCCTGTCTAATATGTTGTGAAATCCATGTTTATCTCTATAACCTGTTTTAAAACTTACTACAATTGAGTTCATGTAAAAGATAGTTTGTACTCTACAGACTCAAGTTATGTGGGGGTATAGCTCAGTGGTAGAGCATTTGACTGCAGATCAAGAGGTCCCCAGTTCAACTCTGGGTGCCCCCTGTCTAACATCTTGTGAAATCCATGTTTATCTCTATAGCCTGCATTGAATCTTAACACTCAAATTGAGTTCATGTAAAAGATAGTTTGTACTGTACAGGCTCAAATTGTGTGGGGGTATAGCTCACTGGTAGAGCATTTGACTGCAGATCAAGAGGTACACAGTTCAACTTTGGGTGCCCCCTCTCGAACATGTTGGGAAAACCTTGTTTATCTCTATAGCCTGCATTGAATCTTAACACTCAAATTGAGTTCATGTAAAAGATAGTTTGTACTGTACAGGCTCAAGTTGTGTGGGGGTATAGCTCAGTGGTAGAGCATTTGACTGCAGATCAAGAGTTCCCCAGTTCAACTCTGGGTGCCCCCTGTCCAACATGTTGTGAAAGCCATGTTTATCTCTATAGTCTGTTTTAAATCTTAATGTCTTAACACTAAAATTTAGTTCATGTAAAAGATAGTTTGTCCTGTACATGCTCAAGTTGTGTGGGGGTATAGCTCAGTGGTAGAGCATTTGACTGCAGATCAAGAGGTCCCCAGTTCAACTCTGCGTGCCTCCTGTCCAACATGTTGTGAAAGCCATGTTTATCTCTATAGTCTGTTTTAAATCTTAATTTCTTAACACTAAAATTTAGTTCATGTAAAAGATAGTTTGTCCTGTACATGCTCAAGTTGTGTGGGGGTATAGCTCAGTGGTAGAGCATTTGACTGCAGATCAAGAGGTCCCCAGTTCAACTCTGGGTGCCCCCTGTCCAACATGTTGTGAAATCCACTTTTATCTCTATAACCTTTTAAAACTTAAAACTAAAATTGAGTTCATGTAAAAAAATATTTTGTACTGTACAGGCTCAAGTTGTGTGGGGGTATAGCTCAGTGGTAGAGCATTTGACTGCAGATCAAGAGTTCCCCAGTTCAACTCTGGGTGCCCCCTGTCCAACATGTTGTGAAATCCATGTTTATCTCAATAGCCTCCATTGGATCTTAACACTCAAATTGAGTTCATTTAAAAGATAGTTTGTACTGTACAGGCTCAAGTAGTGTGGGGGTATAGCTCAGCGGTAGATCATTTGACTGCAGATCAAGAGTTCCCCAGTTTAACTCTGGGTGCCCCCTGTCCAACATGTTGTGAAATCCATGTTTATCTCTATAACCTCTTTTAAAACTTAACACTACAATTGAGTTCATGTAAGAGATAGTTTGTACTCTACAGGTTCATGTTGTGTGGGGGTATAGCTCAGTGGTAAAGCATTTGACTGCAGATCAAGAGGTCCCCAGTTCAACTCTGGGTGCCCCCTGTCCAACATGTTGTGAAAGCCATGTTTATCTCTATAGACTGTTTTAAATCTTAACACTCAAAGTGAGTTTATGTAAAAGATATTTTGTACTGTACAGGCTCAAGTCGTGTGGGGATATAGCTCAGCGGTAGAGCATTTGACTGCAGATCGAGAGGTCCCCAGTTCAACTCTGGTTATCCCTGTCTAACATGTTGTGAAATCCATGTTTATCTCTATAACCTCTTTTAAAACTTACTACAATTGAGTTCATGTAAAAGATAGTTTGTACTCTACAGGCTCAAGTTGTGTGGGGGTATAGCTCAGTGGTAGAGCATTTGACTGCAGATCAAGAGGTCCCCAGTTCAACTCTGGGTGCCCCCTGTCCAACATGTTGTGAAAGCCATGTTTATCTCTATAGTCTGTTTTAAATCTTAACACTCAAATTGAGTTCATGTAAAAGATATTTTGTACTGTACAGGCTCAAGTCGTGTGGGGATATAGCTCAGCGGTAGAGCATTTGACTGCAGATCGAGAGTTCCCCAGTTCAACTCTGATTATCCCTGTCTAACATGTTGTGAAATCCATGTTTATCTCTATAACCTGTTTTAAAACTTACTACAATTGAGTTCATGTAAAAGATAGTTTGTACTCTACAGGCTCAAGTTGTGTGGGGGTATAGCTCAGTGGTAGAGCATTTGACTGCAGATCAAGAGGTCCCCAGTTCAACTCTGGGTGCCCCCTGTCTAACATCTTGTGAAATCCATGTTTATCGCTATAGCCTGCATTGAATCTTAACACTCAAATTGAGTTCATGTAAAAGATAGTTTGTACTGTACAGGCTCAAATTGTGTGGGGGTATAGCTCACTGGTAGAGCATTTGACTGCAGATCAAGAGGTACACAGTTCAACTTTGGGTGCCCCCTGTCGAACATGTTGGGAAAACCTTGTTTATCTCTATAGCCTGCATTGAATCTTAACTCAAATTGAGTTCATGTAAAAGATAGTTTGTACTCTACAGGCTCAAGTTGTGTGGGGGTATAGCTCAGTGGTAGAGCATTTGACTGCAGATCAAGAGGTCCCCAGTTCAACTCTGGGTGCCCCCTGTCCAACATGTTGTGAAAGCCATGTTTATCTCTATAGTCTGTTTTAAATCTTAATTTCTTAACACTAAAATTTAGTTCATGTAAAAGATAGTTTGTCCTGTACATGCTCAAGTTGTGTGGGGGTATAGCTCAGTGGTAGAGCATTTGACTGCAGATCAAGAGGTCCCCAGTTCAACTCTGGGTGCCCCCTGTCCAACATGTTGTGAAAGCCATGTTTATCTCTATAGTCTGTTTTAAATCTTAATTTCTTAACACTAAAATTTAGTTCATGTAAAAGATAGTTTGTCCTGTACATGCTCAAGTTGTGTGGGGGTATAGCTCAGTGGTAGAGCATTTGACTGCAGATCAAGAGGTCCCCAGTTCAACTCTGGGTGCCCCCTGTCCAACATGTTGTGAAATCCACTTTTATCTCTATAACCTCTTTTAAAACTTAACACTAAAATTGAGTTCATGTAAAAAAAAAAAATTGTACTGTACAGGCTCAAGATGTGTGGAGTATAGCTCAGTGGTAGAGCATTTGACTGCAGATCAAGAGTTCCCCAGTTCAACTCTGGGTGCCCCCTGTCCAACATGTTGTGAAATCCATGTTTATCTCAATAGCCTCCATTGGATCTTAACACTCAAATTGAGTTCATTTAAAAGACAGTTTGTACTGTACAGGCTCAAGTAGTGTGGGGGTATAGCTCAGCGGTAGATCATTTGACTGCAGATCAAGAGTTCCCCAGTTTAACTCTGGGTGCCCCCTGTCCAACATGTTGTGAAATCCATGTTTATCTCTATAACCTCTTTTCAAACTTAACACTACAATTGAGTTCATGTAAAATATATTTTGTACTGTACAGGCTCAAGTCGTGTGGGGATATAGCTCAGCGGTAGAGCATTTGACTGCAGATCGAGAGGTCCCCAGTTCAACTCTGGTTATCCCTGTCTAACATGTTGTGAAATCCATGTTTATCTCTATAACCTCTTTATAACCTCTTATAAAACTTAACACTACAATTGAGTTCATGTAAAAGATAGTTTGTACTCTACAGGCTCAAGTTGTGTGGGGGTATAGCTCTGTGGTAGAGCATTTGACTGCAGATCAAGAGGTCCCCAGTTCAACTCTGGTTGCCCCCTGTCCAACATGTTGTGAAAGCCATGTTTATCTCTATAGTCTGTTTTAAATCTTAACACTCAAATTGAGTTCATGTAAAAGATATTTTGTACTGTACAGGCTCAAGTCGTGTGGGGATATAGCTCAGCGGTAGAGCATTTGACTGCAGATCGAGAGTTCCCCAGTTCAACTCTGATTATCCCTGTCTAACATCTTGTGAAATCCATGTTTATCTCTATAGCCTGCATTGAATCTTAACTCAAATTGAGTTCATGTAAAAGATAGTTTGTACTGTACAGGCTCAAATTGTGTGGGGGTATAGCTCACTGGTAGAGCATTTGACTGCAGATCAAGAGGTACACAGTTCAACTTTGGGTGCCCCCTGTCGAACATGTTGGGAAAACCTTGTTTATCTCTATAGCCTGCATTGAATCTTAACTCAAATTGAGTTCATGTAAAAGATAGTTTGTACTCTACAGGCTCAAGTTGTGTGGGGGTATAGCTCAGTGGTAGAGCATTTGACTGCAGATCAAGAGGTCCCCAGTTCAACTCTGGGTGCCCCCTGTCCAACATGTTGTGAAAGCCATGTTTATCTCTATAGTCTGTTTTAAATCTTAATTTCTTAACACTAAAATGTAGTTCATGTAAAAGATAGTTTGTCCTGTACATGCTCAAGTTGTGTGGGGGTATAGCTCAGTGGTAGAGCATTTGACTGCAGATCAAGAGGTCCCCAGTTCAACTCTGGGTGCCCCCTGTCCAACATGTTGTGAAAGCCATGTTTATCTCTATAGTCTGTTTTAAATCTTAACACTAAAATTTAGTTCATGTAAAAGATAGTTTGTCCTGTACATGCTCAAGTTGTGTGGGGGTATAGCTCAGTGGTAGAGCATTTGACTGCAGATCAAGAGGTCCCCAGTTCAACTCTGGGTGCCCCCTGTCCAATTTAGGCATTTAGCAGACGCTCTTAATCCAGAGCGACTTACATTTAAGCAAGAACAAAAGCATGGGAATACATCACATAAAAGCATTTATCATGAAACATGCGTAAGCTAAGGGTAAGTGCTATGGGCCATGATGGAGTCCAACATGTTGTGAAAGCCATGTTTATCTCTATAGTCTGTTTTAAATCTTAATTTCTTAACACTAACATTTTGTTAATGTAAAAGATAGTTTGTCCTGTACATGCTCAAGTTGTGTGTGGGTATAGCTCAGTGGTAGAGCATTTGACTGCAGATCAAGAGGTCCCCAGTTCAACTCTGGGTGCCCCCTGTCCAACATGTTGTGAAAGCCATGTTTATCTCTATAGTCTGTTTTAAATCTTAACACTAAAATTTAGTTCATGTAAAAGATAGTTTGTCCTGTACATGCTCAAGTTGTGTGGGGGTATAGCTCAGTGGTAGAGCATTTGACTGCAGATCAAGAGGTCCCCAGTTCAACTCTGGGTGCCCCCTGTCCAATTTAGGCATTTAGCAGACGCTCTTAATCCAGAGCGACTTACATTTAAGCAAGAACAAAAGCATGGGAATACATCACATAAAAGCATTTATCATGAAACATGCGTAAGCTAAGGGTAAGTGCTATGGGCCATGATGGAGTCCAACATGTTGTGAAAGCCATGTTTATCTCTATAGTCTGTTTTAAATCTTAATTTCTTAACACTAACATTTTGTTAATGTAAAAGATAGTTTGTCCTGTACATGCTCAAGTTGTGTGTGGGTATAGCTCAGTGGTAGAGCATTTGACTGCAGATCAAGAGGTCCCCAGTTCAACTCTGGGTGCCCCCTGTCCAACATGTTGTGAAAGCCATGTTTATCTCTATAGTCTATTTTAAATCTTAATTTCTTAACACTAAAATTTAGTTCATGTAAAAGATAGTTTGTCCTGTACATGCTCAAGTTGTGTGGGGGTATAGCTCAGTGGTAGAGCATTTGACTGCAGATCAAGAGGTCCCCAGTTCAACTCTGGGTGCCCCCTGTCCAACATGTTGTGAAAGCCATGTT
The DNA here is from genome assembly GCF_964188405.1 of Protomyctophum parallelum. Lineage (NCBI taxonomy): Eukaryota > Metazoa > Chordata > Actinopteri > Myctophiformes > Myctophidae > Protomyctophum > Protomyctophum parallelum. Next base: position 19,202,057 of record NC_139703.1, on the reverse strand, counting down.
TATCTCTATAGTCTGTTTTAAATCTTAACACTCAAATTGAGTTCATGTAAATTATATTTTGTACTGTACAGGCTCAAGTTGTCTGGGGGTATAGCTCAGTGGTAGAGCATTTGACTGCAGATCAAGAGGTCCCCAGTTCAACTCTGGGTGCCCCCTGTCCAACATGTTGTGAAAGCCATGTTTATCTCTATAGTCTGTTTTAAATCTTAACACTCAAATTGAGTTCATGTAAAATATATTTTGTACTGTACAGGCTCAAGTCGTGTGGGGATATAGCTCAGCGGTAGAGCATTTGACTGCAGATCGAGAGTTCCACAGTTCAACTCTGATTATCCCTGTCTAACATGTTGTGAAATCCATGTTTATCTCTATAACCTGTTTTAAAACGTACTACAATTGAGTTCATGTAAAAGATAGTTTGTACTCTACAGGCTCAAGTTGTGTGGGGGTATAGCTCAGTGGTAGAGCATTTGACTGCAGATCAAGAGGTCCCCAGTTCAACTCTGGGTGCCCCCTGTCTAACATCTTGTGAAATCCATGTTTATCTCTATAGCCTGCATTGAATCTTAACTCAAATTGAGTTCATGTAAAAGATAGTTTGTACTGTACAGGCTAAAATTGTGTGGGGGTATAGCTCACTGGTAGAGCATTTGACTGCAGATCAAGAGGTACACAGTTCAACTATGGGTGCCCCCTGTCGAACATGTTGGGAAAACCTTGTTTGTCTCTATAGCCTGCATTGAATCTTAACACTCAAATTGAGTTCATGTAAAAGATAGTTTGTACTCTACAGCCTCAAGTTGTGTGGGGGTATAGCTCAGTGGTAGAGCATTTGACTGCAGATCAAGAGGTCCCCAGTTCAACTCTGGGTGCCCCCTGTCCAACATGTTGTGAAAGCCATGTTTATCTCTATAGTCTGTTTTAAATCTTAATTTCTTAACACTAAAATTTAGTTCATGTAAAAGATAGTTTGTCCTGTACATGCTCAAGTTGTGTGGGGGTATAGCTCAGTGGTAGAGCATTTGACTGCAGATCAAGAGGTCCCCAGTTCAACTCTGATTATCCCTGTCTAACATCTTGTGAAATCCATGTTTATCTCTATAGCCTGCATTGAATCTTAACACTCAAATTGAGTTCATGTAAAAGATAGTTTGTACTGTACAGGCTCAAGTCGTGTGGGGATATAGCTCAGCGGTAGAGCATTTGACTGCAGATCGAGAGTTCCCCAGTTCAACTCTGATTATCCCTGTCTAACATCTTGTGAAATCCATGTTTATCTCTATAGCCTGCATTGAATCTTAACACTCAAATTGAGTTCATGTAAAAGATAGTTTGTACTGTACAGGCTCAAATTGTGTGGGGGTATAGCTCACTGGTAGAGCATTTGACTGCAGATCAAGAGGTACACAGTTCAACTTTGGGTGCCCCCTGTCGAACATGTTGGGAAAACCTTGTTTATCTCTATAGCCTGCATTGAATCTTAACTCAAATTGAGTTCATGTAAAAGATAGTTTGTACTCTACAGGCTCAAGTTGTGTGGGGGTATAGCTCAGTGGTAGAGCATTTGACTGCAGATCAAGAGGTCCCCAGTTCAACTCTGGGTGCCCCCTGTCCAACATGTTGTGAAAGCCATGTTTATCTCTATAGTCTGTTTTAAATCTTAATTTCTTAACACTAAAATGTAGTTCATGTAAAAGATAGTTTGTCCTGTACATGCTCAAGTTGTGTGGGGGTATAGCTCAGTGGTAGAGCATTTGACTGCAGATCAAGAGGTCCCCAGTTCAACTCTGGGTGCCCCCTGTCCAACATGTTGTGAAAGCCATGTTTATCTCTATAGTCTGTTTTAAATCTTAACACTAAAATTTAGTTCATGTAAAAGATAGTTTGTCCTGTACATGCTCAAGTTGTGTGGGGGTATAGCTCAGTGGTAGAGCATTTGACTGCAGATCAAGAGGTCCCCAGTTCAACTCTGGGTGCCCCCTGTCCAATTTAGGCATTTAGCAGACGCTCTTAATCCAGAGCGACTTACATTTAAGCAAGAACAAAAGCATGGGAATACATCACATAAAAGCATTTATCATGAAACATGCGTAAGCTAAGGGTAAGTGCTATGGGCCATGATGGAGTCCAACATGTTGTGAAAGCCATGTTTATCTCTATAGTCTGTTTTAAATCTTAATTTCTTAACACTAACATTTTGTTAATGTAAAAGATAGTTTGTCCTGTACATGCTCAAGTTGTGTGTGGGTATAGCTCAGTGGTAGAGCATTTGACTGCAGATCAAGAGGTCCCCAGTTCAACTCTGGGTGCCCCCTGTCCAACATGTTGTGAAAGCCATGTTTATCTCTATAGTCTATTTTAAATCTTAATTTCTTAACACTAAAATTTAGTTCATGTAAAAGATAGTTTGTCCTGTACATGCTCAAGTTGTGTGGGGGTATAGCTCAGTGGTAGAGCATTTGACTGCAGATCAAGAGGTCCCCAGTTCAACTCTGGGTGCCCCCTGTCCAACATGTTGTGAAAGCCATGTTTATCTCTATAGTCTGTTTTAAATCTTAACACTCAAATTGAGTTCATGTAAATTATATTTTGTACTGTACAGGCTCAAGTTGTCTGGGGGTATAGCTCAGTGGTAGAGCATTTGACTGCAGATCAAGAGGTCCCCAGTTCAACTCTGGGTGCCCCCTGTCCAACATGTTGTGAAAGCCATGTTTATCTCTATAGTCTGTTTTAAATCTTAACACTCAAATTGAGTTCATGTAAAATATATTTTGTACTGTACAGGCTCAAGTCGTGTGGGGATATAGCTCAGCGGTAGAGCATTTGACTGCAGATCGAGAGTTCCACAGTTCAACTCTGATTATCCCTGTCTAACATGTTGTGAAATCCATGTTTATCTCTATAACCTGTTTTAAAACGTACTACAATTGAGTTCATGTAAAAGATAGTTTGTACTCTACAGGCTCAAGTTGTGTGGGGGTATAGCTCAGTGGTAGAGCATTTGACTGCAGATCAAGAGGTCCCCAGTTCAACTCTGGGTGCCCCCTGTCTAACATCTTGTGAAATCCATGTTTATCTCTATAGCCTGCATTGAATCTTAACTCAAATTGAGTTCATGTAAAAGATAGTTTGTACTGTACAGGCTAAAATTGTGTGGGGGTATAGCTCACTGGTAGAGCATTTGACTGCAGATCAAGAGGTACACAGTTCAACTATGGGTGCCCCCTGTCGAACATGTTGGGAAAACCTTGTTTGTCTCTATAGCCTGCATTGAATCTTAACACTCAAATTGAGTTCATGTAAAAGATAGTTTGTACTCTACAGCCTCAAGTTGTGTGGGGGTATAGCTCAGTGGTAGAGCATTTGACTGCAGATCAAGAGGTCCCCAGTTCAACTCTGGGTGACCCCTGTCCAACATGTTGTGAAAGCCATGTTTATCTCTATAGTCTGTTTTAAATCTTAATTTCTTAACACTAAAATTTAGTTCATGTAAAAGATAGTTTGTCCTGTACATGCTCAAGTTGTGTGGGGGTATAGCTCAGTGGTAGAGCATTTGACTGCAGATCAAGAGGTCCCCAGTTCAACTCTGGGTGCCCCCTGTCCATCATGTTGTGAAAGCCATGTTTATCTCTATAGTCTGTTTTAAATCTTAATTTCTTAACACTAAAATTTAGTTCATGTAAAAGATAGTTTGTCCTGTACATGCTCAAGTTGTGTGGGGGTATAGCTCAGTGGTAGAGCATTTGACTGCAGATCAAGAGGTCCCCAGTTCAACTCTGGGTGCCCCCTGTCCAACATGTTGTGAAATCCACTTTTATCTCTATAACCTCTTTTAAAACTTAACACTAAAATTGAGTTCATGTAAAAAAATATTTTGTACTGTACAGGCTCAAGATGTGTGGGGGTATAGCTCAGTGGTAGAGCATTTGACTGCAGATCAAGAGTTCCCCAGTTCAACTCTGGGTGCCCCCTGTCCAACATGTTGTGAAATCCATGTTTATCTCAATAGCCTCCATTGGATCTTAACACTCAAATTGAGTTCATTTAAAAGACAGTTTGTACTGTACAGGCTCAAGTAGTGTGGGGGTATAGCTCAGCGGTAGATCATTTGACTGCAGATCAAGAGTTCCCCAGTTTAACTCTGGGTGCCCCCTGTCCAACATGTTGTGAAATCCATGTTTATCTCTATAACCTCTTTTCAAACTTAACACTACAATTGAGTTCATGTAAAATATATTTTGTACTGTACAGGCTCAAGTCGTGTGGGGATATAGCTCAGCGGTAGAGCATTTGACTGCAGATCGAGAGGTCCCCAGTTCAACTCTGGTTATCCCTGTCTAACATGTTGTGAAATCCATGTTTATCTCTATAACCTCTTTATAACCTCTTATAAAACTTAACACTACAATTGAGTTCATGTAAAAGATAGTTTGTACTCTACAGGCTCAAGTTGTGTGGGGGTATAGCTCTGTGGTAGAGCATTTGACTGCAGATCAAGAGGTCCCCAGTTCAACTCTGGTTGCCCCCTGTCCAACATGTTGTGAAAGCCATGTTTATCTCTATAGTCTGTTTTAAATCTTAACACTCAAATTGAGTTCATGTAAAAGATATTTTGTACTGTACAGGCTCAAGTCGTGTGGGGATATAGCTCAGCGGTAGAGCATTTGACTGCAGATCGAGAGTTCCCCAGTTCAACTCTGATTATCCCTGTCTAACATCTTGTGAAATCCATGTTTATCTCTATAGCCTGCATTGAATCTTAACACTCAAATTGAGTTCATGTAAAAGATAGTTTGTACTGTACAGGCTCAAATTGTGTGGGGGTATAGCTCACTGGTAGAGCATTTGACTGCAGATCAAGAGGTACACAGTTCAACTTTGGGTGCCCCCTGTCGAACATGTTGGGAAAACCTTGTTTATCTCTATAGCCTGCATTGAATCTTAACACTCAAATTGAGTTCATGTAAAAGATAGTTTGTACTCTACAGGCTCAAGTTGTGTGGGGGTATAGCTCAGTGGTAGAGCATTTGACTGCAGATCAAGAGGTCCCCAGTTCAACTCTGGGTGCCCCCTGTCCAACATGTTGTGAAAGCCATGTTTATCTCTATAGTCTGTTTTAAATCTTAATTTCTTAACACTAAAATGTAGTTCATGTAAAAGATAGTTTGTCCTGTACATGCTCAAGTTGTGTGGGGGTATAGCTCAGTGGTAGAGCATTTGACTGCAGATCAAGAGGTCCCCAGTTCAACTCTGGGTGCCCCCTGTCCAACATGTTGTGAAAGCCATGTTTATCTCTATAGTCTGTTTTAAATCTTAACACTAAAATTTAGTTCATGTAAAAGATAGTTTGTCCTGTACATGCTCAAGTTGTGTGGGGGTATAGCTCAGTGGTAGAGCATTTGACTGCAGATCAAGAGGTCCCCAGTTCAACTCTGGGTGCCCCCTGTCCAATTTAGGCATTTAGCAGACGCTCTTAATCCAGAGCGACTTACATTTAAGCAAGAACAAAAGCATGGGAATACATCACATAAAAGCATTTATCATGAAACATGCGTAAGCTAAGGGTAAGTGCTATGGGCCATGATGGAGTCCAACATGTTGTGAAAGCCATGTTTATCTCTATAGTCTGTTTTAAATCTTAATTTCTTAACACTAACATTTTGTTAATGTAAAAGATAGTTTGTCCTGTACATGCTCAAGTTGTGTGGGGGTATAGCTCAGTGGTAGAGCATTTGACTGCAGATCAAGAGGTCCCCAGTTCAACTCTGGGTGCCCCCTGTCCAACATGTTGTGAAAGCCATGTTTATCTCTATAGTCTGTTTTAAATCTTAATTTCTTAACACTAAAATGTAGTTCATGTAAAAGATAGTTTGTCCTGTACATGCTCAAGTTGTGTGGGGGTATAGCTCAGTGGTAGAGCATTTGACTGCAGATCAAGAGGTCCCCAGTTCAACTCTGGGTGCCCCCTGTCCAACATGTTGTGAAAGCCATGTTTATCTCTATAGTCTGTTTTAAATCTTAACACTCAAATTGAGTTCATGTAAAATATATTTTGTACTGTACAGGCTCAAGTTGTCTGGGGGTATAGCTCAGTGGTAGAGCATTTGACTGCAGATCAAGAGGTCCCCAGTTCAACTCTGGGTGCCCCCTGTCCAACATGTTGTGAAAGCCATGTTTATCTCTATAGTCTGTTTTAAATCTTAACACTCAAATTGAGTTCATGTAAAATATATTTTGTACTGTACAGGCTCAAGTCGTGTGGGGATATAGCTCAGCGGTAGAGCATTTGACTGCAGATCGAGAGTTCCACAGTTCAACTCTCATTATCCCTGTCTAACATGTTGTGAAATCCATGTTTATCTCTATAACCTGTTTTAAAACGTACTACAATTGAGTTCATGTAAAAGATAGTTTGTACTCTACAGGCTCAAGTTGTGTGGGGGTATAGCTCAGTGGTAGAGCATTTGACTGCAGATCAAGAGGTCCCCAGTTCAACTCTGGGTGCCCCCTGTCTACCATCTTGTGAAATCCATGTTTATCTCTATAGCCTGCATTGAATCTTAACTCAAATTGAGTTCATGTAAAAGATAGTTTGTACTGTACAGGCTAAAATTGTGTGGGGGTATAGCTCACTGGTAGAGCATTTGACTGCAGATCAAGAGGTACACAGTTCAACTATGGGTGCCCCCTGTCGAACATGTTGGGAAAACCTTGTTTGTCTCTATAGCCTGCATTGAATCTTAACTCAAATTGAGTTCATGTAAAAGATAGTTTGTACTCTACAGGCTCAAGTTGTGTGGGGGTATAGCTCAGTGGTAGAGCATTTGACTGCAGATCAAGAGGTCCCCAGTTCAACTCTGGGTGGCCCCTGTCCAACATGTTGTGAAAGCCATGTTTATCTCTATAGTCTGTTTTAAATCTTAATTTCTTAACACTAAAATTTAGTTCATGTAAAAGATAGTTTGTCCTGTACATGCTCAAGTTGTGTGGGGGTATAGCTCAGTGGTAGAGCATTTGACTGCAGATCAAGAGGTCCCCAGTTCAACTCTGGGTGCCCCCTGTCCAACATGTTGTGAAAGCCATGTTTATCTCTATAGTCTGTTTTAAATCTTAATTTCTTAACACTAAAATTTAGTTCATGTAAAATATAGTTTGTCCTGTACATGCTCAAGTTGTGTGGGGGTATAGCTCAGTGGTAGAGCATTTGACTGCAGATAAAGAGGTCCCCAGTTCAACTCTGGGTGCCCCCTGTCCAACATGTTGTGAAAGCCATGTTTATCTCTATAGTCTGTTTTAAATCTTAATTTCTTATCACTAAAATTGAGTTCATGTAAAAGATAGTTTGTACTCTACAGGCTCAAGTTTTGTGGGGGTATAGCTCAGTGGTAGAGCATTTGACTGCAGATCAAGAGGTCCCCAGTTCAACTCTGGGTGCCCCCTGTCCAACATGTTGTGAAAGCCATGTTTATCTCTATAGTCTGTTTTAAATCTTAATTTCTTAACACTAAAATTTAGTTCATGTAAAAGATAGTTTGTCCTGTACATGCTCAAGTTGTGTGGGGGTATAGCTCAGTGGTAGAGCATTTGACTGCAGATCAAGAGGTCCCCAGTTCAACTCTGGGTGCCCCCTGTCCAACATGTTGTGAAAGCCATGTTTATCTCTATAGTTTTAAATCTTAATTTCTTAACACTAAAATTTAGTTAATGTAAAAGATAGTTTGTCCTGTACATGCTCAAGTTGTGTGGGGGTATAGCTCAGTGGTAGAGCATTTGACTGCAGATCAAGAGGTCCCCAGTTCAACTCTGGGTGCCCCCTGTCCAACATGTTGTGAAAGCCATGTTTATCTCTATAGTCTGTTTTAAATCTTAATTTCTTAACACTAAAATTTAGTTCATGTAAAAGATAGTTTGTCCTGTACATGCTCAAGTTGTGTGGCGGTGTAGCTCAGTGGTAGAGCATTTGACTGCAGATCAAGAGGTCCCCAGTTCAACTCTGGGTGCCCCCTGTCCAACATGTTGTGAAAGCCATGTTTATCTCTATAGTCTGTTTTAAATCTTAACACTCAAATTGAGTTAATGTAAAATATATTTTGTACTGTACAGGCTCAAGTTGTCTGGGGGTATAGCTCAGTGGTAGAGCATTTGACTGCAGATCAAGAGGTCCCCAGTTCAACTCTGGGTGCCCCCTGTCCAACATGTTGTGAAAGCCATGTTTATCTCTATAGTCTGTTTTAAATCTTAACACTCAAATTGAGTTCATGTAAAATATATTTTGTACTGTACAGGCTCAAGTCGTGTGGGGATATAGCTCAGCGGTAGAGCATTTGACTGCAGATCGAGAGTTCCACAGTTCAACTCTGATTATCCCTGTCTAACATGTTGTGAAATCCATGTTTATCTCTATAACCTGTTTTAAAACGTACTACAATTGAGTTCATGTAAAAGATAGTTTGTACTCTACAGGCTCAAGTTGTGTGGGGGTATAGCTCAGTGGTAGAGCATTTGACTGCAGATCAAGAGGTCCCCAGTTCAACTCTGGGTGCCCCCTGTCTAACATCTTGTGAAATCCATGTTTATCTCTATAGCCTGCATTGAATCTTAACACTCAAATTGAGTTCATGTAAAAGATAGTTTGTACTGTACAGGCTAAAATTGTGTGGGGGTATAGCTCACTGGTAGAGCATTTGACTGCAGATCAAGAGGTACACAGTTCAACTATGGGTGCCCCCTGTCGAACATGTTGGGAAAACCTTGTTTGTCTCTATAGCCTGCATTGAATCTTAACACTCAAATTGAGTTCATGTAAAAGATAGTTTGTACTCTACAGGCTCAAGTTGTGTGGGGGTATAGCTCAGTGGTAGAGCATTTGACTGCAGATCAAGAGTTCCCCAGTTCAACTCTGGGTGACCCCTGTCCAACATGTTGTGAAAGCCATGTTTATCTCTATAGTCTGTTTTAAATCTTAATTTCTTAACACTAAAATGTAGTTCATGTAAAAGATAGTTTGTCCTGTACATGCTCAAGTTGTGTGGGGGTATAGCTCAGTGGTAGAGCATTTGACTGCAGATCAAGAGGTCCCCAGTTCAACTCTGGGTGCCCCCTGTCCAACATGTTGTGAAAGCCATGTTTATCTCTATAGTCTGTTTTAAATCTTAATTTCTTAACACTAAAATTTAGTTCATGTAAAAGATAGTTTGTCCTGTACATGCTCAAGTTGTGTGGGGGTATAGCTCAGTGGTAGAGCATTTGACTGCAGATCAAGAGGTCCCCAGTTCAACTCTGGGTGCCCCCTGTCCAACATGTTGTGAAAGCCATGTTTATCTCTATAGTCTGTTTTAAATCTTAATTTCTTAACACTAAAATTTAGTTCATGTAAAATATAGTTTGTCCTGTACATGCTCAAGTTGTGTGGGGGTATAGCTCAGTGGTAGAGCATTTGACTGCAGATCAAGAGGTCCCCAGTTCAACTCTGGGTGCCCCCTGTCCAACATGTTGTGAAAGCCATGTTTATCTCTATAGTCTGTTTTAAATCTTAATTTCTTATCACTAAAATTGAGTTCATGTAAAAGATAGTTTGTACTCTACAGGCTCAAGTTTTGTGGGGGTATAGCTCAGTGGTAGAGCATTTGACTGCAGATCAAGAGGTCCCCAGTTCAACTCTGGGTGCCCCCTGTCCAACATGTTGTGAAAGCCATGTTTATCTCTATAGTCTGTTTTAAATCTTAATTTCTTAACACTAAAATTTAGTTCATGTAAAAGATAGTTTGTCCTGTACATGCTCAAGTTGTGTGGGGGTATAGCTCAGTGGTAGAGCATTTGACTGCAGATCAAGAGGTCCCCAGTTCAACTCTGGGTGCCCCCTGTCCAACATGTTGTGAAAGCCATGTTTATCTCTATAGTTTTAAATCTTAATTTCTTAACACTAAAATTTAGTTAATGTAAAAGATAGTTTGTCCTGTACATGCTCAAGTTGTGTGGGGGTATAGCTCAGTGGTAGAGCATTTGACTGCAGATCAAGAGGTCCCCAGTTCAACTCTGGGTGCCCCCTGTCCAACATGTTGTGAAAGCCATGTTTATCTCTATAGTCTGTTTTAAATCTTAATTTCTTAACACTAAAATTTAGTTCATGTAAAAGATAGTTTGTCCTGTACATGCTCAAGTTGTGTGGCGGTGTAGCTCAGTGGTAGAGCATTTGACTGCAGATCAAGAGGTCCCCAGTTCAACTCTGGGTGCCCCCTGTCCAACATGTTGTGAAAGCCATGTTTATCTCTATAGTCTGTTTTAAATCTTAACACTCAAATTGAGTTAATGTAAAATATATTTTGTACTGTACAGGCTCAAGTTGTCTGGGGGTATAGCTCAGTGGTAGAGCATTTGACTGCAGATCAAGAGGTCCCCAGTTCAACTCTGGGTGCCCCCTGTCCAACATGTTGTGAAAGCCATGTTTATCTCTATAGTCTGTTTTAAATCTTAACACTCAAATTGAGTTCATGTAAAATATATTTTGTACTGTACAGGCTCAAGTCGTGTGGGGATATAGCTCAGCGGTAGAGCATTTGACTGCAGATCGAGAGTTCCACAGTTCAACTCTGATTATCCCTGTCTAACATGTTGTGAAATCCATGTTTATCTCTATAACCTGTTTTAAAACGTACTACAATTGAGTTCATGTAAAAGATAGTTTGTACTCTACAGGCTCAAGTTGTGTGGGGGTATAGCTCAGTGGTAGAGCATTTGACTGCAGATCAAGAGGTCCCCAGTTCAACTCTGGGTGCCCCCTGTCTAACATCTTGTGAAATCCATGTTTATCTCTATAGCCTGCATTGAATCTTAACACTCAAATTGAGTTCATGTAAAAGATAGTTTGTACTGTACAGGCTAAAATTGTGTGGGGGTATAGCTCACTGGTAGAGCATTTGACTGCAGATCAAGAGGTACACAGTTCAACTATGGGTGCCCCCTGTCGAACATGTTGGGAAAACCTTGTTTGTCTCTATAGCCTGCATTGAATCTTAACACTCAAATTGAGTTCATGTAAAAGATAGTTTGTACTCTACAGGCTCAAGTTGTGTGGGGGTATAGCTCAGTGGTAGAGCATTTGACTGCAGATCAAGAGTTCCCCAGTTCAACTCTGGGTGACCCCTGTCCAACATGTTGTGAAAGCCATGTTTATCTCTATAGTCTGTTTTAAATCTTAATTTCTTAACACTAAAATGTAGTTCATGTAAAAGATAGTTTGTCCTGTACATGCTCAAGTTGTGTGGGGGTATAGCTCAGTGGTAGAGCATTTGACTGCAGATCAAGAGGTCCCCAGTTCAACTCTGGGTGCCCCCTGTCCAACATGTTGTGAAAGCCATGTTTATCTCTATAGTCTGTTTTAAATCTTAATTTCTTAACACTAAAATTTAGTTCATGTAAAAGATAGTTTGTCCTGTACATGCTCAAGTTGTGTGGGGGTATAGCTCAGTGGTAGAGCATTTGACTGCAGATCAAGAGTTCCCCAGTTCAACTCTGGGTGCCCCCTGTCCAACATGTTGTGAAATCCATGTTTATCTCAATAGCCTCCATTGGATCTTAACACTCAAATTGAGTTCATTTAAAAGACAGTTTGTACTGTACAGGCTCAAGTAGTGTGGGGGTATAGCTCAGCGGTAGATCATTTGACTGCAGATCAAGAGTTCCCCAGTTTAACTCTGGGTGCCCCCTGTCCAACATGTTGTGAAATCCATGTTTATCTCTATAACCTCTTTTCAAACTTAACACTACAATTGAGTTCATGTAAAATATATTTTGTACTGTACAGGCTCAAGTCGTGTGGGGATATAGCTCAGCGGTAGAGCATTTGACTGCAGATCGAGAGGTCCCCAGTTCAACTCTGGTTATCCCTGTCTAACATGTTGTGAAATCCATGTTTATCTCTATAACCTCTTTATAACCTCTTATAAAACTTAACACTACAATTGAGTTCATGTAAAAGATAGTTTGTACTCTACAGGCTCAAGTTGTGTGGGGGTATAGCTCTGTGGTAGAGCATTTGACTGCAGATCAAGAGGTCCCCAGTTCAACTCTGGTTGCCCCCTGTCCAACATGTTGTGAAAGCCATGTTTATCTCTATAGTCTGTTTTAAATCTTAACACTCAAATTGAGTTCATGTAAAAGATATTTTGTACTGTACAGGCTCAAGTCGTGTGGGGATATAGCTCAGCGGTAGAGCATTTGACTGCAGATCGAGAGTTCCCCAGTTCAACTCTGATTATCCCTGTCTAACATCTTGTGAAATCCATGTTTATCTCTATAGCCTGCATTGAATCTTAACACTCAAATTGAGTTCATGTAAAAGATAGTTTGTACTGTACAGGCTCAAATTGTGTGGGGGTATAGCTCACTGGTAGAGCATTTGACTGCAGATCAAGAGGTACACAGTTCAACTTTGGGTGCCCCCTGTCGAACATGTTGGGAAAACCTTGTTTATCTCTATAGCCTGCATTGAATCTTAACACTCAAATTGAGTTCATGTAAAAGATAGTTTGTACTCTACAGGCTCAAGTTGTGTGGGGGTATAGCTCAGTGGTAGAGCATTTGACTGCAGATCAAGAGGTCCCCAGTTCAACTCTGGGTGCCCCCTGTCCAATTTAGGCATTAAGCAGACGCTCTTAATCCAGAGCGACTTACATTTAAGCAAGAACAAAAGCATGGGAATACATCACATAAAAGCATTTATCATGAAACATGCGTAAGCTAAGGGTAAGTGCTATGGGCCATGATGGAGTCCAACATGTTGTGAAAGCCATGTTTATCTCTATAATCTGTTTTAAATCTTAATTTCTTAACACTAACATTTTGTTAATGTAAAAGATAGTTTGTCCTGTACATGCTCAAGTTGTGTGGGGGTATAGCTCAGTGGTAGAGCATTTGACTGCAGATCAAGAGGTCCCCAGTTCAACTCTGGGTGCCCCCTGTCCAACATGTTGTGAAAGCCATGTTTATCTCTATAGTCTGTTTTAAATCTTAATTTCTTAACACTAAAATTTAGTTCATGTAAAAGATAGTTTGTCCTGTACATGCTCAAGTTGTGTGGGGGTATAGCTCAGTGGTAGAGCATTTGACTGCAGATCAAGAGGTCCCCAGTTCAACTCTGGGTGCCCCCTGTCCAACATGTTGTGAAAGCCATGTTTATCTCTATAGTCTGTTTTAAATCTTAACACTCAAATTTAGTTCATGTAAAATATATTTTGTACTGTACAGGCTCAAGTTGTCTGGGGGTATAGCTCAGTGGTAGAGCATTTGACTGCAGATCAAGAGGTCCCCAGTTCAACTCTGGGTGCCCCCTGTCCAACATGTTGTGAAAGCCATGTTTATCTCTATAGTCTGTTTTAAATCTTAACACTCAAATTGAGTTCATGTAAAATATATTTTGTACTGTACAGGCTCAAGTCGTGTGGGGATATAGCTCAGCGGTAGAGCATTTGACTGCAGATCGAGAGTTCCACAGTTCAACTCTCATTATCCCTGTCTAACATGTTGTGAAATCCATGTTTATCTCTATAACCTGTTTTAAAACGTACTACAATTGAGTTCATGTAAAAGATAGTTTGTACTCTACAGGCTCAAGTTGTGTGGGGGTATAGCTCTGTGGTAGAGCATTTGACTGCAGATCAAGAGGTCCCCAGTTCAACTCTGGTTGCCCCCTGTCCAACATGTTGTGAAAGCCATGTTTATCTCTATAGTCTGTTTTAAATCTTAACACTCAAATTGAGTTCATGTAAAAGATATTTTGTACTGTACAGGCTCAAGTCGTGTGGGGATATAGCTCAGCGGTAGAGCATTTGACTGCAGATCGAGAGTTCCCCAGTTCAACTCTGATTATCCCTGTCTAACATCTTGTGAAATCCATGTTTATCTCTATAGCCTGCATTGAATCTTAACACTCAAATTGAGTTCATGTAAAAGATAGTTTGTACTGTACAGGCTCAAATTGTGTGGGGGTATAGCTCACTGGTAGAGCATTTGACTGCAGATCAAGAGGTACACAGTTCAACTTTGGGTGCCCCCTGTCGAACATGTTGGGAAAACCTTGTTTATCTCTATAGCCTGCATTGAATCTTAACACTCAAATTGAGTTCATGTAAAAGATAGTTTGTACTCTACAGGCTCAAGTTGTGTGGGGGTATAGCTCAGTGGTAGAGCATTTGACTGCAGATCAAGAGGTCCCCAGTTCAACTCTGGGTGCCCCCTGTCCAATTTAGGCATTAAGCAGACGCTCTTAATCCAGAGCGACTTACATTTAAGCAAGAACAAAAGCATGGGAATACATCACATAAAAGCATCTTAATTTCTTAACACTAACATTTTGTTAATGTAAAAGATAGTTTGTCCTGTACATGCTCAAGTTGTGTGGGGGTATAGCTCAGTGGTAGAGCATTTGACTGCAGATCAAGAGGTCCCCAGTTCAACTCTGGGTGCCCCCTGTCCAACATGTTGTGAAAGCCATGTTTATCTCTATAGTCTGTTTTAAATCTTAATTTCTTAACACTAAAATTTAGTTCATGTAAAAGATAGTTTGTCCTGTACATGCTCAAGTTGTGTGGGGGTATAGCTCAGTGGTAGAGCATTTGACTGCAGATCAAGAGGTCCCCAGTTCAACTCTGGGTGCCCCCTGTCCAACATGTTGTGAAAGCCATGTTTATCTCTATAGTCTGTTTTAAATCTTAACACTCAAATTTAGTTCATGTAAAATATATTTTGTACTGTACAGGCTCAAGTTGTCTGGGGGTATAGCTCAGTGGTAGAGCATTTGACTGCAGATCAAGAGGTCCCCAGTTCAACTCTGGGTGCCCCCTGTCCAACATGTTGTGAAAGCCATGTTTATCTCTATAGTCTGTTTTAAATCTTAACACTCAAATTGAGTTCATGTAAAATATATTTTGTACTGTACAGGCTCAAGTCGTGTGGGGATATAGCTCAGCGGTAGAGCATTTGACTGCAGATCGAGAGTTCCACAGTTCAACTCTCATTATCCCTGTCTAACATGTTGTGAAATCCATGTTTATCTCTATAACCTGTTTTAAAACGTACTACAATTGAGTTCATGTAAAAGATAGTTTGTACTCTACAGGCTCAAGTTGTGTGGGGGTATAGCTCAGTGGTAGAGCATTTGACTGCAGATCAAGAGGTCCCCAGTTCAACTCTGGGTGCCCCCTGTCTAACATCTTGTGAAATCCATGTTTATCTCTATAGCCTGCATTGAATCTTAACTCAAATTGAGTTCATGTAAAAGATAGTTTGTACTGTACAGGCTAAAATTGTGTGGGGGTATAGCTCACTGGTAGAGCATTTGACTGCAGATCAAGAGGTACACAGTTCAACTATGGGTGCCCCCTGTCGAACATGTTGGGAAAACCTTGTTTGTCTCTATAGCCTGCATTGAATCTTAACTCAAATTGAGTTCATGTAAAAGATAGTTTGTACTCTACAGGCTCAAGTTGTGTGGGGGTATAGCTCAGTGGTAGAGCATTTGACTGCAGATCAAGAGGTCCCCAGTTCAACTCTGGGTGACCCCTGTCCAACATGTTGTGAAAGCCATGTTTATCTCTATAGTCTGTTTTAAATCTTAATTTCTTAACACTAAAATTTAGTTCATGTAAAAGATAGTTTGTCCTGTACATGCTCAAGTTGTGTGGGGGTATAGCTCAGTGGTAGAGCATTTGACTGCAGATCAAGAGGTCCCCAGTTCAACTCTGGGTGCCCCCTGTCCAACATGTTGTGAAAGCCATGTTTATCTCTATAGTCTGTTTTAAATCTTAATTTCTAATCACTAAAATTGAGTTCATGTAAAAGATAGTTTGTACTCTACAGGCTCAAGTTTTGTGGGGGTATAGCTCAGTGGTAGAGCATTTGACTGCAGATCAAGAGGTCCCCAGTTCAACTCTGGGTGCCCCCTGTCCAACATGTTGTGAAAGCCATGTTTATCTCTATAGTCTGTTTTAAATCTTAATTTCTTAACACTAAAATTTAGTTCATGTAAAAGATAGTTTGTCCTGTACATGCTCAAGTTGTGTGGCGGTGTAGCTCAGTGGTAGAGCATTTGACTGCAGATCAAGAGGTCCCCAGTTCAACTCTGGGTGCCCCCTGTCCAACATGTTGTGAAAGCCATGTTTATCTCTATAGTCTGTTTTAAATCTTAACACTCAAATTGAGTTCATGTAAAATATATTTTGTACTGTACAGGCTCAAGTTGTCTGGGGGTATAGCTCAGTGGTAGAGCATTTGACTGCAGATCAAGAGGTCCCCAGTTCAACTCTGGGTGCCCCCTGTCCAACATGTTGTGAAAGCCATGTTTATCTCTATAGTCTGTTTTAAATCTTAACACTCAAATTGAGTTCATGTAAAATATATTTTGTACTGTACAGGCTCAAGTCGTGTGGGGATATAGCTCAGCGGTAAAGCATTTGACTGCAGATCGAGAGTTCCACAGTTCAACTCTGATTATCCCTGTCTAACATGTTGTGAAATCCATGTTTATCTCTATAACCTGTTTTAAAACGTACTACAATTGAGTTCATGTAAAAGATAGTTTGTACTCTACAGGCTCAAGTTGTGTGGGGGTATAGCTCAGTGGTAGAGCATTTGACTGCAGATCAAGAGGTCCCCAGTTCAACTCTGGGTGCCCCCTGTCTAACATCTTGTGAAATCCATGTTTATCTCTATAGCCTGCATTGAATCTTAACACTCAAATTGAGTTCATGTAAAAGATAGTTTGTACTGTACAGGCTAAAATTGTGTGGGGGTATAGCTCACTGGTAGAGCATTTGACTGCAGATCAAGAGGTACACAGTTCAACTATGGGTGCCCCCTGTCGAACATGTTGGGAAAACCTTGTTTGTCTCTATAGCCTGCATTGAATCTTAACTCAAATTGAGTTCATGTAAAAGATAGTTTGTACTCTACAGGCTCAAGTTGTGTGGGGGTATAGCTCAGTGGTAGAGCATTTGACTGCAGATCAAGAGTTCCCCAGTTCAACTCTGGGTGACCCCTGTCCAACATGTTGTGAAAGCCATGTTTATCTCTATAGTCTGTTTTAAATCTTAATTTCTTAACACTAAAATGTAGTTCATGTAAAAGATAGTTTGTCCTGTACATGCTCAAGTTGTGTGGGGGTATAGCTCAGTGGTAGAGCATTTGACTGCAGATCAAGAGGTCCCCAGTTCAACTCTGGGTGCCCCCTGTCCAACATGTTGGGAAAACCTTGTTTGTCTCTATAGCCTGCATTGAATCTTAACACTCAAATTGAGTTCATGTAAAAGATAGTTTGTACTCTACAGGCTCAAGTTGTGTGGGGGTATAGCTCAGTGGTAGAGCATTTGACTGCAGATCAAGAGTTCCCCAGTTCAACTCTGGGTGACCCCTGTCCAACATGTTGTGAAAGCCATGTTTATCTCTATAGTCTGTTTTAAATCTTAATTTCTTAACACTAAAATGTAGTTCATGTAAAAGATAGTTTGTCCTGTACATGCTCAAGTTGTGTGGGGGTATAGCTCAGTGGTAGAGCATTTGACTGCAGATCAAGAGGTCCCCAGTTCAACTCTGGGTGCCCCCTGTCCAACATGTGAAAGCCATGTTTATCTCTATAGTCTGTTTTAAATCTTAATTTCTTAACACTAAAATTTAGTTCATGTAAAAGATAGTTTGTCCTGTACATGCTCAAGTTGTGTGGGGGTATAGCTCAGTGGTAGAGCATTTGACTGCAGATCAAGAGGTCCCCAGTTCAACTCTGGGTGCCCCCTGTCAAACATGTTGTGAAAGCCATGTTTATCTCTATAGTCTGTTTTAAATCTTAATTTCTTAACACTAAAATTTAGTTCATGTAAAAGATAGTTTGTCCTGTACATGCTCAAGTTGTGTGGGGGTATAGCTCAGTGGTAGAGCATTTGACTGCAGATCAAGAGGTCCCCAGTTCAACTCTGGGTGCCCCCTGTCCAACATGTTGTGAAAGCCATGTTTATCTCTATAGTCTGTTTTAAATCTTAATTTCTTATCACTAAAATTGAGTTCATGTAAAAGATAGTTTGTACTCTACAGGCTCAAGTTTTGTGGGGGTATAGCTCAGTGGTAGAGCATTTGACTGCAGATCAAGAGGTCCCCAGTTCAACTCTGGGTGCCCCCTGTCCAACATGTTGTGAAAGCCATGTTTATCTCTATAGTCTGTTTTAAATCTTAATTTCTTAACACTAAAATTTAGTTCATGTAAAAGATAGTTTGTCCTGTACATGCTCAAGTTGTGTGGGGGTATAGCTCAGTGGTAGAGCATTTGACTGCAGATCAAGAGGTCCCCAGTTCAACTCTGGGTGCCCCCTGTCCAACATGTTGTGAAAGCCATGTTTATCTCTATAGTCTGTTTTAAATCTTAATTTCTTATCACTAAAATTGAGTTCATGTAAAAGATAGTTTGTACTCTACAGGCTCAAGTTTTGTGGGGGTATAGCTCAGTGGTAGAGCATTTGACTGCAGATCAAGAGGTCCCCAGTTCAACTCTGGGTGCCCCCTGTCCAACATGTTGTGAAAGCCATGTTTATCTCTATAGTCTGTTTTAAATCTTAATTTCTTAACACTAAAATTTAGTTCATGTAAAAGATAGTTTGTCCTGTACATGCTCAAGTTGTGTGGGGGTATAGCTCAGTGGTAGAGCATTTGACTGCAGATCAAGAGGTCCCCAGTTCAACTCTGGGTGCCCCCTGTCCAACATGTTGTGAAAGCCATGTTTATCTCTATAGTTTTAAATCTTAATTTCTTAACACTAAAATTTAGTTAATGTAAAAGATAGTTTGTCCTGTACATGCTCAAGTTGTGTGGGGGTATAGCTCAGTGGTAGAGCATTTGACTGCAGATCAAGAGGTCCCCAGTAGAACTCTGGGTGCCCCCTGTCCAACATGTTGTGAAAGCCATGTTTATCTCTATAGTCTGTTTTAAATCTTAATTTCTTAACACTAAAATTTAGTTCATGTAAAAGATAGTTTGTCCTGTACATGCTCAAGTTGTGTGGCGGTATAGCTCAGTGGTAGAGCATTTGACTGCAGATAAAGAGGTCCCCAGTTCAACTCTGGGTGCCCCCTGTCCAACATGTTGTGAAAGCCATGTTTATCTCTATAGTCTGTTTTAAATCTTAACACTCAAATTGAGTTCATGTAAAATATATTTTGTACTGTACAGGCTCAAGTTGTCTGGGGGTATAGCTCAGTGGTAGAGCATTTGACTGCAGATCAAGAGGTCCCCAGTTCAACTCTGGGTGCCCCCTGTCCAACATGTTGTGAAAGCCATGTTTATCTCTATAGTCTGTTTTAAATCTTAATTTATTAACACTAAAATTTAGTTCATGTAAAAGATAGTTTGTCCTGTACATGCTCAAGTTGTGTGGGGGTATAGCTCAGTGGTAGAGCATTTGACTGCAGATCAAGAGGTCCCCAGTTCAACTCTGGGTGCCCCCTGTCCAACATGTTGTGAAAGCCATGTTTATCTCTATAGTCTGTTTTAAATCTTAACACTCAAATTGAGTTTATGTAAAAGATATTTTGTACTGTACAGGCTAAGGTTGTCTGGGGGTATAGCTCAGTGGTAGAGCATTTGACTGCAGATCAAGAGGTCCCCAGTTCAACTCTGGGTGCCCCCTGTCTAAAATCTTGTGAAATCCATGTTTATCTCTATAGCCTGCATTGAATCTTAACACTCAAATTGAGTTCATGTAAAAGATAGTTTGTACTGTACAGGCTAAAATTGTGTGGGGGTATAGCTCACTGGTAGAGCATTTGACTGCAGATCAAGAGGTCCCCAGTTCAACTCTGGGTGCCCCCTGTCCAACATGTTGTGAAAGCCATGTTTATCTCTATAGTGTGTTTTAAATCTTAATTTCTTAACACTAAAATTTAGTTCATGTAAAAGATAGTTTGTCCTGTACATGCTCAAGTTGTGTGGGGCTATAGCTCAGTGGTAGAGCATTTGACTGCAGATCAAGAGGTCCCCAGTTCAAATCTGGGTGCCCCCTGTCCAACATGTTGTGAAAGCCATGTTTATCTCTATAGTCTGTTTTAAATCTTAATTTCTTATCACTAAAATTGAGTTCATGTAAAAGATAGTTTGTACTCTACAGACTCAAGTTTTGTGGGGGTATAGCTCAGTGGTAGAGCATTTGACTGCAGATCAAGAGGTCCCCAGTTCAACTCTGGGTGCCCCCTGTCCAACATGTTGTGAAAGCCATGTTTATCTCTATAGTCTGTTTTAAATCTTAATTTCTTAACACTAAAATTTAGTTCATGTAAAAGATAGTTTGTCCTGTACATGCTCAAGTTGTGTGGGGGTATAGCTCAGTGGTAGAGCATTTGACTGCAGATCAAGAGGTCCCCAGTTCAACTCTGGGTGCCCCCTGTCCAACATGTTGTGAAAGCCATGTTTATCTCTATAGTCTGTTTTAAATCTTAACACTCAAATTGAGTTTATGTAAAAGATATTTTGTACTGTACAGGCTCAAGTTGTCTGGGGGTATAGCTCAGTGGTAGAGCATTTGACTGCAGATCAAGAGGTCCCCAGTTCAACTCTGGGTGCCCCCTGTCCAACATGTTGTGAAAGCCATGTTTATCTCTATAGTCTGTTTTAATTCTTAATTTCTTAACACTAAAATTTAGTTCATGTAAAAGATAGTTTGTCCTGTACATGCTCAAGTTGTGTGGGGGTATAGCTCAGTGGTAGAGCATTTGACTGCAGATCAAGAGGTCCCCAGTTCAACTCTGGGTGCCCCCTGTCCAACATGTTGTGAAAGCCATGTTTATCTCTATAGTCTGTTTTAAATCTTAATTTCTTAAAACTAAAATTTAGTTCATGTAAAAGATAGTTTGTCCTGTACAGGCTCAAGTTGTCTGGGGGTATAGCTCAGTGGTAGAGCATTTGACTGCAGATCAAGAGGTCCCCAGTTCAACTCTCGGTGCCCCCTGTCCAACATGTTGTGAAAGCCATGTTTATCTCTATAGTCTGTTTTAAATCTTAATTTCTTAACACTAAAATTTAGTTCATGTAAAATATAGTTTGTCCTGTACATGCTCAAGTTGTGTGGGGGTATAGCTCAGTGGTAGAGCATTTGACTGCAGATCAAGAGGTCCCCAGTTCAACTCTGGTTTGCCCCCTGTCCAACATGTTGTGAAAGCCATGTTTATCTCTATAGTCTGTATTAAATCTTAACACTAAAATTTAGTTCATGTAAAAGATAGTTTGTCCTGTACATGCTCAAGTTGTGTGGGGGTATAGCTCAGTGGTAGAGCATTTGACTGCAGATCAAGAGGTCCCCAGTTCAACTCTGGGTGCCCCCTGTCCAACATGTTGTGAAAGCCATGTTTATCTCTATAGTCTGTTTTAAATCTTAACACTCAAATTGAGTTCATGTAAAATATATTTTGTACTGTACAGGTTCAAGTTGTCTGGGGGTATAGCTCAGTGGTAGAGCATTTGACTGCAGATCAAGAGGTCCCCAGTTCAACTCTGGGTGCCCCCTGTCCAACATGTTGTGAAAGCCATGTTTATCTCTATAGTCTGTTTTAAATCTTAATTTCTTAACACTAAAATTTAGTTCATGTAAAAGATAGTTTGTCCTGTACATGCTCAAGTTGTGTGGCGGTATAGCTCAGTGGTAGAGCATTTGACTGCAGATAAAGAGGTCCCCAGTTCAACTCTGGGTGCCCCCTGTCCAACATGTTGTGAAAGCCATGTTTATCTCTATAGTCTGTTTTAAATCTTAACACTCAAATTGAGTTCATGTAAAATATATTTTGTACTGTACAGGCTCAAGTTGTCTGGGGGTATAGCTCAGTGGTAGAGCATTTGACTGCAGATCAAGAGGTCCCCAGTTCAACTCTGGGTGCCCCCTGTCCAACATGTTGTGAAAGCCATGTTTATCTCTATAGTCTGTTTTAAATCTTAATTTATTAACACTAAAATTTAGTTCATGTAAAAGATAGTTTGTCCTGTACATGCTCAAGTTGTGTGGGGGTATAGCTCAGTGGTAGAGCATTTGACTGCAGATCAAGAGGTCCCCAGTTCAACTCTGGGTGCCCCCTGTCCAACATGTTGTGAAAGCCATGTTTATCTCTATAGTCTGTTTTAAATCTTAACACTCAAATTGAGTTTATGTAAAAGATATTTTGTACTGTACAGGCTCAAGTTGTCTGGGGGTATAGCTCAGTGGTAGAGCATTTGACTGCAGATCAAGAGGTCCCCAGTTCAACTCTGGGTGCCCCCTGTCTAAAATCTTGTGAAATCCATGTTTATCTCTATAGCCTGCATTGAATCTTAACACTCAAATTGAGTTCATGTAAAAGATAGTTTGTACTGTACAGGCTAAAATTGTGTGGGGGTATAGCTCACTGGTAGAGCATTTGACTGCAGATCAAGAGGTCCCCAGTTCAACTCTGGGTGCCCCCTGTCCAACATGTTGTGAAAGCCATGTTTATCTCTATAGTGTGTTTTAAATCTTAATTTCTTAACACTAAAATTTAGTTCATGTAAAAGATAGTTTGTCCTGTACATGCTCAAGTTGTGTGCGGCTATAGCTCAGTGGTAGAGCATTTGACTGCAGATCAAGAGGTCCCCAGTTCAAATCTGGGTGCCCCCTGTCCAACATGTTGTGAAAGCCATGTTTATCTCTATAGTCTGTTTTAAATCTTAATTTCTTATCACTAAAATTGAGTTCATGTAAAAGATAGTTTGTACTCTACAGACTCAAGTTTTGTGGGGGTATAGCTCAGTGGTAGAGCATTTGACTGCAGATCAAGAGGTCCCCAGTTCAACTCTGGGTGCCCCCTGTCCAACATGTTGTGAAAGCCATGTTTATCTCTATAGTCTGTTTTAAATCTTAATTTCTTAACACTAAAATTTAGTTCATGTAAAAGATAGTTTGTCCTGTACATGCTCAAGTTGTGTGGGGGTATAGCTCAGTGGTAGAGCATTTGACTGCAGATCAAGAGGTCCCCAGTTCAACTCTGGGTGCCCCCTGTCCAACATGTTGTGAAAGCCATGTTTATCTCTATAGTCTGTTTTAAATCTTAACACTCAAATTGAGTTTATGTAAAAGATATTTTGTACTGTACAGGCTCAAGTTGTCTGGGGGTATAGCTCAGTGGTAGAGCATTTGACTGCAGATCAAGAGGTCCCCAGTTCAACTCTGGGTGCCCCCTGTCCAACATGTTGTGAAAGCCATGTTTATCTCTATAGTCTGTTTTAAATCTTAATTTCTTAACACTAAAATTTAGTTCATGTAAAAGATAGTTTGTCCTGTACATGCTCAAGTTGTGTGGGGGTATAGCTCAGTGGTAGAGCATTTGACTGCAGATCAAGAGGTCCCCAGTTCAACTCTGGGTGCCCCCTGTCCAACATGTTGTGAAAGCCATGTTTATCTCTATAGTCTGTTTTAAATCTTAATTTCTTAAAACTAAAATTTAGTTCATGTAAAAGATAGTTTGTCCTGTACAGGCTCAAGTTGTCTGGGGGTATAGCTCAGTGGTAGAGCATTTGACTGCAGATCAAGAGGTCCCCAGTTCAACTCTGGGTGCCCCCTGTCCAACATGTTGTGAAAGCCATGTTTATCTCTATAGTCTGTTTTAAATCTTAATTTCTTAACACTAAAATTTAGTTCATGTAAAATATAGTTTGTCCTGTACATGCTCAAGTTGTGTGGGGGTATAGCTCAGTGGTAGAGCATTTGACTGCAGATCAAGAGGTCCCCAGTTCAACTCTGGTTTGCCCCCTGTCCAACATGTTGTGAAAGCCATGTTTATCTCTATAGTCTGTATTAAATCTTAACACTAAAATTTAGTTCATGTAAAAGATAGTTTGTCCTGTACATGCTCAAGTTGTGTGGGGGTATAGCTCAGTGGTAGAGCATTTGACTGCAGATCAAGAGGTCCCCAGTTCAACTCTGGGTGCCCCCTGTCCAACATGTTGTGAAAGCCATGTTTATCTCTATAGTCTGTTTTAAATCTTAACACTCAAATTGAGTTCATGTAAAATATATTTTGTACTGTACAGGCTCAAGTTGTCTGGGGGTATAGCTCAGTGGTAGAGCATTTGACTGCAGATCAAGAGGTCCCCAGTTCAACTCTGGGTGCCCCCTGTCCAACATGTTGTGAAAGCCATGTTTATCTCTATAGTCTGTTTTAAATCTTAACACTCAAATTGAGTTCATGTAAAAGATAGTTTGTACTCTACAGGCTCAGGTTGTGTGGGGGTATAGCTCAGTGGTAGAGCATTTGACTGCAGATCAAGAGGTCCCAAGTTCAACTCTGGGTGCCCGCTGTCTAACATCTTGTGAAATCCATGTTTATCTCTATAGCCTGCATTGAATCTTAACACTCAAATTTAGTTCATGTAAAAGATAGTTTGTACTGTACAGGCTAAAATTGTGTGGGGGTATAGCTCACTGGTAGAGCATTTGACTGCAGATCAAGAGGTACACAGTTCAACTATGGGTGCCCCCTGTCGAACATGTTGGGAAAACCTTGTTTGTCTCTATAGCCTGCATTGAATCTTAACACTCAAATTGAGTTCATGTAAAAGATAGTTTGTACTCTACAGGCTCAAGTTGTGTGGGGGTATAGCTCAGTGGTAGAGCATTTGACTGCAGATCAAGCGGTCCCCAGTTCAACTCTGGGTGCCCCCTGTCCAACATGTTGTGAAAGCCATGTTTATCTCTATAGTCTGTTTTAAATCTTAATTTCTTAACACTAAAATTTAGTTCATGTAAAAGATAGTTTGTCCTGTACATGCTCAAGTTGTGTGGGGGTATAGCTCAGTGGTAGAGCATTGGACTGCAGATCAAAAGGTCCCCAGTTCAACTCTGGGTGCCCCCTGTCCAACATGTTGTGAATGCCATGTTTATCTCTATAGTCTGTTTTAAATCTTAATTTCTTATCACTAAAATTGAGTTCATGTAAAAGATAGTTTGTACTCTACAGGCTCAAGTTTTGTGGTGGTATAGCTCAGTGGTAGAGCATTTGACTGCAGATCAAGAGGTCCCCAGTTCAACTCTGGGTGCCCCCTGTCCAACATGTTGTGAAAGCCATGTTTATCTCTATAGTCTGTTTTAAATCTTAATTTCTTAACACTAAAATTGAGTTCATGTAAAAGATAGTTTGTCCTGTACATGCTCAAGTTGTGTGGGGGTATAGCTCAGTGGTAGAGCATTTGACTGCAGATCAAGAGGTCCCCAGTTCAACTCTGGGTGCCCCCTGTCTAACATCTTGTGAAATCCATGTTTATCTCTATAGCCTGCATTGAATCTTAACACTCAAATTGAGTTCATGTAAAAGATAGTTTGTACTTTACAGGCTACAATTGTGTGGGGGTATAGCTCACTGGTAGAGCATTTGACTGCAGATCAAGAGGTCCCCAGTTCAACTCTGGGTGCCCCCTGTCCAACATGTTGTGAAAGCCATGTTTATCTCTATAGTCTGTTTTAAATCTTAATTTCTTAACACTAAAATTTAGTTCATGTAAAATATAGTTTGTCCTGTACATGCTCAAGTTGTGTGGGGGTATAGCTCAGTGGTAGAGCATTTGACTGCAGATCAAGAGGTCCCCAGTTCAACTCTGGTTTGCCCCCTGTCCAACATGTTGTGAAAGCCATGTTTATCTCTATAGTCTGTATTAAATCTTAACACTAAAATTTAGTTCATGTAAAAGATAGTTTGTCCTGTACATGCTCAAGTTGTGTGGGGGTATAGCTCAGTGGTAGAGCATTTGACTGCAGATCAAGAGGTCCCCAGTTCAACTCTGGGTGCCCCCTGTCCAACATGTTGTGAAAGCCATGTTTATCTCTATAGTCTGTTTTAAATCTTAACACTCAAATTGAGTTCATGTAAAATATATTTTGTACTGTACAGGCTCAAGTTGTCTGGGGGTATAGCTCAGTGGTAGAGCATTTGACTGCAGATCAAGAGGTCCCCAGTTCAACTCTGGGTGCCCCCTGTCCAACATGTTGTGAAAGCCATGTTTATCTCTATAGTCTGTTTTAAATCTTAACACTCAAATTGAGTTCATGTAAAAGATAGTTTGTACTCTACAGGCTCAGGTTGTGTGGGGGTATAGCTCAGTGGTAGAGCATTTGACTGCAGATCAAGAGGTCCCAAGTTCAACTCTGGGTGCCCCCTGTCTAACATCTTGTGAAATCCATGTTTATCTCTATAGCCTGCATTGAATCTTAACACTCAAATTTAGTTCATGTAAAAGATAGTTTGTACTGTACAGGCTAAAATTGTGTGGGGGTATAGCTCACTGGTAGAGCATTTGACTGCAGATCAAGAGGTACACAGTTCAACTATGGGTGCCCCCTGTCGAACATGTTGGGAAAACCTTGTTTGTCTCTATAGCCTGCATTGAATCTTAACACTCAAATTGAGTTCATGTAAAAGATAGTTTGTACTCTACAGGCTCAAGTTGTGTGGGGGTATAGCTCAGTGGTAGAGCATTTGACTGCAGATCAAGCGGTCCCCAGTTCAACTCTGGGTGCCCCCTGTCCAACATGTTGTGAAAGCCATGTTTATCTCTATAGTCTGTTTTAAATCTTAATTTCTTAACACTAAAATTTAGTTCATGTAAAAGATAGTTTGTCCTGTACATGCTCAAGTTGTGTGGGGGTATAGCTCAGTGGTAGAGCATTGGACTGCAGATCAAAAGGTCCCCAGTTCAACTCTGGGTGCCCCCTGTCCAACATGTTGTGAATGCCATGTTTATCTCTATAGTCTGTTTTAAATCTTAATTTCTTATCACTAAAATTGAGTTCATGTAAAAGATAGTTTGTACTCTACAGGCTCAAGTTTTGTGGTGGTATAGCTCAGTGGTAGAGCATTTGACTGCAGATCAAGAGGTCCCCAGTTCAACTCTGGGTGCCCCCTGTCCAACATGTTGTGAAAGCCATGTTTATCTCTATAGTCTGTTTTAAATCTTAATTTCTTAACACTAAAATTGAGTTCATGTAAAAGATAGTTTGTCCTGTACATGCTCAAGTTGTGTGGGGGTATAGCTCAGTGGTAGAGCATTTGACTGCAGATCAAGAGGTCCCCAGTTCAACTCTGGGTGCCCCCTGTCTAACATCTTGTGAAATCCATGTTTATCTCTATAGCCTGCATTGAATCTTAACACTCAAATTGAGTTCATGTAAAAGATAGTTTGTACTTTACAGGCTACAATTGTGTGGGGGTATAGCTCACTGGTAGAGCATTTGACTGCAGATCAAGAGGTCCCCAGTTCAACTCTGGGTGCCCCCTGTCCAACATGTTGTGAAAGCCATGTTTATCTCTATAGTCTGTTTTAAATCTTAATTTCTTAACACTAAAATTTAGTTCATGTAAAATATAGTTTGTCCTGTACATGCTCAAGTTGTGTGGGGGTATAGCTCAGTGGTAGAGCATTTGACTGCAGATCAAGAGGTCCCCAGTTCAACTCTGGTTTGCCCCCTGTCCAACATGTTGTGAAAGCCATGTTTATCTCTATAGTCTGTATTAAATCTTAACACTAAAATTTAGTTCATGTAAAAGATAGTTTGTCCTGTACATGCTCAAGTTGTGTGGGGGTATAGCTCAGTGGTAGAGCATTTGACTGCAGATCAAGAGGTCCCCAGTTCAACTCTGGGTGCCCCCTGTCCAACATGTTGTGAAAGCCATGTTTATCTCTATAGTCTGTTTTAAATCTTAACACTCAAATTGAGTTCATGTAAAATATATTTTGTACTGTACAGGCTCAAGTTGTCTGGGGGTATAGCTCAGTGGTAGAGCATTTGACTGCAGATCAAGAGGTCCCCAGTTCAACTCTGGGTGCCCCCTGTCCAACATGTTGTGAAAGCCATGTTTATCTCTATAGTCTGTTTTAAATCTTAACACTCAAATTGAGTTCATGTAAAAGATAGTTTGTACTCTACAGGCTCAGGTTGTGTGGGGGTATAGCTCAGTGGTAGAGCATTTGACTGCAGATCAAGAGGTCCCAAGTTCAACTCTGGGTGCCCCCTGTCTAACATCTTGTGAAATCCATGTTTATCTCTATAGCCTGCATTGAATCTTAACACTCAAATTTAGTTCATGTAAAAGATAGTTTGTACTGTACAGGCTAAAATTGTGTGGGGGTATAGCTCACTGGTAGAGCATTTGACTGCAGATCAAGAGGTACACAGTTCAACTATGGGTGCCCCCTGTCGAACATGTTGGGAAAACCTTGTTTGTCTCTATAGCCTGCATTGAATCTTAACACTCAAATTGAGTTCATGTAAAAGATAGTTTGTACTCTACAGGCTCAAGTTGTGTGGGGGTATAGCTCAGTGGTAGAGCATTTGACTGCAGATCAAGCGGTCCCCAGTTCAACTCTGGGTGCCCCCTGTCCAACATGTTGTGAAAGCCATGTTTATCTCTATAGTCTGTTTTAAATCTTAATTTCTTAACACTAAAATTTAGTTCATGTAAAAGATAGTTTGTCCTGTACATGCTCAAGTTGTGTGGGGGTATAGCTCAGTGGTAGAGCATTGGACTGCAGATCAAAAGGTCCCCAGTTCAACTCTGGGTGCCCCCTGTCCAACATGTTGTGAATGCCATGTTTATCTCTATAGTCTGTTTTAAATCTTAATTTCTTATCACTAAAATTGAGTTCATGTAAAAGATAGTTTGTACTCTACAGGCTCAAGTTTTGTGGTGGTATAGCTCAGTGGTAGAGCATTTGACTGCAGATCAAGAGGTCCCCAGTTCAACTCTGGGTGCCCCCTGTCCAACATGTTGTGAAAGCCATGTTTATCTCTATAGTCTGTTTTAAATCTTAATTTCTTAACACTAAAATTGAGTTCATGTAAAAGATAGTTTGTCCTGTACATGCTCAAGTTGTGTGGGGGTATAGCTCAGTGGTAGAGCATTTGACTGCAGATCAAGAGGTCCCCAGTTCAACTCTGGGTGCCCCCTGTCTAACATCTTGTGAAATCCATGTTTATCTCTATAGCCTGCATTGAATCTTAACACTCAAATTGAGTTCATGTAAAAGATAGTTTGTACTTTACAGGCTACAATTGTGTGGGGGTATAGCTCACTGGTAGAGCATTTGACTGCAGATCAAGAGGTACACAGTTCAACTATGGGTGCCCCCTGTCGAACATGTTGGGAAAACCTTGTTTGTCTCTATAGCCTGCATTGAATCTTAACACTCAAATTGAGTTCATGTAAAAGATAGTTTGTACTCTACAGGCTCAAGTTGTGTGGGGGTATAGCTCAGTGGTAGAGCATTTGACTGCAGATCAAGAGGTCCCCAGTTCAACTCTGGGTGCCCCCTGTCCAACATGTTGTGAAAGCCATGTTTATCTCTATAGTCTGTTTTAAATCTTAATTTCTTAACACTAAAATTTAGTTCATGTAAAAGATAGTTTGTCCTGTACATGCTCAAGTTGTGTGGGGGTATAGCTCAGTGGTAGAGCATTTGACTGCAGATCAAGAGGTCCCCAGTTCAACTCTGGGTGCCCCCTGTCCAACATGTTGTGAAAGCCATGTTTATCTCTATAGTCTGTTTTAAATCTTAACACTCAAATTGAGTTTATGTAAAAGATATTTTGTACTGTACAGGCTCAAGTTGTCTGGGGGTATAGCTCAGTGGTAGAGCATTTGACTGCAGATCAAGAGGTCCCCAGTTCAACTCTGGGTGCCCCCTGTCTAACATCTTGTGAAATCCATATTTATCTCTATAGCCTGCATTGAATCTTAACACTCAAATTGAGTTCATGTAAAAGCTAGTTTGTACTGTACAGGCTAAAATTGTGTGGGGGTATAGCTCACTGGTAGAGCATTTGACTGCAGATCAAGAGGTACACAGTTCAACTATGGGTGCCCCCTGTCGAACATGTTGGGAAAACCTTGTTTGTCTCTATAGCCTGCATTGAATCTTAACACTCAAATTGAGTTCATGTAAAAGATAGTTTGTACTCTACAGGCTCAAGTTGTGTGGGGGTATAGCTCAGTGGTAGAGCATTTGACTGCAGATCAAGAGGTCCCCAGTTCAACTCTGGGTGCCCCCTGTCCAACATGTTGTGAAAGCCATGTTTATCTCTTTAGTCTGTTTTAAATCTTAATTTCTTATCACTAAAATTGAGTTCATGTAAAAGATAGTTTGTACTCTACAGGCTCAAGTTTTGTGGGGGTATAGCTCAGTGGTAGAGCATTTGACTGCAGATCAAGAGGTCCCCAGTTCAACTCTGGGTGCCCCCTGTCTAACATCTTGTGAAATCCATGTTTATCTCTATAGCCTGCATTGAATCTTAACACTCAAATTTAGTTCATGTAAAAGATAGTTTGTACTGTACAGGCTAAAATTGTGTGGGGGTATAGCTCACTGGTAGAGCATTTGACTGCAGATCAAGAGGTACACAGTTCAACTCTGGGTGCCCCCTGTCCAACATGTTGTGAAAGCCATGTTTATCTCTATAGTCTGTTTTAAATCTTAATTTCTTAACACTAAAATTGAGTTCATGTAAAAGATAGTTTGTCCTGTACATGCTCAAGTTGTGTGGGGGTATAGCTCAGTGGTAGAGCATTTGACTGCAGATCAAGAGGTCCCCAGTTCAACTCTGGGTGCCCCCTGTCCAACATGTTGTGAAAGCCATGTTTATCTCTATAGTCTGTTTTAAATCTTAACACTCAAATTGAGTTTATGTAAAAGATATTTTGTACTGTACAGGCTTAAGTTGTCTGGGGGTATAGCTCAGTGGTAGAGCATTTGACTGCAGATCAAGAGGTCCCCAGTTCAACTCTGGGTGCCCCCTGTCTAACATCTTGTGAAATCCATGTTTATCTCTATAGCCTGCATTGAATCTTAACACTCAAATTTAGTTCATGTAAAAGATAGTTTGTACTGTACAGGCTCAAGTTGTGTGGGGGTATAGCTCAGTGGTAGAGCATTTGACTGCAGATCAAGAGGTCCCCAGTTCAACTCTGGGTGCCCCCTGTCCAACATGTTGTGAAAGCCATGTTTATCTCTATAGTCTGTTTTAAATCTTAACACTCAAATTGAGTTTATGTAAAAGATATTTTGTACTGTACAGGCTTAAGTTGTCTGGGGGTATAGCTCAGTGGTAGAGCATTTGACTGCAGATCAAGCGGTCCCCAGTTCAACTCTGGGTGCCCCCTGTCCAACATGTTGTGAAAGCCATGTTTATCTCTATAGTCTGTTTTAAATCTTAATTTCTTAACACTAAAATTTAGTTCATGTAAAAGATAGTTTGTCCTGTACATGCTCAAGTTGTGTGGGGGTATAGCTCAGTGGTAGAGCATTGGACTGCAGATCAAAAGGTCCCCAGTTCAACTCTGGGTGCCCCCTGTCCAACATGTTGTGAATGCCATGTTTATCTCTATAGTCTGTTTTAAATCTTAATTTCTTATCACTAAAATTGAGTTCATGTAAAAGATAGTTTGTACTCTACAGGCTCAAGTTTTGTGGTGGTATAGCTCAGTGGTAGAGCATTTGACTGCAGATCAAGAGGTCCCCAGTTCAACTCTGGGTGCCCCCTGTCCAACATGTTGTGAAAGCCATGTTTATCTCTATAGTCTGTTTTAAATCTTAATTTCTTAACACTAAAATTGAGTTCATGTAAAAGATAGTTTGTCCTGTACATGCTCAAGTTGTGTGGGGGTATAGCTCAGTGGTAGAGCATTTGACTGCAGATCAAGAGGTCCCCAGTTCAACTCTGGGTGCCCCCTGTCTAACATCTTGTGAAATCCATGTTTATCTCTATAGCCTGCATTGAATCTTAACACTCAAATTGAGTTCATGTAAAAGATAGTTTGTACTTTACAGGCTACAATTGTGTGGGGGTATAGCTCACTGGTAGAGCATTTGACTGCAGATCAAGAGGTACACAGTTCAACTATGGGTGCCCCCTGTCGAACATGTTGGGAAAACCTTGTTTGTCTCTATAGCCTGCATTGAATCTTAACACTCAAATTGAGTTCATGTAAAAGATAGTTTGTACTCTACAGGCTCAAGTTGTGTGGGGGTATAGCTCAGTGGTAGAGCATTTGACTGCAGATCAAGAGGTCCCCAGTTCAACTCTGGGTGCCCCCTGTCTAACATCTTGTGAAATCCATATTTATCTCTATAGCCTGCATTGAATCTTAACACTCAAATTGAGTTCATGTAAAAGCTAGTTTGTACTGTACAGGCTAAAATTGTGTGGGGGTATAGCTCACTGGTAGAGCATTTGACTGCAGATCAAGAGGTCCCCAGTTCAACTCTGGGTGCCCCCTGTCCAACATGTTGTGAAAGCCATGTTTATCTCTTTAGTCTGTTTTAAATCTTAATTTCTTATCACTAAAATTGAGTTCATGTAAAAGATAGTTTGTACTCTACAGGCTCAAGTTTTGTGGGGGTATAGCTCAGTGGTAGAGCATTTGACTGCAGATCAAGAGGTCCCCAGTTCAACTCTGGGTGCCCCCTGTCCAACATGTTGTGAAAGCCATGTTTATCTCTATAGTCTGTTTTAAATCTTAACACTCAAATTGAGTTTATGTAAAAGATATTTTGTACTGTACAGGCTTAAGTTGTCTGGGGGTATAGCTCAGTGGTAGAGCATTTGACTGCAGATCAAGCGGTCCCCAGTTCAACTCTGGGTGCCCCCTGTCCAACATGTTGTGAAAGCCATGTTTATCTCTATAGTCTGTTTTAAATCTTAATTTCTTAACACTAAAATTTAGTTCATGTAAAAGATAGTTTGTCCTGTACATGCTCAAGTTGTGTGGGGGTATAGCTCAGTGGTAGAGCATTGGACTGCAGATCAAAAGGTCCCCAGTTCAACTCTGGGTGCCCCCTGTCCAACATGTTGTGAATGCCATGTTTATCTCTATAGTCTGTTTTAAATCTTAATTTCTTATCACTAAAATTGAGTTCATGTAAAAGATAGTTTGTACTCTACAGGCTCAAGTTTTGTGGTGGTATAGCTCAGTGGTAGAGCATTTGACTGCAGATCAAGAGGTCCCCAGTTCAACTCTGGGTGCCCCCTGTCCAACATGTTGTGAAAGCCATGTTTATCTCTATAGTCTGTTTTAAATCTTAATTTCTTAACACTAAAATTGAGTTCATGTAAAAGATAGTTTGTCCTGTACATGCTCAAGTTGTGTGGGGGTATAGCTCAGTGGTAGAGCATTTGACTGCAGATCAAGAGGTCCCCAGTTCAACTCTGGGTGCCCCCTGTCTAACATCTTGTGAAATCCATGTTTATCTCTATAGCCTGCATTGAATCTTAACACTCAAATTGAGTTCATGTAAAAGATAGTTTGTACTTTACAGGCTACAATTGTGTGGGGGTATAGCTCACTGGTAGAGCATTTGACTGCAGATCAAGAGGTACACAGTTCAACTATGGGTGCCCCCTGTCGAACATGTTGGGAAAACCTTGTTTGTCTCTATAGCCTGCATTGAATCTTAACACTCAAATTGAGTTCATGTAAAAGATAGTTTGTACTCTACAGGCTCAAGTTGTGTGGGGGTATAGCTCAGTGGTAGAGCATTTGACTGCAGATCAAGAGGTCCCCAGTTCAACTCTGGGTGCCCCCTGTCCAACATGTTGTGAAAGCCATGTTTATCTCTATAGTCTGTTTTAAATCTTAATTTCTTAACACTAAAATTTAGTTCATGTAAAAGATAGTTTGTCCTGTACATGCTCAAGTTGTGTGGGGGTATAGCTCAGTGGTAGAGCATTTGACTGCAGATCAAGAGGTCCCCAGTTCAACTCTGGGTGCCCCCTGTCCAACATGTTGTGAAAGCCATGTTTATCTCTATAGTCTGTTTTAAATCTTAATTTCTTAACACTAAAATTTAGTTCATGTAAAAGATAGTTTGTCCTGTACATGCTCAAGTTGTGTTTTGATTGATTGATTGAAATCTTTATTAACAGTTTGTAGAATTTACAGTACATTTTAAGCACAAACTCAATACAAAGACTGTCAACTGTGAGTGGACGACCCAATTAAGCATTACACTTGTTTACAACAGGGTCCACATTGTTCAATTCATCAAAACATTTAAAGACATACAAACATTTAGAGACATACAAATAGCTCAGGTATAGCTCAGTGGTAGAGCATTTGACTGCAGATCAAGAGGTCCCCAGTTCAACTCTGGGTGCCCCCTGTCCAACATGTTGTGAAAGCCATGTTTATCTCTTTAGTCTGTTTTAAATCTTAATTTCTTAACACTAAAATTTAGTTCATGTAAAAGATAGTTTGTCCTGTACATGCTCAAGTTGTGTGGGGGTATAGCTCAGTGATAGAGCATTTGACTGCAGATCAAGAGGTCCCCAGTTCAACTCTGGGTGCCCCCTGTCCAACATGTTGTGAAAGCCATGTTTATCTCTATAGTCTGTTTTAAATCTTAATTTCTTATCACTAAAATTGAGTTCATGTAAAAGATAGTTTGTACTCTACAGGCTCAAGTTTTGTGGGGGTATAGCTCAGTGGTAGAGCATTTGACTGCAGATCAAGAGGTCCCCAGTTCAACTCTGGGTGCCCCCTGTCCAACATGTTGTGAAAGCCATGTTTATCTCTATAGTCTGTTTTAAATCTTAATTTCTTAACACTAAAATTTAGTTCATGTAAAAGATAGTTTGTCCTGTACATGCTCAAGTTGTGTGGGGGTATAGCTCAGTGGTAGAGCATTTGACTGCAGATCAAGAGGTCCCCAGTTCAACTCTGGGTGCCCCCTGTCCAACATGTTGTGAAAGCCATGTTTATCTCTATAGTCTGTTTTAAATCTTAACACTCAAATTGAGTTCATGTAAAAGATATTTTGTACTGTACAGGCTCAAGTTGTCTGGGGGTATAGCTCAGTGGTAGAGCATTTGACTGCAGATCAAGAGGTCCCCAGTTCAACTCTGGGTGCCCCCTGTCCAACATGTTGTGAAAGCCATGTTTATCTCTATAGTCTGTTTTAAATCTTAACACTCAAATTGAGTTCATGTAAAATATATTTTGTACTGTACAGGCTCAAGTCGTGTGGGGATATAGCTCAGCGGTAGAGCATTTGACTGCAGATCGAGAGTTCCCCAGTTCAACTCTGATTATCCCTGTCTAACATGTTGTGAAATCCATGTTTATCTCTATAACCTGTTTTAAAACTTACTACAATTGAGTTCATGTAAAAGATAGTTTGTACTCTACAGGATCAAGTTGTGTGGGGGTATAGCTCAGTGGTAGAGCATTTGACTGCAGATCAAGAGGTCCCCAGTTCAACTCTGGGTGCCCCCTGTCTAACATCTTGTGAAATCCATGTTTATCTCTATAGCCTGCATTGAATCTTAACACTCAAATTTAGTTCATGTAAAAGATAGTTTGTACTGTACAGGCTAAAATTGTGTGGGGGTATAGCTCACTGGTAGAGCATTTGACTGCAGATCAAGAGGTACACAGTTCAACTCTGGGTGCCCCCTGTCCAACATGTTGTGAAAGCCATGTTTATCTCTATAGTCTGTTTTAAATCTTAATTTCTTAACACTAAAATTGAGTTCATGTAAAAGATAGTTTGTCCTGTACATGCTCAAGTTGTGTGGGGGTATAGCTCAGTGGTAGAGCATTTGACTGCAGATCAAGAGGTCCCCAGTTCAACTCTGGGTGCCCCCTGTCCAACATGTTGTGAAAGCCATGTTTATCTCTATAGTCTGTTTTAAATCTTAACACTCAAATTGAGTTTATGTAAAAGATATTTTGTACTGTACAGGCTTAAGTTGTCTGGGGGTATAGCTCAGTGGTAGAGCATTTGACTGCAGATCAAGAGGTCCCCAGTTCAACTCTGGGTGCCCCCTGTCCAACATGTTGTGAAAGCCATGTTTATCTCTATAGTCTGTTTTAAATCTTAACACTCAAATTGAGTTCATGTAAAATATATTTTGTACTGTACAGGCTCAAGTCGTGTGGGGATATAGCTCAGCGGTAGAGCATTTGACTGCAGATCGAGAGTTCCCCAGTTCAACTCTGATTATCCCTGTCTAACATGTTGTGAAATCCATGTTTATCTCTATAACCTGTTTTAAAACTTACTACAATTGAGTTCATGTAAAAGATAGTTTGTACTCTACAGGATCAAGTTGTGTGGGGGTATAGCTCAGTGGTAGAGCATTTGACTGCAGATCAAGAGGTCCCCAATTCAACTCTGGGTGCCCCCTGTCCAACATGTTGTGAAAGCCATGTTTATCTCTATAGTCTGTTTTAAATCTTAACACTCAAAGTGAGTTTATGTAAAAGATATTTTGTACTGTACAGGCTCAAGTCGTGTGGGGATATAGCTCACTGGTAGAGCATTTGACTGCAGATCGAGAGGTCCCCAGTTCAACTCTGGTTATCCCTGTCTAACATGTTGTGAAATCCATGTTTATCTCTATAACCTCTTTTAAAACTTAACACTACAATTTAGTTCATGTAAAAGATAGTTTGTACTCTACAGGCTCAAGTTGTGTGGTGGTAGAGCATTTGACTGCAGATCAAGAGGTCCCCAGTTCAACTCTGGGTGCCCCCTGTCCAACATGTTGTGAAAGCCATGTTTATCTCTATAGTCTGTTTTAAATCTTAATTTCTTAACACTAAAATTTAGTTCATGTAAAAGATAGTTTGTCCTGTACATGCTCAAGTTGTGAGGGGGTATAGCTCAGTGGTAGAGCATTTGACTGCAGATCAAGAGGTCCCCAGTTCAACTCTGGGTGCCCCCTGTCCAACATGTTGTGAAAGCCATGTTTATCTCTATAGTCTGTTTTAAATCTTAATTTCTTATCACTAAAATTGAGTTCATGTAAAAGATAGTTTGTACTCTACAGGCTCAAGTTTTGTGGGGGTATAGCTCAGTGGTAGAGCATTTGACTGCAGATCAAGAGGTCCCCAGTTCAACTCTGGGTGCCCCCTGTCCAACATGTTGTGAAAGCCATGTTTATCTCTATAGTCTGTTTTAAATCTTAATTTCTTAACACTAAAATTTAGTTCATGTAAAAGATAGTTTGTCCTGTACATGCTCAAGTTGTGTGGGGGTATAGCTCAGTGGTAGAGCATTTGACTGCAGATCAAGCGGTCCCCAGTTCAACTCTGGGTGCCCCCTGTCCAACATGTTGTGAAAGCCATGTTTATCTCTATAGTCTGTTTTAAATCTTAATTTCTTAACACTCAAATTTAGTTCATGTAAAAGATAGTTTGTCCTGTACATGCTCAAGTTGTGTGGGGGTATAGCTCAGTGGTAGAGCATTTGACTGCAGATCAAGAGGTCCCCAGTTCAACTCTGGGTGCCCCCTGTCCAACATGTTGTGAAAGCCATGTTTATCTCTATAGTCTGCTTTAAATCTTAATTTCTTAACACTAAAATTTAGTTCATGTAAAAGATAGTTTGTCCTGTACATGCTCAAGTTGTGTGGGGGTATAGCTCAGTGGTAGAGCATTTGACTGCAGATCAAGAGGTCCCCAGTTCAACTCTGGGTGCCCCCTGTCCAACATGTTGTGAAAGCCATGTTTATCTCTATAGTCTGTTTTAAATCTTAACACTCAAATTGAGTTCATGTAAAAGATATTTTGTACTGTACAGGCTCAAGTTGTCTGGGGGTATAGCTCAGTGGTAGAGCATTTGACTGCAGATCAAGAGGTCCCCAGTTCAACTCTGGGTGCCCCCTGTCCAACATGTTGTGAAAGCCATGTTTATCTCTATAGTCTGTTTTAAATCTTAATTTCTTAACACTCAAATTTAGTTCATGTAAAAGATAGTTTGTCCTGTACATGGCCAAGGTGTGTGGGGGTATAGCTCAGTGGTAGAGCATTTGACTGCAGATCAAGAGGTCCCCAGTTCAACTCTGGGTGCCCCCTGTCTAACATCTTGTGAAATCCATGTTTATCTCTATAGCCTGCATTGAATCTTAACACTCAAATTGAGTTCATGTAAAAGATAGTTTGTACTTTACAGGCTACAATTGTGTGGGGGTATAGCTCACTGGTAGAGCATTTGACTGCAGATCAAGAGGTACACAGTTCAACTATGGGTGCCCCCTGTCGAACATGTTGGGAAAACCTTGTTTGTCTCTATAGCCTGCATTGAATCTTAACACTCAAATTGAGTTCATGTAAAAGATAGTTTGTACTCTACAGGCTCAAGTTGTGTGGGGGTATAGCTCAGTGGTAGAGCATTTGACTGCAGATCAAGAGGTCCCCAGTTCAACTCTGGGTGCCCCCTGTCCAACATGTTGTGAAAGCCATGTTTATCTCTATAGTCTGTTTTAAATCTTAATTTCTTAACACTAAAATTTAGTTCATGTAAAAGATAGTTTGTCCTGTACATGCTCAAGTTGTGTGGGGGTATAGCTCAGTGGTAGAGCATTTGACTGCAGATCAAGAGGTCCCCAGTTCAACTCTGGGTGCCCCCTGTCCAACATGTTGTGAAAGCCATGTTTATCTCTATAGTCTGTTTTAAATCTTAACACTCAAATTGAGTTTATGTAAAAGATATTTTGTACTGTACAGGCTCAAGT
Source organism: Protomyctophum parallelum (assembly GCF_964188405.1). Taxonomy (NCBI): domain Eukaryota; kingdom Metazoa; phylum Chordata; class Actinopteri; order Myctophiformes; family Myctophidae; genus Protomyctophum; species Protomyctophum parallelum. The sequence goes on along the minus strand of NC_139703.1, from coordinate 19,163,527 downwards.
TGTCTGGGGGTATAGCTCAGTGGTAGAGCATTTGACTGCAGATCACGAGGTCCCCAGTTCAACTCTGGGTGCCCCCTGTCTAACATCTTGTGAAATCCATGTTTATCTCTATAGCCTGCATTGAATCTTAACACTCAAATTGAGTTCATGTAAAAGATAGTTTGTACTGTACAGGCTAAAATTGTGTGGGGGTATAGCTCACTGGTAGAGCATTTGACTGCAGATCAAGAGGTACACAGTTCAACTATGGGTGCCCCCTGTCGAACATGTTGGGAAAACCTTGTTTGTCTCTATAGCCTGCATTGAATCTTAACACTCAAATTGAGTTCATGTAAAAGATAGTTTGTACTCTACAGGCTCAAGTTGTGTGGGGGTATAGCTCAGTGGTAGAGCATTTGACTGCAGCTCAAGAGGTCCCCAGTTCAACTCTGGGTGCCCCCTGTCCAACATGTTGTGAAAGCCATGTTTATCTCTTTAGTCTGTTTTAAATCTTAATTTCTTAACACTAAAATTTAGTTCATGTAAAAGATAGTTTGTCCTGTACATGCTCAAGTTGTGTGGGGGTATAGCTCAGTGGTAGAGCATTTGACTGCAGATCAAGAGGTCCCCAGTTCAACTCTGGGTGCCCCCTGTCCAACATGTTGTGAAAGCCATGTTTATCTCTATAGTCTGTTTTAAATCTTAATTTCTTATCACTAAAATTGAGTTCATGTAAAAGATAGTTTGTACTCTACAGGCTCAAGTTTTGTGGGGGTATAGCTCAGTGGTAGAGCATTTGACTGCAGATCAAGAGGTCCCCAGTTCAACTCTGGGTGCCCCCTGTCCAACATGTTGTGAAAGCCATGTTTATCTCTATAGTCTGTTTTAAATCTTAATTTCTTAACACTAAAATTTAGTTCATGTAAAAGATAGTTTGTCCTGTACATGCTCAAGTTGTGTGGGGGTATAGCTCAGTGGTAGAGCATTTGACTGCAGATCAAGAGGTCCCCAGTTCAACTCTGGGTGCCCCCTGTCCAACATGTTGTGAAAGCCATGTTTATCTCTATAGTCTGTTTTAAATCTTAACACTCAAATTGAGTTCATGTAAAAGATATTTTGTACTGTACAGGCTCAAGTTGTCTGGGGGTATAGCTCAGTGGTAGAGCATTTGACTGCAGATCAAGAGGTCCCCAGTTCAACTCTGGGTGCCCCCTGTCCAACATGTTGTGAAAGCCATGTTTATCTCTATAGTCTGTTTTAAATCTTAACACTCAAATTGAGTTCATGTAAAATATATTTTGTACTGTACAGGCTCAAGTCGTGTGGGGATATAGCTCAGCGGTAGAGCATTTGACTGCAGATCGAGAGTTCCCCAGTTCAACTCTGATTATCCCTGTCTAACATGTTGTGAAATCCATGTTTATCTCTATAACCTGTTTTAAAACTTACTACAATTGAGTTCATGTAAAAGATAGTTTGTACTCTACAGGATCAAGTTGTGTGGGGGTATAGCTCAGTGGTAGAGCATTTGACTGCAGATCAAGAGGTCCCCAGTTCAACTCTGGGTGCCCCCTGTCCAACATGTTGTGAAAGCCATGTTTATCTCTATAGTCTGTTTTAAATCTTAATTTCTTAACACTAAAATTGAGTTCATGTAAAAGATAGTTTGTCCTGTACATGCTCAAGTTGTGTGGGGGTATAGCTCAGTGGTAGAGCATTTGACTGCAGATCAAGAGGTCCCCAGTTCAACTCTGGGTGCCCCCTGTCCAACATGTTGTGAAAGCCATGTTTATCTCTATAGTCTGTTTTAAATCTTAACACTCAAATTGAGTTTATGTAAAAGATATTTTGTACTGTACAGGCTTAAGTTGTCTGGGGGTATAGCTCAGTGGTAGAGCATTTGACTGCAGATCAAGAGGTCCCCAGTTCAACTCTGGGTGCCCCCTGTCCAACATGTTGTGAAAGCCATGTTTATCTCTATAGTCTGTTTTAAATCTTAACACTCAAATTGAGTTCATGTAAAATATATTTTGTACTGTACAGGCTCAAGTCGTGTGGGGATATAGCTCAGCGGTAGAGCATTTGACTGCAGATCGAGAGTTCCCCAGTTCAACTCTGATTATCCCTGTCTAACATGTTGTGAAATCCATGTTTATCTCTATAACCTGTTTTAAAACTTACTACAATTGAGTTCATGTAAAAGATAGTTTGTACTCTACAGGATCAAGTTGTGTGGGGGTATAGCTCAGTGGTAGAGCATTTGACTGCAGATCAAGAGGTCCCCAATTCAACTCTGGGTGCCCCCTGTCCAACATGTTGTGAAAGCCATGTTTATCTCTATAGTCTGTTTTAAATCTTAACACTCAAAGTGAGTTTATGTAAAAGATATTTTGTACTGTACAGGCTCAAGTCGTGTGGGGATATAGCTCACTGGTAGAGCATTTGACTGCAGATCGAGAGGTCCCCAGTTCAACTCTGGTTATCCCTGTCTAACATGTTGTGAAATCCATGTTTATCTCTATAACCTCTTTTAAAACTTAACACTACAATTTAGTTCATGTAAAAGATAGTTTGTACTCTACAGGCTCAAGTTGTGTGGTGGTAGAGCATTTGACTGCAGATCAAGAGGTCCCCAGTTCAACTCTGGGTGCCCCCTGTCCAACATGTTGTGAAAGCCATGTTTATCTCTATAGTCTGTTTTAAATCTTAATTTCTTAACACTAAAATTTAGTTCATGTAAAAGATAGTTTGTCCTGTACATGCTCAAGTTGTGAGGGGGTATAGCTCAGTGGTAGAGCATTTGACTGCAGATCAAGAGGTCCCCAGTTCAACTCTGGGTGCCCCCTGTCCAACATGTTGTGAAAGCCATGTTTATCTCTATAGTCTGTTTTAAATCTTAATTTCTTATCACTAAAATTGAGTTCATGTAAAAGATAGTTTGTACTCTACAGGCTCAAGTTTTGTGGGGGTATAGCTCAGTGGTAGAGCATTTGACTGCAGATCAAGAGGTCCCCAGTTCAACTCTGGGTGCCCCCTGTCCAACATGTTGTGAAAGCCATGTTTATCTCTATAGTCTGTTTTAAATCTTAATTTCTTAACACTAAAATTTAGTTCATGTAAAAGATAGTTTGTCCTGTACATGCTCAAGTTGTGTGGGGGTATAGCTCAGTGGTAGAGCATTTGACTGCAGATCAAGCGGTCCCCAGTTCAACTCTGGGTGCCCCCTGTCCAACATGTTGTGAAAGCCATGTTTATCTCTATAGTCTGTTTTAAATCTTAATTTCTTAACACTCAAATTTAGTTCATGTAAAAGATAGTTTGTCCTGTACATGCTCAAGTTGTGTGGGGGTATAGCTCAGTGGTAGAGCATTTGACTGCAGATCAAGAGGTCCCCAGTTCAACTCTGGGTGCCCCCTGTCCAACATGTTGTGAAAGCCATGTTTATCTCTATAGTCTGCTTTAAATCTTAATTTCTTAACACTAAAATTTAGTTCATGTAAAAGATAGTTTGTCCTGTACATGCTCAAGTTGTGTGGGGGTATAGCTCAGTGGTAGAGCATTTGACTGCAGATCAAGAGGTCCCCAGTTCAACTCTGGGTGCCCCCTGTCCAACATGTTGTGAAAGCCATGTTTATCTCTATAGTCTGTTTTAAATCTTAACACTCAAATTGAGTTCATGTAAAAGATATTTTGTACTGTACAGGCTCAAGTTGTCTGGGGGTATAGCTCAGTGGTAGAGCATTTGACTGCAGATCAAGAGGTCCCCAGTTCAACTCTGGGTGCCCCCTGTCCAACATGTTGTGAAAGCCATGTTTATCTCTATAGTCTGTTTTAAATCTTAATTTCTTAACACTCAAATTTAGTTCATGTAAAAGATAGTTTGTCCTGTACATGCTCAAGGTGTGTGGGGGTATAGCTCAGTGGTAGAGCATTTGACTGCAGATCAAGAGGTCCCCAGTTCAACTCTGGGTGCCCCCTGTCTAACATCTTGTGAAATCCATGTTTATCTCTATAGCCTGCATTGAATCTTAACACTCAAATTGAGTTCATGTAAAAGATAGTTTGTACTTTACAGGCTACAATTGTGTGGGGGTATAGCTCACTGGTAGAGCATTTGACTGCAGATCAAGAGGTACACAGTTCAACTATGGGTGCCCCCTGTCGAACATGTTGGGAAAACCTTGTTTGTCTCTATAGCCTGCATTGAATCTTAACACTCAAATTGAGTTCATGTAAAAGATAGTTTGTACTCTACAGGCTCAAGTTGTGTGGGGGTATAGCTCAGTGGTAGAGCATTTGACTGCAGATCAAGAGGTCCCCAGTTCAACTCTGGGTGCCCCCTGTCCAACATGTTGTGAAAGCCATGTTTATCTCTATAGTCTGTTTTAAATCTTAATTTCTTAACACTAAAATTTAGTTCATGTAAAAGATAGTTTGTCCTGTACATGCTCAAGTTGTGTGGGGGTATAGCTCAGTGGTAGAGCATTTGACTGCAGATCAAGAGGTCCCCAGTTCAACTCTGGGTGCCCCCTGTCCAACATGTTGTGAAAGCCATGTTTATCTCTATAGTCTGTTTTAAATCTTAACACTCAAATTGAGTTTATGTAAAAGATATTTTGTACTGTACAGGCTCAAGTTGTCTGGGGGTATAGCTCAGTGGTAGAGCATTTGACTGCAGATCACGAGGTCCCCAGTTCAACTCTGGGTGCCCCCTGTCTAACATCTTGTGAAATCCATGTTTATCTCTATAGCCTGCATTGAATCTTAACACTCAAATTGAGTTCATGTAAAAGATAGTTTGTACTGTACAGGCTAAAATTGTGTGGGGGTATAGCTCACTGGTAGAGCATTTGACTGCAGATCAAGAGGTACACAGTTCAACTATGGGTGCCCCCTGTCGAACATGTTGGGAAAACCTTGTTTGTCTCTATAGCCTGCATTGAATCTTAACACTCAAATTGAGTTCATGTAAAAGATAGTTTGTACTCTACAGGCTCAAGTTGTGTGGGGGTATAGCTCAGTGGTAGAGCATTTGACTGCAGATCAAGAGGTCCCCAGTTCAACTCTGGGTGCCCCCTGTCCAACATGTTGTGAAAGCCATGTTTATCTCTTTAGTCTGTTTTAAATCTTAATTTCTTAACACTAAAATTTAGTTCATGTAAAAGATAGTTTGTCCTGTACATGCTCAAGTTGTGTGGGGGTATAGCTCAGTGGTAGAGCATTTGACTGCAGATCAAGAGGTCCCCAGTTCAACTCTGGGTGCCCCCTGTCCAACATGTTGTGAAAGCCATGTTTATCTCTATAGTCTGTTTTAAATCTTAATTTCTTATCACTAAAATTGAGTTCATGTAAAAGATAGTTTGTACTCTACAGGCTCAAGTTTTGTGGGGGTATAGCTCAGTGGTAGAGCATTTGACTGCAGATCAAGAGGTCCCCAGTTCAACTCTGGGTGCCCCCTGTCCAACATGTTGTGAAAGCCATGTTTATCTCTATAGTCTGTTTTAAATCTTAATTTCTTAACACTAAAATTTAGTTCATGTAAAAGATAGTTTGTCCTGTACATGCTCAAGTTGTGTGGGGGTATAGCTCAGTGGTAGAGCATTTGACTGCAGATCAAGAGGTCCCCAGTTCAACTCTGGGTGCCCCCTGTCCAACATGTTGTGAAAGCCATGTTTATCTCTATAGTCTGTTTTAAATCTTAACACTCAAATTGAGTTCATGTAAAAGATATTTTGTACTGTACAGGCTCAAGTTGTCTGGGGGTATAGCTCAGTGGTAGAGCATTTGACTGCAGATCAAGAGGTCCCCAGTTCAACTCTGGGTGCCCCCTGTCCAACATGTTGTGAAAGCCATGTTTATCTCTATAGTCTGTTTTAAATCTTAACACTCAAATTGAGTTCATGTAAAATATATTTTGTACTGTACAGGCTCAAGTCGTGTGGGGATATAGCTCAGCGGTAGAGCATTTGACTGCAGATCGAGAGTTCCCCAGTTCAACTCTGATTATCCCTGTCTAACATGTTGTGAAATCCATGTTTATCTCTATAACCTGTTTTAAAACTTACTACAATTGAGTTCATGTAAAAGATAGTTTGTACTCTACAGGATCAAGTTGTGTGGGGGTATAGCTCAGTGGTAGAGCATTTGACTGCAGATCAAGAGGTCCCCAGTTCAACTCTGGGTGCCCCCTGTCTAACATCTTGTGAAATCCATGTTTATCTCTATAGCCTGCATTGAATCTTAACACTCAAATTTAGTTCATGTAAAAGATAGTTTGTACTGTACAGGCTAAAATTGTGTGGGGGTATAGCTCACTGGTAGAGCATTTGACTGCAGATCAAGAGGTACACAGTTCAACTCTGGGTGCCCCCTGTCCAACATGTTGTGAAAGCCATGTTTATCTCTATAGTCTGTTTTAAATCTTAATTTCTTAACACTAAAATTGAGTTCTTTTAAAAGATAGTTTGTCCTGTACATGCTCAAGTTGTGTGGGGGTATAGCTCAGTGGTAGAGCATTTGACTGCAGATCAAGAGGTCCCCAGTTCAACTCTGGGTGCCCCCTGTCCAACATGTTGTGAAAGCCATGTTTATCTCTATAGTCTGTTTTAAATCTTAATTTCTTAACACTAAAATGTAGTTCATGTAAAATATAGTTTGTCCTGTACATGCTCAAGTTGTGTGGGGGTATAGCTCAGTGGTAGAGCATTTGACTGCAGATCAAGAGGTCCCCAGTTCAACTCTGGGTGCCCCCTGTCCAACATGTTGTGAAAGCCATGTTTATCTCTATAACCTCTTTTAAAACTTAACACTACAATTTAGTTCATGTAAAAGATAGTTTGTACTCTACAGGCTCAAGTTGTGTGGGGGTATAGCTCAGTGGTAGAGCATTTGACTGCAGATCAAGAGGTCCCCAGTTCATCTCTGGGTGCCCCCTGTCCAACATGTTGTGAAAGCCATGTTTATCTCTATAGTCTGTTTTAAATCTTAATTTCTTAACACTAAAATTTAGTTCATGTAAAAGATAGTTTGTCCTGTACATGCTCAAGTTGTGAGGGGGTATAGCTCAGTGGTAGAGCATTTGACTGCAGATCAAGAGGTCCCCAGTTCAACTCTGGGTGCCCCCTGTCCAACATGTTGTGAAAGCCATGTTTATCTCCATAGTCTGTTTTAAATCTTAACACTCAAATTGAGTTCATGTAAAAGATATTTTGTACTGTACAGGCTCAAGTTGTCTGGGGGTATAGCTCAGTGGTAGAGCATTTGACTGCAGATCAAGAGGTCCCCAGTTCAACTCTGGGTGCCCCCTGTCCAACATGTTGTGAAAGCCATGTTTATCTCTATAGTCTGTTTTAAATCTTAATTTCTTAACACTCAAATTTAGTTCATGTAAAAGATAGTTTGTCCTGTACATGCTCAAGTTGTGTGGGGGTATAGCTCAGTGGTAGAGCATTTGACTGCAGATCAAGAGGTCCCCAGTTCAACTCTGGGTGCCCCCTGTCCAACATGTTGTGAAAGCCATGTTTATCTCTATAGTCTGCTTTAAATCTTAATTTCTTAACACTAAAATTTAGTTCATGTAAAAGATAGTTTGTCCTGTACATGCTCAAGTTGTCTGGGGGTATAGCTCAGTGGTAGAGCATTTGACTGCAGATCAAGAGGTCCCCAGTTCAACTCTGGGTGCCCCCTGTCCAACATGTTGTGAAAGCCATGTTTATCTCTATAGTCTGTTTTAAATCTTAACACTCAAATTGAGTTCATGTAAAAGATATTTTGTACTGTACAAGCTCAAGTTGTGTGGGGGTATAGCTCAGTGGTAGAGCATTTGACTGCAGATCAAGAGGTCCCCAGTTCAACTCTGGGTGCCCCCTGTCCAACATGTTGTGAAAGCCATGTTTATCTCTATAGTCTGTTTTAAATCTTAACACTCAAAGTGAGTTTATGTAAAATATATTTTGTACTGTACAGGCTCAAGTCGTGTGGGGATATAGCTCACTGGTAGAGCATTTGACTGCAGATCGAGAGGTCCCCAGTTCAACTCTGGTTATCCCTGTCTAACATGTTGTGAAATCCATGTTTATCTCTATAACCTCTTTTAAAACTTAACACTACAATTTAGTTCATGTAAAAGATAGTTTGTACTCTACAGGCTCAAGTTGTGTGGGGGTATAGCTCAGTGGTAGAGCATTTGACTGCAGATCAAGAGGTCCCCAGTTCAACTCTGGGTGCCCCCTGTCCAACATGTTGTGAAAGCCATGTTTATCTCTATAGTCTGTTTTAAATCTTAATTTCTTAACACTAAAATTTAGTTCATGTAAAAGATAGTTTGTCCTGTACATGCTCAAGTTGTGTGGGGGTATAGCTCAGTGGTAGAGCATTTGACTGCAGATCAAGAGGTCCCCAGTTCAACTCTGGGTGCCCCCTGTCCAACATGTTGTGAAAGCCATGTTTATCTCTATAGTCTGTTTTAAATCTTAATTTCTTAACACTCAAATTTAGTTCATGTAAAAGATAGTTTGTCCTGTACATGCTCAAGTTGTGTGGGGGTATAGCTCAGTGGTAGAGCATTTGACTGCAGATCAAGAGGTCCCCAGTTCAACTCTGGGTGCCCCCTGTCCAACATGTTGTGAAAGCCATGTTTATCTCTATAGTCTGTTTTAAATCTTAATTTCTTATCACTAAAATTGAGTTCATGTAAAAGATAGTTTGTACTCTACAGGCTCAAGTTTTGTGGGGGTATAGCTCAGTGGTAGAGCATTTGACTGCAGATCAAGAGGTCCCCAGTTCAACTCTGGGTGCCCCCTGTCCAACATGTTGTGAAAGCCATGTTTATCTCTATAGTCTGTTTTAAATCTTAATTTCTTAACACTAAAATTTAGTTCATGTAAAAGATAGTTTGTCCTGTACATGCTCAAGTTGTGTGGGGGTATAGCTCAGTGGTAGAGCATTTGACTGCAGATCAAGAGGTCCCCAGTTCAACTCTGGGTGCCCCCTGTCCAACATGTTGTGAAAGCCATGTTTATCTCTATAGTCTGTTTTAAATCTTAACACTCAAATTGAGTTCATGTAAAAGATATTTTGTACTGTACAGGCTCAAGTTGTCTGGGGGTATAGCTCAGTGGTAGAGCATTTGACTGCAGATCAAGAGGTCCCCAGTTCAACTCTGGGTGCCCCCTGTCCAACATGTTGTGAAAGCCATGTTTATCTCTATAGTCTGTTTTAAATCTTAACACTCAAATTGAGTTCATGTAAAATATATTTTGTACTGTACAGGCTCAAGTCGTGTGGGGATATAGCTCAGCGGTAGAGCATTTGACTGCAGATCGAGAGTTCCCCAGTTCAACTCTGATTATCCCTGTCTAACATGTTGTGAAATCCATGTTTATCTCTATAACCTGTTTTAAAACTTACTACAATTGAGTTCATGTAAAAGATAGTTTGTACTCTACAGGATCAAGTTGTGTGGGGGTATAGCTCAGTGGTAGAGCATTTGACTGCAGATCAAGAGGTCCCCAGTTCAACTCTGGGTGCCCCCTGTCTAACATCTTGTGAAATCCATGTTTATCTCTATAGCCTGCATTGAATCTTAACACTCAAATTTAGTTCATGTAAAAGATAGTTTGTACTGTACAGGCTAAAATTGTGTGGGGGTATAGCTCACTGGTAGAGCATTTGACTGCAGATCAAGAGGTCCCCAGTTCATCTCTGGGTGCCCCCTGTCCAACATGTTGTGAAAGCCATGTTTATCTCTATAGTCTGTTTTAAATCTTAATTTCTTAACACTAAAATTTAGTTCATGTAAAAGATAGTTTGTCCTGTACATGCTCAAGTTGTGAGGGGGTATAGCTCAGTGGTAGAGCATTTGACTGCAGATCAAGAGGTCCCCAGTTCAACTCTGGGTGCCCCCTGTCCAACATGTTGTGAAAGCCATGTTTATCTCCATAGTCTGTTTTAAATCTTAACACTCAAATTGAGTTCATGTAAAAGATATTTTGTACTGTACAGGCTCAAGTTGTCTGGGGGTATAGCTCAGTGGTAGAGCATTTGACTGCAGATCAAGAGGTCCCCAGTTCAACTCTGGGTGCCCCCTGTCCAACATGTTGTGAAAGCCATGTTTATCTCTATAGTCTGTTTTAAATCTTAATTTCTTAACACTCAAATTTAGTTCATGTAAAAGATAGTTTGTCCTGTACATGCTCAAGTTGTGTGGGGGTATAGCTCAGTGGTAGAGCATTTGACTGCAGATCAAGAGGTCCCCAGTTCAACTCTGGGTGCCCCCTGTCCAACATGTTGTGAAAGCCATGTTTATCTCTATAGTCTGCTTTAAATCTTAATTTCTTAACACTAAAATTTAGTTCATGTAAAAGATAGTTTGTCCTGTACATGCTCAAGTTGTCTGGGGGTATAGCTCAGTGGTAGAGCATTTGACTGCAGATCAAGAGGTCCCCAGTTCAACTCTGGGTGCCCCCTGTCCAACATGTTGTGAAAGCCATGTTTATCTATATAGTCTGTTTTAAATCTTAACACTCAAATTGAGTTCATGTAAAAGATATTTTGTACTGTACAAGCTCAAGTTGTGTGGGGGTATAGCTCAGTGGTAGAGCATTTGACTGCAGATCAAGAGGTCCCCAGTTCAACTCTGGGTGCCCCCTGTCCAACATGTTGTGAAAGCCATGTTTATCTCTATAGTCTGTTTTAAATCTTAACACTCAAAGTGAGTTTATGTAAAATATATTTTGTACTGTACAGGCTCAAGTCGTGTGGGGATATAGCTCACTGGTAGAGCATTTGACTGCAGATCGAGAGGTCCCCAGTTCAACTCTGGTTATCCCTGTCTAACATGTTGTGAAATCCATGTTTATCTCTATAACCTCTTTTAAAACTTAACACTACAATTTAGTTCATGTAAAAGATAGTTTGTACTCTACAGGCTCAAGTTGTGTGGGGGTATAGCTCAGTGGTAGAGCATTTGACTGCAGATCAAGAGGTCCCCAGTTCAACTCTGGGTGCCCCCTGTCCAACATGTTGTGAAAGCCATGTTTATCTCTATAGTCTGTTTTAAATCTTAATTTCTTAACACTAAAATTTAGTTCATGTAAAAGATAGTTTGTCCTGTACATGCTCAAGTTGTGTGGGGGTATAGCTCAGTGGTAGAGCATTTGACTGCAGATCAAGAGGTCCCCAGTTCAACTCTGGGTGCCCCCTGTCCAACATGTTGTGAAAGCCATGTTTATCTCTATAGTCTGTTTTAAATCTTAATTTCTTAACACTCAAATTTAGTTCATGTAAAAGATAGTTTGTCCTGTACATGCTCAAGTTGTGTGGGGGTATAGCTCAGTGGTAGAGCATTTGACTGCAGATCAAGAGGTCCCCAGTTCAACTCTGGGTGCCCCCTGTCCAACATGTTGTGAAAGCCATGTTTATCTCTATAGTCTGTTTTAAATCTTAATTTCTTATCACTAAAATTGAGTTCATGTAAAAGATAGTTTGTACTCTACAGGCTCAAGTTTTGTGGGGGTATAGCTCAGTGGTAGAGCATTTGACTGCAGATCAAGAGGTCCCCAGTTCAACTCTGGGTGCCCCCTGTCCAACATGTTGTGAAAGCCATGTTTATCTCTATAGTCTGTTTTAAATCTTAATTTCTTAACACTAAAATTTAGTTCATGTAAAAGATAGTTTGTCCTGTACATGCTCAAGTTGTGTGGGGGTATAGCTCAGTGGTAGAGCATTTGACTGCAGATCAAGAGGTCCCCAGTTCAACTCTGGGTGCCCCCTGTCCAACATGTTGTGAAAGCCATGTTTATCTCTATAGTCTGTTTTAAATCTTAACACTCAAATTGAGTTCATGTAAAAGATATTTTGTACTGTACAGGCTCAAGTTGTCTGGGGGTATAGCTCAGTGGTAGAGCATTTGACTGCAGATCAAGAGGTCCCCAGTTCAACTCTGGGTGCCCCCTGTCCAACATGTTGTGAAAGCCATGTTTATCTCTATAGTCTGTTTTAAATCTTAACACTCAAATTGAGTTCATGTAAAATATATTTTGTACTGTACAGGCTCAAGTCGTGTGGGGATATAGCTCAGCGGTAGAGCATTTGACTGCAGATCGAGAGTTCCCCAGTTCAACTCTGATTATCCCTGTCTAACATGTTGTGAAATCCATGTTTATCTCTATAACCTGTTTTAAAACTTACTACAATTGAGTTCATGTAAAAGATAGTTTGTACTCTACAGGATCAAGTTGTGTGGGGGTATAGCTCAGTGGTAGAGCATTTGACTGCAGATCAAGAGGTCCCCAGTTCAACTCTGGGTGCCCCCTGTCTAACATCTTGTGAAATCCATGTTTATCTCTATAGCCTGCATTGAATCTTAACACTCAAATTTAGTTCATGTAAAAGATAGTTTGTACTGTACAGGCTAAAATTGTGTGGGGGTATAGCTCACTGGTAGAGCATTTGACTGCAGATCAAGAGGTACACAGTTCAACTCTGGGTGCCCCCTGTCCAACATGTTGTGAAAGCCATGTTTATCTCTATAGTCTGTTTTAAATCTTAATTTCTTAACACTAAAATTGAGTTCATGTAAAATATAGTTTGTCCTGTACATGCTCAAGTTGTGTGGGGGTATAGCTCAGTGGTAGAGCATTTGACTGCAGATCAAGAGGTCCCCAGTTCAACTCTGGGTGCCCCCTGTCCAACATGTTGTGAAAGCCATGTTTATCTCTATAGTCTGTTTTAAATCTTAATTTCTTAACACTAAAATGTAGTTCATGTAAAATATAGTTTGTCCTGTACATGCTCAAGTTGTGTGGGGGTATAGCTCAGTGGTAGAGCATTTGACTGCAGATCAAGAGGTCCCCAGTTCAACTCTGGGTGCCCCCTGTCCAACATGTTGTGAAAGCCATGTTTATCTCTATAACCTCTTTTAAAACTTAACACTACAATTTAGTTCATGTAAAAGATAGTTTGTACTCTACAGGCTCAAGTTGTGTGGGGGTATAGCTCAGTGGTAGAGCATTTGACTGCAGATCAAGAGGTCCCCAGTTCATCTCTGGGTGCCCCCTGTCCAACATGTTGTGAAAGCCATGTTTATCTCTATAGTCTGTTTTAAATCTTAATTTCTTAACACTAAAATTTAGTTCATGTAAAAGATAGTTTGTCCTGTACATGCTCAAGTTGTGAGGGGGTATAGCTCAGTGGTAGAGCATTTGACTGCAGATCAAGAGGTCCCCAGTTCAACTCTGGGTGCCCCCTGTCCAACATGTTGTGAAAGCCATGTTTATCTCCATAGTCTGTTTTAAATCTTAACACTCAAATTGAGTTCATGTAAAAGATATTTTGTACTGTACAGGCTCAAGTTGTCTGGGGGTATAGCTCAGTGGTAGAGCATTTGACTGCAGATCAAGAGGTCCCCAGTTCAACTCTGGGTGCCCCCTGTCCAACATGTTGTGAAAGCCATGTTTATCTCTATAGTCTGTTTTAAATCTTAATTTCTTAACACTCAAATTTAGTTCATGTAAAAGATAGTTTGTCCTGTACATGCTCAAGTTGTGTGGGGGTATAGCTCAGTGGTAGAGCATTTGACTGCAGATCAAGAGGTCCCCAGTTCAACTCTGGGTGCCCCCTGTCCAACATGTTGTGAAAGCCATGTTTATCTCTATAGTCTGCTTTAAATCTTAATTTCTTAACACTAAAATTTAGTTCATGTAAAAGATAGTTTGTCCTGTACATGCTCAAGTTGTCTGGGGGTATAGCTCAGTGGTAGAGCATTTGACTGCAGATCAAGAGGTCCCCAGTTCAACTCTGGGTGCCCCCTGTCCAACATGTTGTGAAAGCCATGTTTATCTCTATAGTCTGTTTTAAATCTTAACACTCAAATTGAGTTCATGTAAAAGATATTTTGTACTGTACAAGCTCAAGTTGTGTGGGGGTATAGCTCAGTGGTAGAGCATTTGACTGCAGATCAAGAGGTCCCCAGTTCAACTCTGGGTGCCCCCTGTCCAACATGTTGTGAAAGCCATGTTTATCTCTATAGTCTGTTTTAGATCTTAACACTCAAAGTGAGTTCATGTAAAATATATTTTGTACTGTACAGGCTCAAGTCGTGTGGGGATATAGCTCACTGGTAGAGCATTTGACTGCAGATCGAGAGGTCCCCAGTTCAACTCTGGTTATCCCTGTCTAACATGTTGTGAAATCCATGTTTATCTCTATAACCTCTTTTAAAACTTAACACTACAATTTAGTTCATGTAAAAGATAGTTTGTACTCTACAGGCTCAAGTTGTGTGGGGGTATAGCTCAGTGGTAGAGCATTTGACTGCAGATCAAGAGGTCCCCAGTTCAACTCTGGGTGCCCCCTGTCCAACATGTTGTGAAAGCCATGTTTATCTCTATAGTCTGTTTTAAATCTTAATTTCTTAACACTAAAATTTAGTTCATGTAAAAGATAGTTTGTCCTGTACATGCTCAAGTTGTGTGGGGGTATAGCTCAGTGGTAGAGCATTTGACTGCAGATCAAGAGGTCCCCAGTTCAACTCTGGGTGCCCCCTGTCCAACATGTTGTGAAAGCCATGTTTATCTCTATAGTCTGCTTTAAATCTTAATTTCTTAACACTAAAATTTAGTTCATGTAAAAGATAGTTTGTCCTGTACATGCTCAAGTTGTCTGGGGGTATAGCTCAGTGGTAGAGCATTTGACTGCAGATCAAGAGGTCCCCAGTTCAACTCTGGGTGCCCCCTGTCCAACATGTTGTGAAAGCCATGTTTATCTCTATAGTCTGTTTTAAATCTTAACACTCAAATTGAGTTCATGTAAAAGATATTTTGTACTGTACAAGCTCAAGTTGTGTGGGGGTATAGCTCAGTGGTAGAGCATTTGACTGCAGATCAAGAGGTCCCCAGTTCAACTCTGGGTGCCCCCTGTCCAACATGTTGTGAAAGCCATGTTTATCTCTATAGTCTGTTTTAAATCTTAACACTCAAAGTGAGTTTATGTAAAATATATTTTGTACTGTACAGGCTCAAGTCGTGTGGGGATATAGCTCACTGGTAGAGCATTTGACTGCAGATCGAGAGGTCCCCAGTTCAACTCTGGTTATCCCTGTCTAACATGTTGTGAAATCCATGTTTATCTCTATAACCTCTTTTAAAACTTAACACTACAATTTAGTTCATGTAAAAGATAGTTTGTACTCTACAGGCTCAAGTTGTGTGGGGGTATAGCTCAGTGGTAGAGCATTTGACTGCAGATCAAGAGGTCCCCAGTTCAACTCTGGGTGCCCCCTGTCCAACATGTTGTGAAAGCCATGTTTATCTCTATAGTCTGTTTTAAATCTTAATTTCTTAACACTAAAATTTAGTTCATGTAAAAGATAGTTTGTCCTGTACATGCTCAAGTTGTGTGGGGGTATAGCTCAGTGGTAGAGCATTTGACTGCAGATCAAGAGGTCCCCAGTTCAACTCTGGGTGCCCCCTGTCCAACATGTTGTGAAAGCCATGTTTATCTCTATAGTCTGTTTTAAATCTTAATTTCTTAACACTAAAATTTAGTTCATGTAAAAGATAGTTTGTCCTGTACACGCTCAAGTTGTGTGGGGGTATAGCTCAGTGGTAGAGCATTTGACTGCAGATCAAGAGGTCCCCAGTTCAACTCTGGGTGCCCCCTGTCCAACATGTTGTGAAAGCCATGTTTATCTCTATAGTCTGTTTTAAATCTTAATTTCTTAACACTAAAATTGAGTTCATGTAAAAGATAGTTTGACCTGTACATGCTCAAGTTGTGTGGGGGTATAGCTCAGTGGTAGAGCATTTGACTGCAGATCAAGAGGTCCCCAGTTCAACTCTGGGTGCCCCCTGTCCAACATGTTGTGAAAGCCATGTTTATCTCTATAGTCTGTTTTAAATCTTAATTTCTTAACACTAAAATTGAGTTCATGTAAAAGATAGTTTGTCCTGTACATGCTCAAGTTGTGTGGGGGTATAGCTCAGTGGTAGAGCATTTGACTGCAGATCAAGAGGTCCCCAGTTCAACTCTGGGTGCCCCCTGTCCAACATGTTGTGAAAGCCATGTTTATCTCTATAGTCTGTTTTAAATCTTAACACTCAAATTGAGTTTATGTAAAAGATATTTTGTACTGTAAAGGCTTAAGTTGTCTGGGGGTATAGCTCAGTGGTAGAGCATTTGACTGCAGATCAAGAGGTCCCCAGTTCAACTCTGGGTGCCCCCTGTCCAACATGTTGTGAAAGCCATGTTTATCTCTATAGTCTGTTTTAAATCTTAATTTCTTAACACTAAAATTTAGTTCATGTAAAAGATAGTTTGTCCTGTACATGCTCAAGTTGTGTGGGGGTATAGCTCAGTGGTAGAGCATTTGACTGCAGATCAAGAGGTCCCCAGTTCACCTCTGGGTGCCCCCTGTCCAACATGTTGTGAAAGCCATGTTCATCTCTATAGTCTGTTTTAAATCTTAATTTCTTAACACTAAAATTTAGTTCATGTAAAAGATAGTTTGTCCTGTACACGCTCAAGTTGTGTGGGGGTATAGCTCAGTGGTAGAGCATTTGACTGCAGATCAAGAGGTCCCCAGTTCAACTCTGGGTGCCCCCTGTCCAACATGTTGTGAAAGCCATGTTTATCTCTATAGTCTGTTTTAAATCTTAATTTCTTAACACTAAAATTGAGTTCATGTAAAAGATAGTTTGTCCTGTACATGCTCAAGTTGTGTGGGGGTATAGCTCAGTGGTAGAGCATTTGACTGCAGATCAAGAGGTCCCCAGTTCAACTCTGGGTGCCCCCTGTCCAACATGTTGTGAAAGCCATGTTTATCTCTATAGTCTGCTTTAAATCTTAATTTCTTAACACTAAAATTTAGTTCATGTAAAAGATAGTTTGTCCTGTACATGCTCAAGTTGTCTGGGGGTATAGCTCAGTGGTAGAGCATTTGACTGCAGATCAAGAGGTCCCCAGTTCAACTCTGGGTGCCCCCTGTCCAACATGTTGTGAAAGCCATGTTTATCTCTATAGTCTGTTTTAAATCTTAACACTCAAATTGAGTTCATGTAAAAGATATTTTGTACTGTACAAGCTCAAGTTGTGTGGGGGTATAGCTCAGTGGTAGAGCATTTGACTGCAGATCAAGAGGTCCCCAGTTCAACTCTGGGTGCCCCCTGTCCAACATGTTGTGAAAGCCATGTTTATCTCTATAGTCTGTTTTAGATCTTAACACTCAAAGTGAGTTCATGTAAAATATATTTTGTACTGTACAGGCTCAAGTCGTGTGGGGATATAGCTCACTGGTAGAGCATTTGACTGCAGATCGAGAGGTCCCCAGTTCAACTCTGGTTATCCCTGTCTAACATGTTGTGAAATCCATGTTTATCTCTATAACCTCTTTTAAAACTTAACACTACAATTTAGTTCATGTAAAAGATAGTTTGTACTCTACAGGCTCAAGTTGTGTGGGGGTATAGCTCAGTGGTAGAGCATTTGACTGCAGATCAAGAGGTCCCCAGTTCAACTCTGGGTGCCCCCTGTCCAACATGTTGTGAAAGCCATGTTTATCTCTATAGTCTGTTTTAAATCTTAATTTCTTAACACTAAAATTTAGTTCATGTAAAAGATAGTTTGTCCTGTACATGCTCAAGTTGTGTGGGGGTATAGCTCAGTGGTAGAGCATTTGACTGCAGATCAAGAGGTCCCCAGTTCAACTCTGGGTGCCCCCTGTCCAACATGTTGTGAAAGCCATGTTTATCTCTATAGTCTGCTTTAAATCTTAATTTCTTAACACTAAAATTTAGTTCATGTAAAAGATAGTTTGTCCTGTACATGCTCAAGTTGTCTGGGGGTATAGCTCAGTGGTAGAGCATTTGACTGCAGATCAAGAGGTCCCCAGTTCAACTCTGGGTGCCCCCTGTCCAACATGTTGTGAAAGCCATGTTTATCTCTATAGTCTGTTTTAAATCTTAACACTCAAATTGAGTTCATGTAAAAGATATTTTGTACTGTACAAGCTCAAGTTGTGTGGGGGTATAGCTCAGTGGTAGAGCATTTGACTGCAGATCAAGAGGTCCCCAGTTCAACTCTGGGTGCCCCCTGTCCAACATGTTGTGAAAGCCATGTTTATCTCTATAGTCTGTTTTAAATCTTAACACTCAAAGTGAGTTTATGTAAAATATATTTTGTACTGTACAGGCTCAAGTCGTGTGGGGATATAGCTCACTGGTAGAGCATTTGACTGCAGATCGAGAGGTCCCCAGTTCAACTCTGGTTATCCCTGTCTAACATGTTGTGAAATCCATGTTTATCTCTATAACCTCTTTTAAAACTTAACACTACAATTTAGTTCATGTAAAAGATAGTTTGTACTCTACAGGCTCAAGTTGTGTGGGGGTATAGCTCAGTGGTAGAGCATTTGACTGCAGATCAAGAGGTCCCCAGTTCAACTCTGGGTGCCCCCTGTCCAACATGTTGTGAAAGCCATGTTTATCTCTATAGTCTGTTTTAAATCTTAATTTCTTAACACTAAAATTTAGTTCATGTAAAAGATAGTTTGTCCTGTACATGCTCAAGTTGTGTGGGGGTATAGCTCAGTGGTAGAGCATTTGACTGCAGATCAAGAGGTCCCCAGTTCAACTCTGGGTGCCCCCTGTCCAACATGTTGTGAAAGCCATGTTTATCTCTATAGTCTGTTTTAAATCTTAATTTCTTAACACTAAAATTTAGTTCATGTAAAAGATAGTTTGTCCTGTACACGCTCAAGTTGTGTGGGGGTATAGCTCAGTGGTAGAGCATTTGACTGCAGATCAAGAGGTCCCCAGTTCAACTCTGGGTGCCCCCTGTCCAACATGTTGTGAAAGCCATGTTTATCTCTATAGTCTGTTTTAAATCTTAATTTCTTAACACTAAAATTGAGTTCATGTAAAAGATAGTTTGACCTGTACATGCTCAAGTTGTGTGGGGGTATAGCTCAGTGGTAGAGCATTTGACTGCAGATCAAGAGGTCCCCAGTTCAACTCTGGGTGCCCCCTGTCCAACATGTTGTGAAAGCCATGTTTATCTCTATAGTCTGTTTTAAATCTTAATTTCTTAACACTAAAATTGAGTTCATGTAAAAGATAGTTTGTCCTGTACATGCTCAAGTTGTGTGGGGGTATAGCTCAGTGGTAGAGCATTTGACTGCAGATCAAGAGGTCCCCAGTTCAACTCTGGGTGCCCCCTGTCCAACATGTTGTGAAAGCCATGTTTATCTCTATAGTCTGTTTTAAATCTTAACACTCAAATTGAGTTTATGTAAAAGATATTTTGTACTGTAAAGGCTTAAGTTGTCTGGGGGTATAGCTCAGTGGTAGAGCATTTGACTGCAGATCAAGAGGTCCCCAGTTCAACTCTGGGTGCCCCCTGTCCAACATGTTGTGAAAGCCATGTTTATCTCTATAGTCTGTTTTAAATCTTAATTTCTTAACACTAAAATTTAGTTCATGTAAAAGATAGTTTGTCCTGTACATGCTCAAGTTGTGTGGGGGTATAGCTCAGTGGTAGAGCATTTGACTGCAGATCAAGAGGTCCCCAGTTCACCTCTGGGTGCCCCCTGTCCAACATGTTGTGAAAGCCATGTTCATCTCTATAGTCTGTTTTAAATCTTAATTTCTTAACACTAAAATTTAGTTCATGTAAAAGATAGTTTGTCCTGTACACGCTCAAGTTGTGTGGGGGTATAGCTCAGTGGTAGAGCATTTGACTGCAGATCAAGAGGTCCCCAGTTCAACTCTGGGTGCCCCCTGTCCAACATGTTGTGAAAGCCATGTTTATCTCTATAGTCTGTTTTAAATCTTAATTTCTTAACACTAAAATTGAGTTCATGTAAAAGATAGTTTGTCCTGTACATGCTCAAGTTGTGTGGGGGTATAGCTCAGTGGTAGAGCATTTGACTGCAGATCAAGAGGTCCCCAGTTCAACTCTGGGTGCCCCCTGTCCAACATGTTGTGAAAGCCATGTTTATCTCTATAGTCTGTTTTAAATCTTAACACTCAAATTGAGTTTATGTAAAAGATATTTTGTACTGTAAAGGCTTAAGTTGTCTGGGGGTATAGCTCAGTGGTAGAGCATTTGACTGCAGATCAAGAGGTCCCCAGTTCAACTCTGGGTGCCCCCTGTCCAACATGTTGTGAAAGCCATGTTTATCTCTATAGTCTGTTTTAAATCTTAATTTCTTAACACTAAAATTTAGTTCATGTAAAAGATAGTTTGTCCTGTACATGCTCAAGTTGTGTGGGGGTATAGCTCAGTGGTAGAGCATTTGACTGCAGATCAAGAGGTCCCCAGTTCACCTCTGGGTGCCCCCTGTCCAACATGTTGTGAAAGCCATGTTCATCTCTATAGTCTGTTTTAAATCTTAATTTCTTAACACTAAAATTTAGTTCATGTAAAAGATAGTTTGTCCTGTACACGCTCAAGTTGTGTTGGGGTATAGCTCAGTGGTAGAGCATTTGACTGCAGATCAAGAGGTCCCCAGTTCAACTCTGGGTGCCCCCTGTCCAACATGTTGTGAAAGCCATGTTTATCTCTATAGTCTGTTTTAAATCTTAATTTCTTAACACTAAAATTGAGTTCATGTAAAAGATAGTTTGTCCTGTACATGCTCAAGTTGTGTGGGGGTATAGCTCAGTGGTAGAGCATTTGACTGCAGATCAAGAGGTCCCCAGTTCAACTCTGGGTGCCCCCTGTCCAACATGTTGTGAAAGCCATGTTTATCTCTATAGTCTGTTTTAAATCTTAACACTCAAATTGAGTTTATGTAAAAGATATTTTGTACTGTAAAGGCTTAAGTTGTCTGGGGGTATAGCTCAGTGGTAGAGCATTTGACTGCAGATCAAGAGGTCCCCAGTTCAACTCTGGGTGCCCCCTGTCCAACATGTTGTGAAAGCCATGTTTATCTCTATAGTCTGTTTTAAATCTTAATTTCTTAACACTAAAATTTAGTTCATGTAAAAGATAGTTTGTCCTGTACATGCTCAAGTTGTGTGGGGGTATAGCTCAGTGGTAGAGCATTTGACTGCAGATCAAGAGGTCCCCAGTTCACCTCTGGGTGCCCCCTGTCCAACATGTTGTGAAAGCCATGTTCATCTCTATAGTCTGTTTTAAATCTTAATTTCTTAACACTAAAATTTAGTTCATGTAAAAGATAGTTTGTCCTGTACACGCTCAAGTTGTGTGGGGGTATAGCTCAGTGGTAGAGCATTTGACTGCAGATCAAGAGGTCCCCAGTTCAACTCTGGGTGCCCCCTGTCCAACATGTTGTGAAAGCCATGTTTATCTCTATAGTCTGTTTTAAATCTTAATTTCTTAACACTAAAATTGAGTTCATGTAAAAGATAGTTTGTCCTGTACATGCTCAAGTTGTGTGGGGGTATAGCTCAGTGGTAGAGCATTTGACTGCAGATCAAGAGGTCCCCAGTTCAACTCTGGGTGCCCCCCTGTCCAACATGTTGTGAAAGCCATGTTTATCTCTATAGTCTGTTTTAAATCTTAACACTCAAAGTGAGTTTATGTAAAAGATATTTTGTACTGTACATGCTCAAGTCGTGTGGGGATATAGCTCAGCGGTAGAGCATTTGACTGCAGATCGAGAGGTCCCCAGTTCAACTCTGGTTATCCCTGTCTAACATGTTGTGAAATCCATGTTTATCTCTATAACCTGTTTTAAAACTTACTACAATTGAGTTCATGTAAAAGATAGTTTGTACTCTACAGGTTTAAGTTGTGTGGGGGTATAGCTCAGTGGTAGAGCATTTGACTGCAGATCAAGAGGTCCCCGGTTCAACTCTGGGTGCCCCCTGTTTAACATCTTGTGAAATCCATGTTTATCTCTATAGCCTGCATTGAATCTTAACACTCAAATTGAGTTCATGTAAAAGATAGTTTGTACTGTAGGCCTACAGGCTCAAATTGTGTGGGGGTATAGCTCACTGGTAGAGCATTTGACTGCAGATCAAGAGGTACACAGTTCAACTTTGGGTGCCCCCTGTCGAACATGTTGGGAAAACCTTGTTTATCTCTATAGCCTGCATTGAATCTTAACACTCAAATTGAGTTCATGTAAAAGATAGTTTGTACTCTACAGGCTCATGTTGTGTGGGGGTATAGCTCAGTGGTAGAGCATTTGACTGCAGATCAAGAGGTCCCCGGTTCAACTCTGGGTGCCCCCTGTCTAACATCTTGTGAAATCCATGTTTATCTCTATAGCCTGCATTGAATCTTAACACTCAAATTGAGTTCATGTAAAAGATAGTTTGTACTGTAGGCCTACTGGCTCAAATTGTGTGGGGGTATAGCTCACTGGTAGAGCATTTGACTGCAGATCAAGAGGTCCCCAGTTCAACTCTGGGTGCCCCCTGTCCAACATGTTGTGAAAGCCATGTTTATCTCTATAGTCTGTTTTAAATCTTAACACTCAAATTGAGTTTATGTAAAAGATATTTTGTACTGTACAGGCTTAAGTTGTCTGGGGGTATAGCTCAGTGGTAGAGCATTTGACTGCAGATCAAGAGGTCCCCAGTTCAACTCTGGGTGCCCCCTGTCCAACATGTTGTGAAAGCCATGTTTATCTCTATAGTCTGTTTTAAATCTTAATTTCTTAACACTAAAATTGAGTTCATGTAAAAGATAGTTTGTCCTGTACATGCTCAAGTTGTGTGGGGGTATAGCTCAGTGGTAGAGCATTTGACTGCAGATCAAGAGGTCCCCAGTTCAACTCTGGGTGCCCCCTTTCCAACATGTTGTGAAAGCCATGTTTATCTCTATAGTCTGTTTTAAATCTTAACACTCAAATTGAGTTTATGTAAAATATATTTTGTACTGTAAAGGCTTAAGTTGTCTGTGGGTATAGCTCAGTGGTAGAGCATTTGACTGCAGATCAAGAGGTCCCCAGTTCAACTCTGGGTGCCCCCTGTCCAACATGTTGTGAAAGCCATGTTTATCTCTATAGTCTGTTTTAAATCTTAATTTCTTAACACTAAAATTTTGTTCATGTAAAAGATAGTTTGTCCTGTACATGCTCAAGTTGTGTGGGGGTATAGCTCAGTGGTAGAGCATTTGACTGCAGATCAAGAGGTCCCCAGTTCAACTCTGGGTGCCCCCCTGTCCAACATGTTGTGAAAGCCATGTTTATCTCTATAGTCTGTTTTAAATCTTAACACTCAAATTGAGTTCATGTAAAAGATATTTTGTACTGTACAAGCTCAAGTTGTGTGGGGGTATAGCTCAGTGGTAGAGCATTTGACTGCAGATCAAGAGGTCCCCAGTTCAACTCTGGGTGCCCCCTGTCCAACATGTTGTGAAAGCCATGTTTATCTCTATAGTCTGTTTTAAATCTTAACACTCAAAGTGAGTTTATGTAAAAGATAGTTTGTACTGTACAGGCTCAAATTGTGTGGGGGTATAGCTCACTGGTAGAGCATTTGACTGCAGATCAAGAGGTCCCCAGTTCAACTTTGGGTGCCCCCTGTCGAACATGTTGGGAAAACCTTGTTTATCTCTATAAACTGCATTGAATCTTAACACTCAAATTGAGTTCTTGTAAAAGATATGTTGTACTGTACAGACTCAAGTTGTATGGGGGTATAGCTCAGTGGTAGAGCATTTGACTGCAGATCAAGAGGTCCCCAGTTCAACTCTGGGTGCCCCCTGTCTAACATCTTGTGAAATCCATGTTTATCTCTATAGTCTGTTTTAAATCTTAACACTCAAATTGAGTTTATGTAAAAGATATTTTGTACTGTAAAGGCTTAAGTTGTCTGGGGGTATAGCTCAGTGGTAGAGCATTTGACTGCAGATCAAGAGGTCCCCAGTTCAACGCTGGGTGCCCCCTGTCCAACATGTTGTGAAAGCCATGTTTATCTCTATAGTCTGTTTTAAATCTTAACACTCAAATTGAGTTCATGTAAAAGATATTTTGTACTGTACAAGCTCAAGTTGTGTGGGGGTATAGCTCAGTGGTAGAGCATTTGACTGCAGATCAAGAGGTCCCCAGTTCAACTCTGGGTGCCCCCCTGTCCAACATGTTGTGAAAGCCATGTTTATCTCTATAGTCTGTTTTAAATCTTAACACTCAAAGTGAGTTTATGTAAAAGATATTTTGTACTGTACAGGCTCAAGTCGTGTGGGGATATAGCTCAGCGGTAGAGCATTTGACTGCAGATCGAGAGGTCCCCAGTTCAACTCTGGTTATCCCTGTCTAACATGTTGTGAAATCCATGTTTATCTCTATAACCTGTTTTAAAACTTACTACAATTGAGTTCATGTAAAAGATAGTTTGTACTCTACAGACTCAAGTTGTGTGGGGGTATAGCTCAGTGGTAGAGCATTTGACTGCAGATCAAGAGGTCCCCGGTTCAACTCTGGGTGCCCCCTGTTTAACATCTTGTGAAATCCATGTTTATCTCTATAGCCTGCATTGAATCTTAACACTCAAATTGAGTTCATGTAAAAGATAGTTTGTACTGTAGGCCTACAGGCTCAAATTGTGTGGGGGTATAGCTCACTGGTAGAGCATTTGACTGCAGATCAAGAGGTACACAGTTCAACTTTGGGTGCCCCCTGTCGAACATGTTGGGAAAACATTGTTTATCTCTATAGCCTGCATTGAATCTTAACACTCAAATTGAGTTCATGTAAAAGATAGTTTGTACTCTACAGGCTCATGTTGTGTGGGGGTATAGCTCAGTGGTAGAGCATTTGACTGCAGATCAAGAGGTCCCCGGTTCAACTCTGGGTGCCCCCTGTCTAACATCTTGTGAAATCCATGTTTATCTCTATAGCCTGCATTGAATCTTAACACTCAAATTGAGTTCATGTAAAAGATAGTTTGTACTGTAGGCCTACTGGCTCAAATTGTGTGGGGGTATAGCTCACTGGTAGAGCATTTGACTGCAGATCAAGAGGTCCCCAGTTCAACTCTGGGTGCCCCCTGTCCAACATGTTGTGAAAGCCATGTTTATCTCTATAGTCTGTTTTAAATCTTAACACTCAAATTGAGTTTATGTAAAAGATATTTTGTACTGTACAGGCTTAAGTTGTCTGGGGGTATAGCTCAGTGGTAGAGCATTTGACTGCAGATCTAGAGGTCCCCAGTTCAACTCTGGGTGCCCCCTGTCCAACATGTTGTGAAAGCCATGTTTATCTCTATAGTCTGTTTTAAATCTTAATTTCTTAACACTAAAATTGAGTTCATGTAAAAGATAGTTTGTCCTGTACATGCTCAAGTTGTGTGGGGGTATAGCTCAGTGGTAGAGCATTTGACTGCAGATCAAGAGGTCCCCAGTTCAACTCTGGGTGCCCCCTTTCCAACATGTTGTGAAAGCCATGTTTATCTCTATAGTCTGTTTTAAATCTTAACACTCAAATTGAGTTTATGTAAAATATATTTTGTACTGTAAAGGCTTAAGTTGTCTGTGGGTATAGCTCAGTGGTAGAGCATTTGACTGCAGATCAAGAGGTCCCCAGTTCAACTCTGGGTGCCCCCTGTCCAACATGTTGTGAAAGCCATGTTTATCTCTATAGTCTAAAAATGGGATAAAAACGTAAAAAAATAGACGTCTAAAACACGTCTAAAAATAGACGTGTTTTAGACGTCTATTTTTAGACGTGTTTTAGACGTCTATTTTTAACGTTTTTATCCCATTTTTAGACGCTCGTCTAATAGCCCATACCGTACGGCATACTATAGCACGCCGTTTTTCATCATTTTTGAGGATTTGAAAAAAACCCCCCAAAAAAACGATGGGTTATAGCCCATCGTTTTTAGATTTTTTAATTTTTTTTTAAATCCTCAAAAATGTAGAAAGACGGCGTGCTATAGTATGCCGTACGGTATGGGCTATAGCCCATGGTCAAAAATGGGATAAAAAACGTCTAAAAATAGACGTCTAAAACACGTCTATTTTTAGACGTGTTTAAGACGTCTATTTTTTGACGTTTTTATCCCATTTTTAGACGCTCGTCTAATAGCCCATACCGTACGGCACGCCGTTTTTCATCATTTTTGAGGATTTGAAAAATAATAAAAAAAAAAACGATGTGCTATAACCCATCGTTTTTTTTTTAATTATTTTTCAAATCCTCAAAAATGATGAAAAACGGCGTGCTATAGTATGCCGTACGGTATGGGCTATAGCCCATGGTCAAAAATGGGATATAAAACGTCTAAAAATAAACGTCTAAAACACGTCTATTTTTAGACGTGTTTTAGACGTCTATTTTTTGACGTTTTTATCCCATTTTTAGACGCTCGTCTAATAGCCCATACCATACGGCATACTATAGCACGCCGTTTTTCATCATTTTTGAGGATTTGAAAAATAATTTTAAAAAAACGATGGGTTATAGCACATCGTTTTTTTATTATTATTATTTTTTCAAATCCTCAAAAATGATGAAAAACTGCGTGCTATAGTATGCCGTACGGTATGGGCTATAGCCCATGGTCAAAAATGGGATAAAAAACGTCTAAAAATAGACGTCTAAAACACGTCTATTTTTAGACGTGTTTTAGACGTCTATTTTTTGACGTTTTTATCCCATTTTTAGACGCTCGTCTAATAGCCCATACTGTACGGCATACTATAGCACGCCGTTTTTCATAATTTTTGAGGATTTAAAAATAAATAAAAAATAAACGATGGGTTATAGCCCATCGTTTTTTGATTTTTTTTGATTTTTTTCAAATTTTTGACGATGTTTAAGAAGTAACAAGTAACAGTCAATGTAAAAATAAATACTGGATGTGTTACTTGCAAGCTGTAATAGCTCAGTTGGGAGAGCGTTAGACTGTAGATCTGAAGGTTCCTGGTTCAAACCTGTGATTCGGCAGTTGAAATGAGGTACAGACAACCGTATGACTCTCAAGCTGATCTCACTGTGGGATGAACTGTATGGGTTTTTGTTTAAGAACTAACAATACATTGAAAAATACATTCTGGATGTGTCACTTACAAGCAAACAAACAAAAAAGCAGTGTGAATTGTCTGGAGCCAGTGGCTCAGTGTGTTAGAACACTGTCCACATGTTTGGAAGATGGTGAGTTCAAACCCCAAATAAATCTTTATTTTCAAGACCAATTTCAGAAGAAGAAAACAAACAAAAAAGCAGTGTGCATTGTCTGGAGCCAGTGGCTCAGTGTGTTAGAACGCTGCCACATGATCGGGAGATGTTGAGTCGGCAGTTGAAATGAGGTCCAGACAACCGTATGACTCTCACTGCGGGATGAACTGTATGTGTTTATGTTTAAGAACTAACAATGCATTGAAAAATACATTCTGGATGTGTCACTTACAGGCCGAAATAGCTCAGTTGGAAGAGCATTAGACTGAAGATCTAAACGTCCCTAGTTCAATCCTGTGTTTCGGCAGTTGAAATTAGTTACCAAAAACTGTATATAGTTTCGGAAGACTTACTATAATATGTTTTTTTTCATGATTTTGAAGGATAAAAAAAGACATACTTACATGGGTTTGTAAGACATACATGTGTACTTCATGATTTGGAGGATTATAAAATATCAGCCAAACACTCAACTATTTACTGTGAAGTTTTCCTTTCCACACTGACATCAAGTGGCCTGGAAATTCCAGCTGAACTGTGTGCTGCTAAGTGGCCCAGCGGATAAATCACAAGTTATCTGTAGAGTACCTTGTAGAATTGTGCTAGTTCAAACCCAACACACTCAGTAGGAAGGTGCTGGTTTTTGACGTGCCAATCATTCTGATTGACAGATTCCTTGGCCAATCAGATCGGTCTGCCTTCAGCCAATCCTAGGGCTCCTTACATTGTCTCGTCCAATCAAATGGTCGCAGACCCGGACCACTTCCTTGTTTATAACTGGATGAAATACTCTGACCTGTTTTAGATTTATAGTGATTCTTCAACTTCATTTTCTTCATTTTCACAGTTTTTGACGTTTTATTAATATAATTGATCATTCTAGATCACTGCTAGATCTGTAACAATCTTCTCTTATGGGGTTAGGGTTAGGGTTAGGGTTAGGGTTAGGGTTAGGGTTAGGGTTAGGGTTAGGTTTAGGTTCAGGTTCCGCTTCCACAGGTTAATAAAGTGTAAATGTGGGGGTCCTTGACAAGAAAAGGTTTGGGAACCACTGTTGTAGAGGGACTATAGAATAGATAGATGTTGCTAGTATTAAGTTAGTTACTTTGACAGTGTACAAATGGAACCGGTTTTCAGCAGGTCAAATGAGGTACAGAAAACCATATGACTCCCAGGCTGATCTCACTGGGGGAAAACTGTATGAGTTTATTTGTTTAAGAACTAACACTCAATTGAAAAATATATTCTGGATGTGACACTTACAAGCCAAATTAGCGCATTTGGTAGAGCATTAGACTGAAGATCTAAAGGTCCCTGGTTCAATCCAGGCTTTCGGCAGTTGAAATGAGGTACAGAAAATCCTACGACTCTTAGGCTGATCTCACTGGGTGAAAAACTTTATGAGTTTTTTTGTTTAAGAAGTAACAAGTAACAGTCAATGTAAAAATAAATACTGGATGTGTTACTTGCAAGCTGTAATAGCTCAGTTGGGAGAGCGTTAGACTGTAGATCTGAAGGTTCCTGGTTCAAACCTGTGATTCGGCAGTTGAAATGAGGTACAGACAACCGTATGACTCTCAAGCTGATCTCACTGTGGGATGAACTGTATGGGTTTTTGTTTAAGAACTAACAATACATTGAAAAATACATTCTGGATGTGTCACTTACAAGCAAACAAACAAAAAAGCAGTGTGAATTGTCTGGAGCCAGTGGCTCAGTGTGTTAGAACACTGTCCACATGTTTGGAAGATGGTGAGTTCAAACCCCAAATAAATCTTTATTTTCAAGACCAATTTCAGAAGAAGAAAACAAACAAAAAAGCAGTGTGCATTGTCTGGAGCCAGTGGCTCAGTGTGTTAGAACGCTGCCACATGATCGGGAGATGTTGAGTTGGCAGTAGAAATGAGGTCCAGACAACCGTATGACTCTCAAGCTGATCTCACTGCGGGATGAACTGTATGTGTTTATGTTTAAGAACTAGCAATGCATTGAAAAATATATTCTGTATGTGTCACTTACAGGCCGAAATAGCTCAGTTGGAAGAGCATTAGACTGAAGATCTAAACGTCCCTAGTTCAATCCTGTGTTTCGGCAGTTGAAATTAGTTACCAAAAACTGTATATAGTTTCGGAAGACTTACTATAATATGTTTTTTTTTCATGATTTTGAAGGATAAAAAAAGACATACTATAGTTCATGGGTTTGTAAGACAAACATGTGTACTTCATGATTTGGAGGATTAAAAAATATCAGCCAAACACTCAACTATTTACTGTGAAGTTTTCCTTTCCACACTGACATCAAGTGGCCTGGAAATTCCAGCTGAACTGTGTGCTGCTAAGTGGCCCAGCGGATAAATCACAAGTTATCTGTAGAGTACCTTGTAGAATTGTGCTAGTTCAAACCCAACACACTCAGTAGGAAGGTGCTGGTTTTTGACGTGCCAATCATTCTGATTGACAGATTCCTTGGCCAATCAGATCGGTCTGCCTTCAGCCAATCCTAGGGCTCCTTACATTGTCTCGTCCAATCAAATGGTCGCAGACCCGGACCACTTCCTTGTTTATAACTGGATGAAATACTCTGACCTTATATTATATCTATTATTTAGATTTATAGTGATTCTTCAACTTCATTTTCTTCATTTTCACAGTTTTTGACGTTTTATTAATATAATTGATCATTCTAGATCACTGCTAGATCTGTAACAATCTTCTCTTATGGGGTTAGGGTTAGGGTTAGGGTTAGGGTTAGGTTCAGGTTCAGGTTCAGGTTCAGGTTCAGGTTCAGGTTCCACAGGTTAAAAAAGTGTAAATGTGGGGGTCATTGACAAGAAAAGGTTTGGGAACCACTGTTGTAGAGGGACTATAGAATAGATAGATGTTGATAGTATTAAGTTAGTTACTTTGACAGTGTACAAATGGAACCGGTTTTCAGCAGGTCAAATGAGGTACAGAAAACCATATGACTCCCAGGCTGATCTCACTGGGGGAAAACTGTATGAGTTTATTTGTTTAAGAACTAACAATCAATTGAAAAATATATTCTGGATGTGACACTTAGCGCATTTGGTAGAGCATTAGACTGAAGATCTAAAGGTCCCTGGTTCAATCCAGGCTTTCGGCAGTTGAAATGAGGTACAGAAAATCCTATGACTCTTAGGCTGATCTCACTGGGTGAAAAACTTTATGAGTTTTTTTGTTTAAGAAGTAACAAGTAACAGTCAATGTAAAAATAAATACTGGATGTGTTACTTGCAAGCTGTAATAGCTCAGTTGGGAGAGCGTTAGACTGTAGATCTGAAGGTTCCTGGTTCAAACCTGTGATTTGGCAGTTGAAATGAGGTACAGACAACCGTATGACTCTCAAGCTGATCTCACTGTGGGATGAACTGTATGGGTTTTTGTTTAAGAACTAACAATACATTGAAAAATACATTCTGGATGTGTCACTTACAAGCAAACAAACAAAAAAGCAGTGTGAATTGTCTGGAGCCAGTGGCTCAGTGTGTTAGAACACTGTCCACATGTTTGGGAGATGGTGAGTTCAAACCCCAAATAAATCTTTATTTTCAAGACCAATTTCAGAAGAAGAAAACAAACAAAAAAGCAGTGTGCATTGTCTGGAGCCAGTGGCTCAGTGTGTTAGAACGCTGCCACATGATCGAGAGATGGTGAGTCGGCAGTAGAAATGAGGTACAGACAACCGTATGACTCTCAAGCTGATCTCACTGCGGGATGAACTGTATGTGTTTATGTTTAAGAACTAACAATGCATTGAAAAATACATTCTGGATGTGTCACTTACAAGCCGAAATAGCTCAGTTGGAAGAGCATTAGACTGAAGATCTAAACGTCCCTAGTTCAATCCTGCGTTTCGGCAGTTGAAATGAGTTACCAAAAACTGTATATAGTTTCGGAAGACTTACTATAATATGTTGTTTTTCATGATTTTGAAGGATAAAAAAAGACATACTATAGTTCATGGGTTTGGAAGACATACATGTGTACTTCATGATTTGGAGGATTAAAAAATATCAGCCAAACACAACTATTTACTGTGAAGTTTTCCTTTCCACACTGACATCAAGTGGCCTGGAAATTCCAGCTGAACTGTGTGCCGCTAAGTGGCCCAGCGGATAAATCACAAGTTATCTGTAGAGTACCTTGTAGAATTGTGCTAGTTCAAACCCAACACACTCAGTAGGAAGGTGCTGGTTTTTGACGTGCCAATCATTCTGATTGACAGATTCCTTGGCCAATCAGATCGGTCTGCCTTCAGCCAATCCTAGGGCTCCTTACATTGTCTCGTCCAATCAAATGGTCGCAGACCCGGACCACTTCCTTGTTTATAACTGGATGAAATACTCTGACCTGTTTTAGATTTATAGTGATTCTTCAACTTCATTTTCTTCATTTTCACAGTTTTTGACATTTTATTAATATAATTGATCATTCTAGATCACTGCTAGATCTGTAACAATCTTCTCTCATGGGGTTAGGGTTAGGGTTAGGGTTAGGGTTAGGGTTAGGGTTAGGGTTAGGGTTAGGGTTAGGGTTAGGGTTAGGGTTAGGTTCAGGTTCAGGTTCAGGTTCAGGTTCCACAGGTTAAAAAAGTGTAAATGTGGGGGTCCTTGACAAGAAAAGGTTTGGGAACCACTGTTGTAGAGGGACTATAGAATAGATAGATGTTGATAGTATTAAGTTAGTTACTTTGACAGTGTACAAATGGAACCGGTTTTCAGCAGGTCAAATGAGGTACAGAAAACCATATGACTCCCAGGCTGATCTCACTGGGGGAAAACTCTATGAGTTTATTTGTTTAAGAACTAACAATCAATTGAAAAATATATTCTGGATGTGACACTTAGCGCATTTGGTAGAGCATTAGACTGAAGATCTAAAGGTCCCTGGTTCAATCCAGGCTTTCGGCAGTTGAAATGAGGTACAGAAAATCCTACGACTCTTAGGCTGATCTCACTGGGTGAAAAACTTTATGAGTTTTTTTGTTTAAGAAGTAACAAGTAACAGTCAATGTAAAAATAAATACTGGATGTGTTACTTGCAAGCTTTAATAGCTCAGTTGGGAGAGCGTTAGACTGTAGATCTGAAGGTTCCTGGTTCAAACCTGTGATTCGGCAGTTGAAATGAGGTACAGACAACCGTATGACTCTCAAGCTGATCTCACTGTGGGATGAACTGTATGGGTTTTTGTTTAAGAACTAACAATACATTGAAAAATACATTCTGGATGTGTCACTTACAAGCAAACAAACAAAAAAGCAGTGTGAATTGTCTGGAGCCAGTGGCTCAGTGTGTTAGAACACTGTCCACATGTTTGGGAGATGGTGAGTTCAAACCCCAAATAAATCTTTATTTTCAAGACCAATTTCAGAAGAAGAAAACAAACAAAAAAGCAGTGTGCATTGTCTGGAGCCAGTGGCTCAGTGTGTTAGAACGCTGCCACATGATCGAGAGATGGTGAGTCGGCAGTAGAAATGAGGTACAGACAACCGTATGACTCTCAAGCTGATCTCACTGTGGGATGAACTGTATGAGTTTTTGTTTAAGAACTAACAATACATTGAAAAATACATTCTGGATTTGTCACTTACAAGCAAACAAAAAAGCACGTTGCTTTCCACACTTACATCAAATAGCACAAAAAAGCTGTGTAGTAGTATCCAGCAGTTAGCTCAGTGTGATGAGAGGCTGTCCTTGGGAGCCCCAGGTCCAGGGTTCAAATCCCACATTAGTCATAACTGTGACACTTTGCTTTGCACACTGATTTCCAGAAGGACAACTTTAGAGCAGCCCAGAAATTCACCATGTTTTTGTGCCTCGGTGGCCCAACGGATAAGTCAGATGATATCCGTAGTATACCTAGTAGAAGTGTGCCGGTTCAAACCCGACATGCGGTGTTCAAATCACCAACACCTAGAGTAGGTGTGTCCCAGCGGTCGTTCTTTACTGTGACACTTTGCTTTCCACACTTACATCAAATAGCACAAAAAAGCTGTGTAGTAGTATCCAGCAGTTAGCTCAGTGTGATGAGAGGCTGTCCTTGGGAGCCACAGGTCCAGGGTTCAAATCCCACATTAGTCATAACTGTGACACTTTGCTTTGCACACTGATTTCCAGAAGGACAACTTTAAAGCAGCCCAGAAATTCACCATGTTTGTGTGCCTCAGTGGCCCAACGGATAAGTCAGATGATATCCGTAGTATACCTAGTAGAACTGTGCCGGTTCAAACCAGACATGCGGTGTTCAAATCACCAACACCTAGAGTAGGTGTGTCCCAGCGGTCTTTCTTTACTGTGACACTTTGCTTTCCACACTTACATCAAATAGCACAAAAAAGCTGTGTAGTAGTATCCAGCAGTTAGCTCAGTGTGATGAGAGGCTGTCCTTGGGAGCCACAGGTCCAGTGTTCAAATCCCACATTAGTCATAACTGTGACACTTTGCTTTGCACACTGATTTCCAGAAGGACAACTTTAAAGCAGCCCAGAAATTCACCATGTTTGTGTGCCTTGGTGGCCCAACGGATAAGTCAGATGATATCCGTAGTATACCTAGTAGAAGTGTGCCGGTTCAAACCCGACATGAGGTGTTCAAATCACCAACACCTAGAGTAGGCGTGTCCCAGCGGTCTTTCTTTACTGTGACACTTTGCTTTCCACACTTCCATCAAATAGCACAAAAAAGCTGTGTAGTAGTATCCAGCAGTTAGCTCAGTCTGATGAGAGGCTGTCCTTGGGAGCCACAGGTCCAGGGTTCAAATCCCACATTAGTCATAACTGTGACACTTTGCTTTGCACGCTGATTTCCAGAAGGACAACTTTAAAGCAGCCCAGAAATTCAACATGATTGTGTGCCTCAATGGCCCAGCGGATAAGTCAAATGATATCCGTAGTATACCTAGTAGAAGTGTGCCGGTTCAAACCCGACATACTCCTAGTAGGCGGTGATGGTTCAAATCACTGACACTTAGAGTAGGAGTGGCCCAGTGGATAAATCAGATGATATCCATAGTCCGCACCTAGTACAAGGTGCGGGGTTCAGGTAGGAGAGTAGCGTGGGCAGGTAGGAGGAGATTAGTGGCGTCAGGTAGGAGCAGAGTAAGGTGGTCAGGTATGTGGGGGGTCAGGTAGGAGGAGAGTCGTGTTCAGGTAGGAGGAGAGCAGGGTGGTCAGGTAGGAGGACAGTAGCCTGAGGCGGAGTTCAGTCAGTAGGAAAGGTGAGGGGCCAGGCAGGAGGAGAGTAGGAAGGGGAGGGACCAGGCAGGAGGAGAGTAGGAAGGGGAGTGGCCAGGCAGGAGGAGAGCAGGAAGGGGAGGAGCCAGGCAGGAGGAGAGCAGGAAGGTGGGGGGCCAGGCAGGAGCAGAGTAGGAAGGGGAGGGGCCAGGTAGGGGGAGAGTAGGAAGGGGAGGGGCCAGGCAGGGGGAGAGTAGGAAGGGAGGGGCCTGGCAGGAGGAGAGTAGGAAGGGGAGGGGCCAGGCAGGAGGAGAGTAGGAGGGGGAGAGTAGGAAGGGGAGGGGCCAGGCAGGAGGAGAGTAGGAGGGGGAGAGTAGGAAGGGGAGGGGCCAGGCAGGAGGAGAGTAGGAAGGGGAGGGGCCAGGCAGGAGGAGAGTAGGAAGGGGAGGGGCCAGGCAGGGGGAGAGTAGGAAGGGGAGGGGCCAGGCAGGGGGAGAGTAGGAAGAGGAGGGGCCAGGCAGGGGGAGAGTAGGAAGGGGAGGGGCCAGGCAGGAGGAGAGTAGGAAGGGGAGGGGCCAG
Organism: Protomyctophum parallelum; assembly: GCF_964188405.1. NCBI lineage: Eukaryota > Metazoa > Chordata > Actinopteri > Myctophiformes > Myctophidae > Protomyctophum > Protomyctophum parallelum. The sequence goes on along the minus strand of NC_139703.1, from coordinate 19,128,683 downwards.
GCAGGGGGAGAGTAGGAAGGGGAGGGGCCAGGCAGGGGGAGAGTAGGGTTGGGGATGCAGAGAAGGCAGAGGGGGTCTTCCTGATTTTTTTTTATAATTTTCTAAAGGAAAAAAAAAAAAAAGATTCATAAAAAAAATCAGGAAGACCCCCTCTGCCTTCTCTGCATCCCCTCCCTACTCTCCCCCTGCCTGGCCCCTCCCCTTCCTACTCTCCCCCTGCCTGGCCCCTCCCCTTCCTACTCTCCCCCTGCCTGGCCCCTCCCCTTCCTACTCTCCTCCTGCCTGGCCCCTCCCCTTCCTACTCTCCCCCTGCCTGGCCCCTCCCCTTCCTGGCCCCTCCCCTTCCTGGCCCCTCCCCTTCCTACTCTCCTCCTGCCAGGCCCCTCCCCTTCCTACTCTCCTCCTGCCAGGCCCCTCCCCTTCCTACTCTCCCCCTGCCTGGCCCCTCCCCTTCCTACTCTCCCCCTGCCTGGCCCCTCCCCTTCCTACTCTGCTCCTGCCTGGCCCCTCGCCTTCCTGCTCTCCTCCTGCCTGGCTCCTCCCCTTCCTACTCTCCTGCCTGGCCCCTCCCCTTCCTACTCTCCTCCTGCCTGGCCCCTCCCCTTCCTACTCTACTCCTGCCTGGCCCCTCCCTACTCTGCCCCTGCCTGGCCCCTCCCCTTCCTACTCTCCCCCTGCCTGGCCCCTCCCCTTTCCTACTGACTGTCCTCCTACCTGACCACCCTGCTCTCCTCCTACCTGAACCTGACTCTCCTCCTACCTGACCAACCTGCTCTCCTCCTACCTGACGCCCCACCTACCTGACCACCTTACTCTCCTCCCACCTGACCCCACTAATCTCCTCCTACCTGCCCACGCTACTCTCATCCTACCTGAACCCCGCACCTTGTACTAGGTGCGGACTATGGATATCATCTGATTTATCCACTGGGCCACTCCTACTCTAAGTGTCAGTGATTTGAACTATCACCACCTACTAGGAGTATGTCGGGTTTGAACCGGCACACTTCTACTAGGTATACTACGGATATCATTTGACTTATCCGCTGGGCCATTGAGGCACACAATCATGTTGAATTTCTGGGCTGCTTTAAAGTTGTCCTTCTGGAAATCAGTGTGCAAAGCAAAGTGTCACAGTTATGACTAATGTGGGATTTGAACCCTGGACCTGTGGCTCCCAAGGACAGCCTCTCATCAGACTGAGCTAACTGCTGGATACTACTACACTGCTTTTTTGTGCTATTTGATGTAAGTGTGGAAAGCAAAGTGTCACAGTAAAGAAAGACCGCTGGGACACGCCTACTCTAGGTGTTGGTGATTTGAACACCGCATGTCGGGTTTGAACCGGCACACTTCTACTAGGTATACAACGGATATCATCTGACTTATCCGTTGGGCCACCGAGGCACACAAACATGGTGAATTTCTGGGCTGCTTTAAAGTTGTCCTTCTGGAAATCAGTGTGCAAAGCAAAGTATCACAGTTATGACTAATGTGGGATTTGAACCCTGGACCTGTGGCTCCCAAGGACAGCCTCTCATCACACTGAGCTAACTGCTGGATACTACTACACAGCTTTTTTGTGCTATTTGATGTAAGTGTGGAAAGCAAAGTGTCACAGTAAAGAAAGACCACTGGGACACGCCTACTCTAGGTGTTGGTGATTTGAACACCGCATGTCGTATGTCGGGTTTGAACCCGCACACTTCTACTAGGTATACTACTGATATCATCTGACTTATCCGTTGGGCCACCGAGGCACACAAACATGGTGAATTTCTGGGCTGCTTTAAAGTTGTCCTTCTGGAAATCAGTGTGCAAAGCAAAGTGTCACAGTTATGACTAATGTGGGATTTGAACCCTGGACCTGTGGCTCCCAAGGACAGCCTCTCATCACACTGAGCTAACTGCTGGATACTACTACAAAGCTTTTTTGTGCTATTTGATGTAAGTGTGGAAAGCAAAGTGCTTTTTGTTTGCTTGTAAGTGACAAATCCAGAATGTATTTTTCAATGTATTGTTAGTTCTTAAACAAAAACTCATACAGTTCATCCCACAGTGAGATCAGCTTGAGAGTCATACGGTTGTCTGTACCTCATTTCAACTGCCGAATCACAGGTTTGAACCAGGAACCTTCAGATCTACAGTCTAACGCTCTCCCAACTGAGCTATTACAGCTTGCAAGTAACACATCCAGTATTTATTTTTTCATTGACTGTTACTTGTTACTTCTTAAACAAAAAAACTCATAAAGTTTTTCACCCAGTGAGATCAGCCTAAGAGTCGTAGGATTTTCTGTACCTCATTTCAACTGCCGAAAGCCTGGATTGAACCAGGGACCTTTAGATCTTCAGTCTAATGCTCTACCAAATGCGCTAATTTGGCTTGTAAGTGTCACATCCAGAATATATTTTTCAATTGATTGTTAGTTCTTAAGCAAATAAACTCATACAGTTTTCCCCCAGTGAGATCAGCCTGGGAGTCATATGGTTTTCTGTACCTCATTTGACCTGCTGAAAACCGGTTCCATTTGTACACTGTCAAAGTAACTAACTTAATACTATCAACATCTATCTATTCTATAGTCCCTCTACAACAGTGTTTCCCAAACCTTTTCTTGTCAAGGAACCCCACATTTACACTTTATTAACCTGTGGAACCGGAACCTGAACCTGAACCTGAACCTGAACCTGACCCTGACCCTGACCCTGACCCTGACCCTGACCCTGACCCTAACCCTAACCCCATAAGAGAAGATTGTTACAGATCTAGCAGTGATCTAGAATGATCAATTATATTAATAAAACGTCAAAAACTGTGAAAATGAAGAAAATGAAGTTGAAGAATCACTATAAATCTAAAACAGGTCAGAGTATTTCATCCAGTTATAAACAAGGAAGTGGTCCGGGTCTGCGACCATTTGATTGGACGAGACAATGTAAGGAGCCCTAGGATTGGCTGAAGGCAGACCGATCTGATTGGCCAAGGAATCTGTCAATCAGAATGATTGGCACGTCAAAAACCAGCACCTTCCTACTGAGTGTGTTGGGTTTGAACTAGCACAATTCTACAAGGTACTCTACAGATAACTTGTGATTTATCCGCTGGGCCACTTAGCAGCACACAGTTCAGCTGGAATTTCCAGGCCACTTGATGTCAGTGTGGAAAGGAAAACTTCACAGTAAATAGTTGAGTGTTTGGCTGATATTTTTTAATCCTCCAAATCATGAAGTACACATGTATGTCTTACAAACCCATGAACTATAGTATGTCTTTTTTTATCCTTCAAAATCATGAAAAAAAACATATTATAGTAAGTCTTCCGAAACTATATACAGTTTTTGGTAACTAATTTCAACTGCCGAAACACAGGATTGAACTAGGGACGTTTAGATCTTCAGTCTAATGCTCTTCCAACTGAGCTATTTCGGCCTGTAAGTGACACATCCAGAATGTATTTTTCAATGCATTGTTAGTTCTTAAACATAAACACATACAGTTCATCCCGCAGTGAGATCAGCTTGAGAGTCATACGGTTGTCTGGACCTCATTTCTACTGCCGACTCACCATCTCCCGATCATGTGGCAGCGTTCTAACACACTGAGCCACTGGCTCCAGACAATGCACACTGCTTTTTTGTTTGTTTTCTTCTTCTGAAATTGGTCTTGAAAATAAAGATTTATTTGGGGTTTGAACTCACCATCTTCCAAACATGTGGACAGTGTTCTAACACACTGAGCCACTGGCTCCAGACAATTCACACTGCTTTTTTGTTTGTTTGCTTGTAAGTGACACATCCAGAATGTATTTTTCAATGTATTGTTAGTTCTTAAACAAAAACCCATACAGTTCATCCCACAGTGAGATCAGCTTGAGAGTCATACGGTTGTCTGTACCTCATTTCAACTGCCGAATCACAGGTTTGAACCAGGAACCTTCAGATCTACAGTCTAACGCTCTCCCAACTGAGCTATTACAGCTTGCAAGTAACACATCCAGTATTTATTTTTACATTGACTGTTACTTGTTACTTCTTAAACAAAAAAACTCAAAGTTTTTCACCCAGTGAGATCAGCCTAAGAGTCGTAGGATTTTCTGTACCTCATTTCAACTGCCGAAAGCCTGGATTGAACCAGGGACCTTTAGATCTTCAGTCTAATGCTCTACCAAATGCGCTAATTTGGCTTGTAAGTGTCACATCCAGAATATATTTTTCAATTGATTGTTAGTTCTTAAACAAATAAACTCATACAGTTTTCCCCCAGTGAGATCAGCCTGGGAGTCATATGGTTTTCTGTACCTCATTTGACCTGCTGAAAACCGGTTCCATTTGTACACTGTCAAAGTAACTAACTTAATACTAGCAACATCTATCTATTCTATAGTCCCTCTACAACAGTGGTTCCCAAACCTTTTCTTGTCAAGGACCCCCACATTTACACTTTATTAACCTGTGGAAGCGGAACCTGAACCTGAACCTGAACCTAACCCTAACCCTAACCCTAACCCTAACCCTAACCCTAACCCTAACCCTAACCCCATAAGAGAAGATTGTTACAGATCTAGCAGTGATCTAGAATGATCAATTATATTAATAAAACGTCAAAAACTGTGAAAATGAAGAAAATGAAGTTGAAGAATCACTATAAATCTAAAACAGGTCAGAGTATTTCATCCAGTTATAAACAAGGAAGTGGTCCGGGTCTGCGACCATTTGATTGGACGAGACAATGTAAGGAGCCCTAGGATTGGCTGAAGGCAGACCGATCTGATTGGCCAAGGAATCTGTCAATCAGAATGATTGGCACGTCAAAAACCAGCACCTTCCTACTGAGTGTGTTGGGTTTGAACTAGCACAATTCTACAAGGTACTCTACAGATAACTTGTGATTTATCCGCTGGGCCACTTAGCAGCACACAGTTCAGCTGGAATTTCCAGGCCACTTGATGTCAGTGTGGAAAGGAAAACTTCACAGTAAATAGTTGAGTGTTTGGCTGATATTTTTTAATCCTCCAAATCATGAAGTACACATGTATGTCTTACAAACCCATGAACTATAGTATGTCTTTTTTTATCCTTCAAAATCATGAAAAAAAACATATTATAGTAAGTCTTCCGAAACTATATACAGTTTTTGGTAACTAATTTCAACTGCCGAAACACAGGATTGAACTAGGGACGTTTAGATATTCAGTCTAATGCTCTTCCAACTGAGCTATTTCGGCCTGTAAGTGACACATCCAGAATGTATTTTTCAATGCATTGTTAGTTCTTAAACATAAACACATACAGTTCATCCCGCAGTGAGATCAGCTTGAGAGTCATACGGTTGTCTGGACCTCATTTCTACTGCCGACTCACCATCTCCCGATCATGTGGCAGCGTTCTAACACACTGAGCCACTGGCTCCAGACAATGCACACTGCTTTTTTGTTTGTTTTCTTCTTCTGAAATTGGTCTTGAAAATAAAGATTCATTTGGGGTTTGAACTCACCATCTTCCAAACATGTGGACAGTGTTCTAACACACTGAGCCACTGGCTCCAGACAATTCACACTGCTTTTTTGTTTGTTTGCTTGTAAGTGACACATCCAGAATGTATTTTTCAATGTATTGTTAGTTCTTAAACAAAAACCCATACAGTTCATCCCACAGTGAGATCAGCTTGAGAGTCATACGGTTGTCTGTACCTCATTTCAACTGCCGAATCACAGGTTTGAACCAGGAACCTTCAGATCTACAGTCTAACGCTCTCCCAACTGAGCTATTACAGCTTGCAAGTAACACATCCAGTATTTATTTTTACATTGACTGTTACTTGTTACTTCTTAAACAAAAAAACTCATAAAGTTTTTCACCCAGTGAGATCAGCCTAAGAGTCGTAGGATTTTCTGTACCTCATTTCAACTGCCGAAAGCCTGGATTGAACCAGGGACCTTTAGATCTTCAGTCTAATGCTCTACCAAATGCGCTAATTTGGCTTGTAAGTGTCACATCCAGAATATATTTTTCAATTGATTGTTAGTTCTTAAACAAATAAACTCATACAGTTTTCCCCCAGTGAGATCAGCCTGGGAGTCATATGGTTTTCTGTACCTCATTTGACCTGCTGAAAACCGGTTCCATTTGTACACTGTCAAAGTAACTAACTTAATACTAGCAACATCTATCTATTCTATAGTCCCTCTACAACAGTGGTTCCCAAACCTTTTCTTGTCAAGGACCCCCACATTTACACTTAATTAACCTGTGGAAGCGGAACCTGAACCTGAACCCAACCCTAACCCTAACCCTAACCCTAACCCTAACCCTAACCCTAACCCTAACCCTAACCCTAACCCTAACCCCATGAGAGAAGATTGTTACAGATCTAGCAGTGATCTAGAATGATCAATTATATTAATAAAATGTCAAAAACTGTGAAAATGAAGAAAATGAAGTTGAAGAATCACTATAAATCTAAAACAGGTCAGAGTATTTCATCCAGTTATAAACAAGGAAGTGGTCCGGGTCTGCGACCATTTGATTGGACGAGACAATGTAAGGAGCCCTAGGATTGGCTGAAGGCAGACCGATCTGATTGGCCAAGGAATCTGTCAATCAGAATGATTGGCACGTCAAAAACCAGCACCTTCCTACTGAGTGTGTTGGGTTTGAACTAGCACAATTCTACAAGGTACTCTACAGATAACTTGTGATTTATCCGCTGGGCCACTTAGCGGCACACAGTTCAGCTGGAATTTCCAGGCCACTTGATGTCAGTGTGGAAAGGAAAACTTCACAGTAAATAGTTGAGTGTTTGGCTGATATTTTTTAATCCTCCAAATCATGAAGTACACATGTATGTCTTCCAAACCCATGAACTATAGTATGTCTTTTTTTATCCTTCAAAATCATGAAAAACAACATATTATAGTAAGTCTTCCGAAACTATATACAGTTTTTGGTAACTCATTTCAACTGCCGAAACGCAGGATTGAACTAGGGACGTTTAGATCTTCAGTCTAATGCTCTTCCAACTGAGCTATTTCGGCTTGTAAGTGACACATCCAGAATGTATTTTTCAATGCATTGTTAGTTCTTAAACATAAACACATACAGTTCATCCCGCAGTGAGATCAGCTTGAGAGTCATACGGTTGTCTGTACCTCATTTCTACTGCCTACTCACCATCTCTCGATCATGTGGCAGCGTTCTAACAGACTGAGCCACTGGCTCCAGACAATGCACACTGCTTTTTTGTTTGTTTTCTTCTTCTGAAATTGGTCTTGAAAATAAAGATTTATTTGGGGTTTGAACTCACCATCTCCCAAACATGTGGACAGTGTTCTAACACAATGAGCCACTGGCTCCAGACAATTCACACTGCTTTTTTGTTTGTTTGCTTGTAAGTGACACATCCAGAATGTATTTTTCAATGTATTGTTAGTTCTTAAACAAAAACCCATACAGTTCATCCCACAGTGAGATCAGCTTGAGAGTCATACGGTTGTCTGTACCTCATTTCAACTGCCAAATCACAGGTTTGAACCAGGAACCTTCAGATCTACAGTCTAACGCTCTCCCAACTGAGCTATTACAGCTTGCAAGTAACACATCCAGTATTTATTTTTACATTGACTGTTACTTGTTACTTCTTAAACAAAAAAACTCATAAAGTTTTTCACCCAGTGAGATCAGCCTAAGAGTCATAGGATTTTCTGTACCTCATTTCAACTGCCGAAAGCCTGGATTGAACCAGGGACCTTTAGATCTTCAGTCTAATGCTCTACCAAATGCGCTAAGTGTCACATCCAGAATATATTTTTCAATTGATTGTTAGTTCTTAAACAAATAAACTCATACAGTTTTCCCCCAGTGAGATCAGCCTGGGAGTCATATGGTTTTCTGTACCTCATTTGACCTGCTGAAAACCGGTTCCATTTGTACACTGTCAAAGTAACTAACTTAATACTATCAACATCTATCTATTCTATAGTCCCTCTACAACAGTGGTTCCCAAACCTTTTCTTGTCAAGGACCCCCACATTTACACTTTTTTAACCTGTGGAACCTGAACCTGAACCTGAACCTAACCCTAACCCTAACCCTAACCCTAACCCTAACCCCATAAGAGAAGATTGTTACAGATCTAGCAGTGATCTAGAATGATCAATTATATTAATAAAACATCAAAAACTGTGAAAATGAAGAAAATGAAGTTGAAGAATCACTATAAATCTAAAACAGGTCAGAGTATTTCATCCAGGTATAAACAAGGAAGTGGTCCGGGTCTGCGACCATTTGATTGGACGAGACAATGTAAGGAGCCCTAGGATTGGCTGAAGGCAGACCGATCTGATTGGCCAAGGAATCTGTCAATCAGAATGATTGGCACGTCAAAAACTTCCTACTGAGTGTGTTGGGTTTGAACTAGCACAATTCTACAAGGTACTCTACAGATAACTTATGATTTATCCGCTGGGCCACTTAGCGGCACACAGTTCAGCTGGAATTTCCAGGCCACTTGATGTCAGTGTGGAAAGGAAAACTTCACAGTAAATAGTTGAGTGTTTGGCTGATATTTTTTAATCCTCCAAATCATGAAGTACACATGTATGTCTTACAAACCCATGAACTATAGTATGTCTTTTTTTATCCTTCAAAATCATGAAAAACAACATATTATAGTAAGTCTTCCGAAACTATATACAGTTTTTGGTAACTCATTTCAACTGCCGAAACACAGGATTGAACTAGGGACGTTTAGATCTTCAGTCTAATGCTCTTCCAACTGAGCTATTTCGGCTTGTAAGTGACACTTCCAGAATGTATTTTTCAATGCATTGTTAGTTCTTAAACATAAACACATACAGTTCATCCCGCAGTGAGATCAGCTTGAGAGTCATACGGTTGTCTGTACCTCATTTCTACTGCCGACTCACCATCTCCCGATCATGTGGACAGTGTTCTAACACACTGAGCCACTGGCTCCAGACAATTCACACTGCTTTTTTGTTTGTTTGCTTGTAAGTGTCACATCCAGAATATATTTTTCAATGTATTGTTAGTTCTTAAACAAAAACCCATACAGTTCATCCCACAGTGAGATCAGCTTGAGAGTCATACGGTTGTCTGTACCTCATTTCAACTGCCGAATCACAGGTTTGAACCAGGAACCTTCAGATCTACAGTCTAACGCTCTCCCAACTGAGCTATTACAGCTTGCAAGTAACACATCCAGTATTTATTTTTACATTGACTGTTACTTGTTACTTCTTAAACAAAAAAACTCATAAAGTTTTTCACCCAGTGAGATCAGCCTAAGAGTCGTAGGATTTTCTGTACCTCATTTCAACTGCCGAAAGCCTGGATTGAACCAGGGACCTTTAGATCTTCAGTCTAATGCTCTACCAAATGCGCTAATTTGGCTTGTAAGTGTCACATCCAGAATATATTTTTCAATTGATTGTTAGTTCTTAAACAAATAAACTCATACAGTTTTCCCCCAGTGAGATCAGCCTGGGAGTCATATGGTTTTCTGTACCTCATTTGACCTGCTGAAAACCGGTTCCATTTGTACACTGTCAAAGTAACTAACTTAATACTATCAACATCTATCTATTCTATAGTCCCTCTACAACAGTGGTTCCCAAACCTTTTCTTGTCAAGGACCCCCACATTTACACTTTATTAACCTGTGGAACCGGAACCGGAACCGGAACCTGAACCTGAACCTGAACCTGAACCTAACCCTAACCCTAACCCTAACCCCATAAGAGAAGATTGTTACAGATCTAGCAGTGATCTAGAATGATCAATTATATTAATAAAACGTCAAAAACTGTGAAAATGAAGAAAATTAAGTTGAAGAATCACTATAAATCTAAAACAGGTCAGAGTATTTCATCCAGTTATAAACAAGGAAGTGGTCCGGGTCTGCGACCATTTGATTGGACGAGACAATGTAAGGAGCCCTAGGATTGGCTGAAGGCAGACCGATCTGATTGGCCAAGGAATCTGTCAATCAGAATGATTGGCACGTCAAAAACCAGCACCTTCCTACTGAGTGTGTTGGGTTTGAACTAGCACAATTCTACAAGGTACTCTACAGATAACTTGTGATTTATCCGCTGGGCCGCTTAGCGGCACACAGTTCAGCTGGAATTTCCAGGCCACTTGATGTCAGTGTGGAAAGGAAAACTTCACAGTAAATAGTTGAGTGTTTGGCTGATATTTTTTAATCCTCCAAATCATGAAGTACACATGTATGTCTTACAAACCCATGAACTATAGTATGTCTTTTTTTATCCTTCAAAATCATGAAAAACAACATATTATAGTAAGTCTTCCGAAACTATATACAGTTTTTGGTAACTCATTTCAACTGCCGAAACACAGGATTGAACTAGGGATGTTTAGATCTTCAGTCTAATGCTCTTCCAACTGAGCTATTTCGGCTTGTAAGTGACACATCCAGAATGTATTTTTCAATGCATTGTTAGTTCTTAAACATATACACATACAGTTCATCCCGCAGTGAGATCAGCTTGAGAGTCATACGGTTGTCTGTACCTCATTTCTACTGCCGACTCACCATCTCCCGATCATGTGGCAGCATTCTAACACACTGAGCCACTGGCTCCAGACAATGCACACTGCTTTTTTGTTTGTTTTCTTCTTCTGAAATTGGTCTTGAAAATAAAGATTTATTTGGGGTTTGAACTCACCATCTTCCAAACATGTGGACAGTGTTCTAACACACTGAGCCACTGGCTCCAGACAATTCACACTGCTTTTTTGTTTGTTTGCTTGTAAGTGACACATCCAGAATGTATTTTTCAATGTATTGTTAGTTCTTAAACAAAAACCCATACAGTTCATCCCACAGTGAGATCAGCTTGAGAGTCATACGGTTGTCTGTACCTCATTTCAACTGCCGAATCACAGGTTTGAACCAGGAACCTTCAGATCTACAGTCTAACGCTCTCCCAACTGAGCTATTACAGCTTGCAAGTAACACATCCAGTATTTATTTTTACATTGACTGTTACTTGTTACTTCTTAAACAAAAAAACTCATAAAGTTTTTCACCCAGTGAGATCAGCCTAAGAGTCGTAGGATTTTCTGTACGTCATTTCAACTGCCGAAAGCCTGGATTGAACCAGGGACCTTTAGATCTTCAGTCTAATGCTCTACCAAATGCGCTAATTTGGCTTGTAAGTGTCACATCCAGAATATATTTTTCAATTGATTGTTAGTTCTTAAACAAATAAACTCATACAGTTTTACCCCAGTGAGATCAGCCTGGGAGTCATATGGTTTTCTGTACCTCATTTGACCTGCTGAAAACCGGTTCCATTTGTACACTGTCAAAGTAACTAACTTAATACTATCAACATCTATCTATTCTATAGTCCCTCTACAACAGTGGTTCCCAAACCTTTTCTTGTCAAGGACCCCCACATTTACACTTTATTAACCTGTGTAACCGGAACCGGAACCGGAACCTGAACCTGAACCTGAACCTGAACCTGAACCTAACCCTAACCCTAACCCTAACCCTAACCCTAACCCTAACCCCATAAGAGAAGATTGTTACAGATCTAGCAGTGATCTAGAATGATCAATTATATTAATAAAACGTCAAAAACTGTGAAAATGAAGAAAATTAAGTTGAAGAATCACTATAAATCTAAAACAGGTCAGAGTATTTCATCCAGTTATAAACAAGGAAGTGGTCCGGGTCTGCGACCATTTTATTGGACGAGACAATGTAAGGAGCCCTAGGATTGGCTGAAGGCAGACCGATCTGATTGGCCAAGGAATCTGTCAATCAGAATGATTGGCACGTCAAAAACCAGCACCTTCCTACTGAGTGTGTTGGGTTTGAACTAGCACAATTCTACAAGGTACTCTACAGATAACTTGTGATTTATCCGCTGGGCCGCTTAGCGGCACACAGTTCAGCTGGAATTTCCAGGCCACTTGATGTCAGTGTGGAAAGGAAAACTTCACAGTAAATAGTTGAGTGTTTGGCTGATATTTTTTAATCCTCCAAATCATGAAGTACACATGTATGTCTTACAAACCCATGAACTATAGTATGTCTTTTTTTATCCTTCAAAATCATGAAAAACAACATATTATAGTAAGTCTTCCGAAACTATATACAGTTTTTGGTAACTCATTTCAACTGCCGAAACACAGGATTGAACTAGGGATGTTTAGATCTTCAGTCTAATGCTCTTCCAACTGAGCTATTTCGGCTTGTAAGTGACACATCCAGAATGTATTTTTCAATGCATTGTTAGTTCTTAAACATATACACATACAGTTCATCCCGCAGTGAGATCAGCTTGAGAGTCATACGGTTGTCTGTACCTCATTTCTACTGCCGACTCACCATCTCCCGATCATGTGGCAGCGTTCTAACACACTGAGCCACTGGCTCCAGACAATGCACACTGCTTTTTTGTTTGTTTTCTTCTTCTGAAATTGGTCTTGAAAATAAAGATTTATTTGGGGTTTGAACTCACCATCTTCCAAACATGTGGACAGTGTTCTAACACACTGAGCCACTGGCTCCAGACAATTCACACTGCTTTTTTGTTTGTTTGCTTGTAAGTGACACATCCAGAATGTATTTTTCAATGTATTGTTAGTTCTTAAACAAAAACCCATACAGTTCATCCCACAGTGAGATCAGCTTGAGAGTCATACGGTTGTCTGTACCTCATTTCAACTGCCGAATCACAGGTTTGAACCAGGAACCTTCAGATCTACAGTCTAACGCTCTCCCAACTGAGCTATTACAGCTTGCAAGTAACACATCCAGTATTTATTTTTACATTGACTGTTACTTGTTACTTCTTAAACAAAAAAACTCATAAAGTTTTTCACCCAGTGAGATCAGCCTAAGAGTCGTAGGATTTTCTGTACGTCATTTCAACTGCCGAAAGCCTGGATTGAACCAGGGACCTTTAGATCTTCAGTCTAATGCTCTACCAAATGCGCTAATTTGGCTTGTAAGTGTCACATCCAGAATATATTTTTCAATTGATTGTTAGTTCTTAAACAAATAAACTCATACAGTTTTCCCCCAGTGAGATCAGCCTGGGAGTCATATGGTTTTCTGTACCTCATTTGACCTGCTGAAAACCGGTTCCATTTGTACACTGTCAAAGTAACTAACTTAATACTATCAACATCTATCTATTCTATAGTCCCTCTACAACAGTGGTTCCCAAACCTTTTCTTGTCAAGGACCCCCACATTTACACTTTATTAACCTGTGGAACCGGAACCTGAACCTGAACCTGAACCTGAACCTAACCCTAACCCTAACCCTAACCCTAACCCTAACCCCATAAGAGAAGATTGTTACAGATCTAGCAGTGATCTAGAATGATCAATTATATTAATAAAACGTCAAAAACTGTGAAAATGAAGAAAATTAAGTTGAAGAATCACTATAAATCTAAAACAGGTCAGAGTATTTCATCCAGTTATAAACAAGGAAGTGGTCCGGGTCTGCGACCATTTGATTGGACGAGACAATGTAAGGAGCCCTAGGATTGGCTGAAGGCAGACCGATCTGATTGGCCAAGGAATCTGTCAATCAGAATGATTGGCACGTCAAAAACCAGCACCTTCCTACTGAGTGTGTTGGGTTTGAACTAGCACAATTCTACAAGGTACTCTACAGATAACTTGTGATTTATCCACTGGGCCGCTTAGCGGCACACAGTTCAGCTGGAATTTCCAGGCCACTTGATGTCAGTGTGGAAAGGAAAACTTCACAGTAAATAGTTGAGTGTTTGGCTGATATTTTTTAATCCTCCAAATCATGAAGTACACATGTATGTCTTACAAACCCATGAACTATAGTATGTCTTTTTTTATCCTTCAAAATCATGAAAAACAACATATTATAGTAAGTCTTCCGAAACTATATACAGTTTTTGGTAACTCATTTCAACTGCCGAAACACAGGATTGAACTAGGGATGTTTAGATCTTCAGTCTAATGCTCTTCCAACTGAGCTATTTCGGCTTGTAAGTGACACATCCAGAATGTATTTTTCAATGCATTGTTAGTTCTTAAACATATACACATACAGTTCATCCCGCAGTGAGATCAGCTTGAGAGTCATACGGTTGTCTGTACCTCATTTCTACTGCCGACTCACCATCTCCCGATCATGTGGCAGCGTTCTAACACACTGAGCCACTGGCTCCAGACAATGCACACTGCTTTTTTGTTTGTTTTCTTCTTCTGAAATTGGTCTTGAAAATAAAGATTTATTTGGGGTTTGAACTCACCATCTTCCAAACATGTGGACAGTGTTCTAACACACTGAGCCACTGGCTCCAGACAATTCACACTGCTTTTTTGTTTGTTTGCTTGTAAGTGACACATCCAGAATGTATTTTTCAATGTATTGTTAGTTCTTAAACAAAAACCCATACAGTTCATCCCACAGTGAGATCAGCTTGAGAGTCATACGGTTGTCTGTACCTCATTTCAACTGCCGAATCACAGGTTTGAACCAGGAACCTTCAGATCTACAGTCTAACGCTCTCCCAACTGAGCTATTACAGCTTGCAAGTAACACATCCAGTATTTATTTTTACATTGACTGTTACTTGTTACTTCTTAAACAAAAAAACTCATAAAGTTTTTCACCCAGTGAGATCAGCCTAAGAGTCGTAGGATTTTCTGTACGTCATTTCAACTGCCGAAAGCCTGGATTGAACCAGGGACCTTTAGATCTTCAGTCTAATGCTCTACCAAATGCGCTAATTTGGCTTGTAAGTGTCACATCCAGAATATATTTTTCAATTGATTGTTAGTTCTTAAACAAATAAACTCATACAGTTTTCCCCCAGTGAGATCAGCCTGGGAGTCATATGGTTTTCTGTACCTCATTTGACCTGCTGAAAACCGGTTCCATTTGTACACTGTCAAAGTAACTAACTTAATACTATCAACATCTATCTATTCTATAGTCCCTCTACAACAGTGGTTCCCAAACCTTTTCTTGTCAAGGACCCCCACATTTACACTTTATTAACCTGTGGAACCGGAACCTGAACCTGAACCTGAACCTGAACCTAACCCTAACCCTAACCCTAACCCTAACCCTAACCCCATAAGAGAAGATTGTTACAGATCTAGCAGTGATCTAGAATGATCAATTATATTAATAAAACGTCAAAAACTGTGAAAATGAAGAAAATTAAGTTGAAGAATCACTATAAATCTAAAACAGGTCAGAGTATTTCATCCAGTTATAAACAAGGAAGTGGTCCGGGTCTGCGACCATTTGATTGGATGAGACAATGTAAGGAGCCCTAGGATTGGCTGAAGGCAGACCGATCTGATTGGCCAAGGAATCTGTCAATCAGAATGATTGGCACGTCAAAAACCAGCACCTTCCTACTGAGTGTGTTGGGTTTGAACTAGCACAATTCTACAAGGTACTCTACAGATAACTTGTGATTTATCCGCTGGGCCACTTAGCGGCACACAGTTCAGCTGGAATTTCCAGGACACTTGATGTCAGTGTGGAAAGGAAAACTTCACAGTAAATAGTTGAGTGTTTGGCTGATATTTTTTAATCCTCCAAATCATGAAGTACACATGTATGTCTTACAAACCCATGAACTATAGTATGTATTTTTTTATCCTTCAAAATCATGAAAAACAACATATTATAGTAAGTCTTCCGAAACTATATACAGTTTTTGGTAACTCATTTCAACTGCCGAAACACAGGATTGAACTAGGGACGTTTAGATCTTTAGTCTAATGCTCTTCCAACTGAGCTATTTCGGCTTGTAAGTGACACATCCAGAATGTATTTTTCAATGCATTGTTAGTTCTTAAACATAAACATACAGTTCATCCCGCAGTGAGATCAGCTTGAGAGTCATACGGTTGTCTGTACCTCATTTCTACTGCCGACTCACCATCTCCCGATCATGTGGACAGTGTTCTAACACACTGAGCCACTGGCTCCAGACAATTCACACTGCTTTTTTGTTTGTTTGCTTGTAAGTGACACATCCAGAATGTATTTTTCAATGTATTGTTAGTTCTTAAACAAAAACCCATACAGTTCATCCCACAGTGAGATCAGCTTGAGAGTCATACGGTTGTCTGTACCTCATTTCAACTGCCGAATCACAGGTTTGAACCAGGAACCTTCAGATCTACAGTCTAACGCTCTCCCAACTGAGCTATTACAGCTTGCAAGTAACACATCCAGTATTTATTTTTACATTGACTGTTACTTGTTACTTCTTAAACAAAAAAACTCATAAAGTTTTTCACCCAGTGAGATCAGCCTAAGAGTCGTAGGATTTTCTGTACGTCATTTCAACTGCCGAAAGCCTGGATTGAACCAGGGACCTTTAGATCTTCAGTCTAATGCTCTACCAAATGCGCTAATTTGGCTTGTAAGTGTCACATCCAGAATATATTTTTCAATTGATTGTTAGTTCTTAAACAAATAAACTCATACAGTTTTACCCCAGTGAGATCAGCCTGGGAGTCATATGGTTTTCTGTACCTCATTTGACCTGCTGAAAACCGGTTCCATTTGTACACTGTCAAAGTAACTAACTTAATACTATCAACATCTATCTATTCTATAGTCCCTCTACAACAGTGGTTCCCAAACCTTTTCTTGTCAAGGACCCCCACATTTACACTTTATTAACCTGTGTAACCGGAACCGGAACCGGAACCTGAACCTGAACCTGAACCTGAACCTGAACCTAACCCTAACCCTAACCCTAACCCTAACCCTAACCCTAACCCTAACCCCATAAGAGAAGATTGTTACAGATCTAGCAGTGATCTAGAATGATCAATTATATTAATAAAACGTCAAAAACTGTGAAAATGAAGAAAATTAAGTTGAAGAATCACTATAAATCTAAAACAGGTCAGAGTATTTCATCCAGTTATAAACAAGGAAGTGGTCCGGGTCTGCGACCATTTTATTGGACGAGACAATGTAAGGAGCCCTAGGATTGGCTGAAGGCAGACCGATCTGATTGGCCAAGGAATCTGTCAATCAGAATGATTGGCACGTCAAAAACCAGCACCTTCCTACTGAGTGTGTTGGGTTTGAACTAGCACAATTCTACAAGGTACTCTACAGATAACTTGTGATTTATCCGCTGGGCCGCTTAGCGGCACACAGTTCAGCTGGAATTTCCAGGCCACTTGATGTCAGTGTGGAAAGGAAAACTTCACAGTAAATAGTTGAGTGTTTGGCTGATATTTTTTAATCCTCCAAATCATGAAGTACACATGTATGTCTTACAAACCCATGAACTATAGTATGTCTTTTTTTATCCTTCAAAATCATGAAAAACAACATATTATAGTAAGTCTTCCGAAACTATATACAGTTTTTGGTAACTCATTTCAACTGCCGAAACACAGGATTGAACTAGGGATGTTTAGATCTTCAGTCTAATGCTCTTCCAACTGAGCTATTTCGGCTTGTAAGTGACACATCCAGAATGTATTTTTCAATGCATTGTTAGTTCTTAAACATATACACATACAGTTCATCCCGCAGTGAGATCAGCTTGAGAGTCATACGGTTGTCTGTACCTCATTTCTACTGCCGACTCACCATCTCCCGATCATGTGGCAGCGTTCTAACACACTGAGCCACTGGCTCCAGACAATGCACACTGCTTTTTTGTTTGTTTTCTTCTTCTGAAATTGGTCTTGAAAATAAAGATTTATTTGGGGTTTGAACTCACCATCTTCCAAACATGTGGACAGTGTTCTAACACACTGAGCCACTGGCTCCAGACAATTCACACTGCTTTTTTGTTTGTTTGCTTGTAAGTGACACATCCAGAATGTATTTTTCAATGTATTGTTAGTTCTTAAACAAAAACCCATACAGTTCATCCCACAGTGAGATCAGCTTGAGAGTCATACGGTTGTCTGTACCTCATTTCAACTGCCGAATCACAGGTTTGAACCAGGAACCTTCAGATCTACAGTCTAACGCTCTCCCAACTGAGCTATTACAGCTTGCAAGTAACACATCCAGTATTTATTTTTACATTGACTGTTACTTGTTACTTCTTAAACAAAAAAACTCATAAAGTTTTTCACCCAGTGAGATCAGCCTAAGAGTCGTAGGATTTTCTGTACGTCATTTCAACTGCCGAAAGCCTGGATTGAACCAGGGACCTTTAGATCTTCAGTCTAATGCTCTACCAAATGCGCTAATTTGGCTTGTAAGTGTCACATCCAGAATATATTTTTCAATTGATTGTTAGTTCTTAAACAAATAAACTCATACAGTTTTCCCCCAGTGAGATCAGCCTGGGAGTCATATGGTTTTCTGTACCTCATTTGACCTGCTGAAAACCGGTTCCATTTGTACACTGTCAAAGTAACTAACTTAATACTATCAACATCTATCTATTCTATAGTCCCTCTACAACAGTGGTTCCCAAACCTTTTCTTGTCAAGGACCCCCACATTTACACTTTATTAACCTGTGGAACCGGAACCTGAACCTGAACCTGAACCTGAACCTAACCCTAACCCTAACCCTAACCCTAACCCTAACCCCATAAGAGAAGATTGTTACAGATCTAGCAGTGATCTAGAATGATCAATTATATTAATAAAACGTCAAAAACTGTGAAAATGAAGAAAATTAAGTTGAAGAATCACTATAAATCTAAAACAGGTCAGAGTATTTCATCCAGTTATAAACAAGGAAGTGGTCCGGGTCTGCGACCATTTGATTGGATGAGACAATGTAAGGAGCCCTAGGATTGGCTGAAGGCAGACCGATCTGATTGGCCAAGGAATCTGTCAATCAGAATGATTGGCACGTCAAAAACCAGCACCTTCCTACTGAGTGTGTTGGGTTTGAACTAGCACAATTCTACAAGGTACTCTACAGATAACTTGTGATTTATCCGCTGGGCCACTTAGCGGCACACAGTTCAGCTGGAATTTCCAGGACACTTGATGTCAGTGTGGAAAGGAAAACTTCACAGTAAATAGTTGAGTGTTTGGCTGATATTTTTTAATCCTCCAAATCATGAAGTACACATGTATGTCTTACAAACCCATGAACTATAGTATGTATTTTTTTATCCTTCAAAATCATGAAAAACAACATATTATAGTAAGTCTTCCGAAACTATATACAGTTTTTGGTAACTCATTTCAACTGCCGAAACACAGGATTGAACTAGGGACGTTTAGATCTTTAGTCTAATGCTCTTCCAACTGAGCTATTTCGGCTTGTAAGTGACACATCCAGAATGTATTTTTCAATGCATTGTTAGTTCTTAAACATAAACATACAGTTCATCCCGCAGTGAGATCAGCTTGAGAGTCATACGGTTGTCTGTACCTCATTTCTACTGCCGACTCACCATCTCCCGATCATGTGGACAGTGTTCTAACACACTGAGCCACTGGCTCCAGACAATTCACACTGCTTTTTTGTTTGTTTGCTTGTAAGTGACACATCCAGAATGTATTTTTCAATGTATTGTTAGTTCTTAAACAAAAACCCATACAGTTCATCCCACAGTGAGATCAGCTTGAGAGTCATACGGTTGTCTGTACCTCATTTCAACTGCCGAATCACAGGTTTGAACCAGGAACCTTCAGATCTACAGTCTAACGCTCTCCCAACTGAGCTATTACAGCTTGCAAGTAACACATCCAGTATTTATTTTTACATTGACTGTTACTTGTTACTTCTTAAACAAAAAAACTCATAAAGTTTTTCACCCAGTGAGATCAGCCTAAGAGTCGTAGGATTTTCTGTACCTCATTTCAACTGCCGAAAGCCTGGATTGAACCAGGGACCTTTAGATCTTCAGTCTAATGCTCTACCAAATGCGCTAATTTGGCTTGTAAGTGTCACATCCAGAATATATTTTTCAATTGATTGTTAGTTCTTAAACAAATAAACTCATACAGTTTTCCCCCAGTGAGATCAGCCTGGGAGTCATACGGTTTTCTGTACCTCATTTGACCTGCTGAAAACCGGTTCCATTTGTACACTGTCAAAGTCACTAACTTATCATCTAGTATAGACCCTCTACAACAGTGGTTCCCAAACCTTTTCTTGTCAAGGACCCCCGAATTTATTTATTAGCCCGTGGAACCTAACCCTAACCCTAACCCGGCTATAATCCATGGTCAAAAACGATGAAAAACGAGGATTTGAAAAAAAGACAAAATCACTTCTAGACCATGGGCTATAGTCCATGGTGTCAGAGTGATTTTCGTCCTCAAAAATGATGAAAAACGGCATGCTACAGTTCCCTAACCCTAACCCTTGATCGTAGGAGATAGTAATGTAGGACTCTACAGATCGAGTGCTATCCAGTCATAAAGTTTGAACACTTGAAGAAACTACTACAGAAAACTGGAAACACTGCCAATGTGGCGCACTGCATCCTATCCGTAGGAATGAACAATCGACAGCAGGTGACAACAGAAACAGGACGGAAGACAATGACACAATTGTGGCCTGTTATTTTGCCCAGCTGGTACCCACTTAAGGCCCAATCAGATCCCAGTTCAAACCCATATAGGCAAATACAGGTGGCACACATGGTTCTGAAATAAAATGGCCCATTTGGTTAGAAACCCACATAAGCCCATATGGGCTAACACGGGTGGGCCCTTTGTGAATACTGGGTGCACGGCCCACTTGGAACCCAAGCCCATAGCCCATGTCAAAACCCAATTGGGCCCAGGTGGACATGTTAGCTGGGATAGTATGCCGTACGGTATGGGCTATTAGACGAGCGTCAAAAAATGGGATAAAAATGTCTAAAAATAGACGTCTAAAACACGTCTAAAAATAGACGTGTTTTAGACGTCTATTTTTAGACGTTTTTATCCCATTTTTGACCATGGGCTATAGCCCATACCGTACGGCATACTATAGCATGCCGTTTTTCATCATTTTTGAGGATTTGAAATAAATCTAGAAAATCAAAAAACGATGGGCTATAACCCATAATTATTATTTTTTTCATTTTTTTCAAGTCCTCAAAAATGATGAAAAACGGCGTGCTATATTATGCCGTACGGTATGGGCTATTAGACGAGCGTCTAAAAATGGGATAAAAACGTCAAAAAATAGACGTCTAAAACACGTCTAAAAATAGACGTGTTTTAGACGTCTATTTTTAGACGTTTTTTATCCCATTTTTGACCATGGGCTATAGCCCATACCGTACCGCATACTATAGCACACCGTTTTTCATCATTTTTGAGGATTTGAAAAAAAATTAAAAAATCAAAAAACGATGGGTTATAGCCCATCGTTTTTTGATTTTTTGATTTTTTTTCAAATGCTCAAAAATGATGAAAAACTGCGTGCTATAGTATGCCGTACGGTATGGGCTATTAGACGAGCGTCAAAAAATGGGATAAAAATGTCTAAAAATATACGTCTAAAACACGTCTAAAAATAGACGTGTTTTAGACTTAAGCAATAAGCCACGAGAGGTCTCAGGTTACCGGGTATTTTACACTGCCTGGGAGCATAGGCAGACCCGAGGCGCAGCCGAGGGTCTTCTACCTCCCAGGCAGTGTAAAATACCCGGTAAGCTGGGGCCTCGAGTGGCTTATTGCTTTTCTAAAACGGTTACAAACATATAGCAACATTAACCTAATAAAACTATTGAATTCACAAAAGTAGCTACGCTTTGCGCCACCAGAGCGAGCAACATAATTTCCTTGTTGTGCTCGGCAAGTAGGCTGACGGGAGAATAGCGCTTGATGATTTTACGGGGCTGCCTGGAGCCACACATTCACAGTCATATGAGCCGGGCGGTGCTTAGACGCCCACACGGCATGTGTTTGTAAAGCAATCAAGTGCTCCCCTTCCCCAGTTCAGCTACAAGGCTGCAGGATGATACAAAGTGATTGAAGCAGTGGGTTATCGGTGAAATTTACACCGGTCACGTGACGGTAACCAGCCAATCACAATGAAGTATTGGGACTACCCGTTTTAGAAGTCTATTTTTAGACGTTTTTTATCCCATTTTTGACCATGGGCTACAGCCCATACTGTACGGCATAGCACGCCGTTTTTCATCATTTTTGAGGATTTGAAAAAAATCAAAAAAATCAAAAAACGATAGGCTATAACCCATAATTTTGTTTTTTTTCATTTTTTTCAAATCCTCAAAAATGATGTAAAAGATATTTTGTTCTGTACAGGCTCAAATCGTGTGGGGGTATAGCTCAGCGGCAGAGCATTTGACTGCAGATCGAGAGGTCCCCAGTTCAACTCTGGTTATCCCTGTCTAACATGTTGTGAAATCCATGTTTATCTCTATAACCTCTTTTAAAACTTAACACTACAATTGAGTTCATGTAAAAGATAGTTTGTACTCTACAGGCTCAAGTTGTGTGGGGGTATAGCTCAGTGGTAGAGCATTTGACTGCAGATCAAGAGGTCCCCAGTTCAACTCTGGGTGCCCCCTGTCCAACATGTTGTGAAAGCCATGTTTATCTCTATAGTCTGTTTAAAATCTTAACACTCAAATTGAGTTTATGTAAAAGATATTTTGTACTGTACAGGCTCAAGTCGTGTGGGGATATAGCTCAGCGGTAGAGCATTTGACTGCAGATCAAGAGGTCCCCAGTTCAACTCTGGTTATCCCTGTCTAACATGTTGTGAAATCCATGTTTATCTCTATAGTCTGTTTTAAATCTTAACACTAAAATTGCCTTCATGTAAAAGATAGTTTGTACTCTATAGGCTCAAGTTGTGTGGGGGTATAGCTCAGTGGTAGAGCATTTGACTGCAGAGCAAGAGGTCCCCAGTTCAACTCTGGGTGCCCCCTGTCTAACATCTTGTGAAATCCATGTTTATCTCTATAGCCTGCATTGAATCTTAACTCAAATTGAGTTCATGTAAAAGATAGTTTGTACTGTACAGGCTCAAATTGTGTGGGGGTATAGCTCACTGGTAGAGCATTTGACTGCAGATCAAGAGGTCCCCAGTTCAACTTTGGGTGCCCCCTGTCGAACATTTTGGGAAAACCTTGTTTATCTCTATAGCCTGCATTGAATCTTAACTCAAATTGAGTTCATGTAAAAGATAGTTTGTACTCTAAAGGCTCAAGTTGTGTGGGGGTATAGCTCAGTGGTAGAGCATTTGACTGCAGATCAAGAGGTCCCCAGTTCAACTCTGGGTGCCCCCTGTCCAACATGTTGTGAAAGCCATGTTGAACATGTGAGATTTCCACCCCCCCCCCCCCCCCCCCACACACACACACACACACAGACGATATGAGGTAAACAAATGCAACAATGACCTGCTGATCCACATTTTGGCAAAATTATCGATTCAAAAAGGAGAAAAAAATAAATGAAATTACCGGTTTATTTAGATTTATATATATATAACACTACTTTAACTATAGCTACTCCAACCAAGTCGCCAAAAGAAAGCTACATCCGTCTCTCTCTCTCTCACACACTACGCAATAACAACAACTGATATAAAGAAGTCATTTTAATTGATTTAAGGCAATCCATTACAAATCATTTCACAACCCACCATTATGACAACAATCATGTACAATAAAATCCTGTTTTATTAAATTAAAAGGCAGTCATGCAAAGTAGAACCAAAGTTAAAAAAGGGGGAACCTAGATTAAAACAAGATAAAAAAAGGTGAAACTGTTAACGTATACAGCGTTTGGTTCATTGGTGAGATTTGATGCAGAATGTGTGAAATATTTCCAGGCACAAGAGAAGTTATACAAACAGTCCACAGACCTTGCAGGGACCCCCAGGGGTCCTTGAGGGAGTTCCAGGTGGAACTATAAATGATAGGAACCAAGGGTCTGTAGCTCAGAGAGTGTACACAAAATGGACAAATTTGTACACACAGAGTTAAATTAACATTGATTTTAACGATATAAATGGACTTATAGCTAAGCCCCGCCCTCCCCCACTTAGACACTCCCACTTGGACACTTTCCAACCAGGCTCATTCATTCCAATGTAAATATCATGGATTTTAACACATTAAATACTGGTTCCTTTTTTGGAACCAGAACCTTCAAAATCTCTTCCAAATCCATCAACAAGGCCCGCCGTATAATGCACTGGAAAAATATGTGCGAGAGGTTTGTCTAACCCATGTTATGCTTAGCTGTGATTGGACCATAGCAGTTTGGGGAGGGGCTTACAGAGAGTGAGCAATGTTTGCGCTACTTTATGCCGAATTGAAGTGGACTCAGACCCAGACCTTTTTTTCCTCCCTGGAAATAAAAACGCCTGGGTTTCCGAGGCTACTGACACAGAAACATTTAGAAGAATCGTCCTCAGGTCTAAATGAGTTAAAATCATTATTGGCCTGTTTTACAACTAGGCATAATGATTGATATTAATCAGCCCTATTAAAATAATCATATTAAATGGTTCCTATATTCCATTCCATAACTTCTCTTGTGCTCTTTTACATATTCATATCCGTGCAGAACTGGTGAGCAGATGCAAAGATACCCAAAATGGATACAAATCTCATGGCAATCAAATACAAATTCATCAAATTTGCATGCCACCTTTTGATAACATCCAAGGATTAATATACTACTGGAGTATATATATATATATATATATATATATATATACACACACACACACACACACACTGGGGGATTCATTTCTCATACAGTATACAACATGCTTTTTATAAACATTTACTCGATAAGGAAACGAGGAGTAGATCTACCTCGGTCATGTAAAAGACAATTTCCCCCCAAAAAAACAAATAAAAACAAGTGTGCAAAAAAAACAACAACAACCAAGGACTCTATGTTCGTCTGTGCTAAACCCCGTATCCCTAATGTAAACTACGTTGCCTATTTTTACTATTAAAAAAAACAAAACAATCTACAAGCTCACAACGTGTCGATGTAGATTGTCTATTTTAAAGGTATATTCAGTGATTTCACATAATTCAAATATCCCTTTTTTTGTTTTGTTTTGTTGTGATAATCCTCCCTACTATAGAGTGTGCTGTGCTGACCATATAAGGCATATATGTCAAACTCAAGGCCCGGGGGCCAAATCAGGCCGGTGAATCCCGCGGGATGGTATTTAATTAGTATTAGAACTGGCCCTCTGATATATTGCACGGTACCACCATAATACTATACAAGTCCCACAATGCACTGCGAGTGCATTGTCACGTATCGAGGGCCCGCAAGCGCAAGCATTCGTCTTCTCTTCACTATATTGATCAGCAGTGAAAGTATATCACTTGTGGTCAACTTTCAGCTACCCCTCTACACAAAAATGGCCCGTGTGTTGAAACACAGTCCGGCCCTCGACTTGTACCATATTTTGGCCCTCTGTGTATTTGAGTTTGACATCCCTGATATAAGGAGTTCGTTCCTCCCTGTCCCCAGTAAACCACCGGGGGTAAAAAAGAAACGTAGGTTTAGTTTTTGGCTAGGTGGCCCAGCCTTCATCCAATCAGGATAGAGAGGGGCCTTCTGCCAATCATGATCGAGCGGGGGCGGGCCTTGGTGTGCGTACTGTTCTTAGAGTATATATGAATAGAGACGGCACCCGAGTTCTCCTCCCGTCCACTTGCATTAAGTTGCTCTAAAGCGCATGAGGCGATTTCACTCAAACTTTGCCCCAAATCACCCGAATCACTGAATGAACCTTTAACTCAAATGTTTGCTTCACTGGAACAACATATTTTGGGGTCCTTGACATGAAATATTTTGAAAACCACTGAGCAAACCACTTCAGAAAACTGTCATGATTTAGAAGACAGAATTGTCTTCGGATCTAAATGTTAAAAAAAATGCTTTTCAAAATGGTGAAAAAGAAAAAGGCAAAGTATAGTTTAGGGATAAGTGGTTTAGCATGGACAAAAAATAAAGCCCCAAGTGTCAACTGTAATCGATGCAACAGCCACTCCCCCAACCCCCCCCCCCCCCCCCCCCCCCACACACACACACACACACACCCCCAGACACCCCCCCCCACCCCGAAGGGCCCAAAACTAATCCTTAAAACTAAGTAGTTAAAAGCATCTCTCAACTCTACTGAAGCCACAGCATTGACTGTGCAAATCATTTAGATTTTATAGTTTTAGTCATATAGTCTCTTGGAATAGTTTTCAATTCGTTTCAGTAACAGTTCAGTCACCTGGAATGTCTCTATAGTGTTAGGGCAGATTTTAGTCGACTTAATCGACGGCTGATTTTAAACACTTGCTGAAAATAGCGGATCTACGAAATCCTAACATTTTAGTGTAGTTTTTATTTGTCGACGAAATTGTCAATATATATATTTAGTCTTAGTCGTCATAGCTTATAGTTTTCATTTAGTTTTCGTCAGTGAAAAAAGCTAGTCGACGGACATCTTCCGTCACAATATTAGTCGACGAAATGAACACTGGGTGCAAACGAGGGTGCATTTTGTTCCGTTATCATCAGAAACATCCACAGAAACAACCACAGAAACAGGCACGAGTTTGAACCACTATAACGATCGATCGTTTGAACCAACCTGTCAAACTTTAGACATGAAAAAAGAACAGTCACTGGCCCAGTGTGGGGTAAAGTCCTAGTACAGTGGGGTATGTTGGCCCATTGTGGGGTAAAGTCCTAGTACAGTGGGGTACGTTGGCCCATTGTGGGGTAAAGTCCTAGTACAGTGGGGTACGTTGGCCCATTGTGGGGTAAAGTCCTAGTACAGTGGGGTACGTTGGCCCAGTGTGGGGTAAAGTCCTAGTACAGTGGGGTACGTTGGCCCAGTGTGGGGTAAAGTCCTAGTACAGTGGGGTACGTTGGCCCATTGTGGGGTAAAGTCCTAGTACAGTGGGGTACGTTGGCCCAGTGTGGGGTAAAGTCCTAGTACAGTGGGGTATGTTGGCCCAGTGTGGGGTAAAGTCCTAGTACAGTGGGGTACGTTGGCCCATTGTGGGGTAAAGTCCTAGTACAGTGGGGTACATTTCGTATTTTTCCTCCAGGTTTTTCTAGGTACCTCTGGGTACCATCGACGCCCACTGCAGTGGACCCAGAAGAAGAGATTGAAAGTTTGTCCCCAAACCAAACAATTGGCAAAGCACTAACATGTTATTGATAACATTAATATATATACATAATATATATAAAAAAAGAATACTGTATGTAAAAGAAAAGAAAAAAAGAAATGTCGTTAGTTCCATTGATCCAAGCTGGAACACAATCATTTTTGATTGATTGATCGATTGATAAATAAAATAAACATGCTTTGAAAGCGCACGCGGCCCCCCCCCTACCTATACACCTGACCACTCAACACGGTTAAAGGAGAATTCCATGCTAGAAGGCTTTCTTACCTTTATTTGTAGTTGTTCCATCCTCACCAAAGAGGTCCAGGTGTTATTTTGTGCAAAAGCTCCTTATTGGCTATTTCCCCTACCATAAGCCCTCAATGAATTGCATTGAATTGAATGGGAATTGAATGGGTCTATGGGGTGTTGTGCTAATTCGCTTATTTCCATCGCTCAAAATTATAATTATTTTGTATATATCCTCTCTTCATAATGTAAATAATATCCCAAACGGCACACTTTACTACTTATTTCGATGGAAATAAGCAAATTAGCACAACACCCCATAGCCCCATTCAATTCCCATTCAATTCAATGCAATTCATTGAGCGCTTATGGTAGGGCAAATAGCCAATAAGGAGCTTTTGCACAAAAAAACACCTGGACTCTTTGGTGGGGACGTAACAACTACAAGGTAAGAAAGGTAAGAAAGCCTTCTAGCATGGGATTCTCCTTTAAGCTTAGGACGGACAAATGCTCACCCATGATTTTTTGAGATTTTCCAATCGGAGGCCCTGATCTAGAAGAAGTTTGGGGAACCCCTGTGACCTCTCTCCTCACGAAAAAAAGAAAAGAAATCGATAAAATCATCAGGAAAAAATAATAATAATCAAACAATGGAGAAAAAAATGAATCCAGAGTTCCAACAGTCCAACATTATATCTGATGTATACTTGGTTACGGCATGTGACAACAGCGCACAAACCAAAGTACAACCATGCCCTTATTAGGACAACCAACGCCTGCATGGCAGTGGCGGGGCAGTGGCGTTCGCTCCCCTCCTCCCAAAGAAGTGGATTATATTTTGCAGTTTGCTGCTTGCATGGCTGGGCTGGGCTGGGCTGGCAGTCGGCCTCCCTCCGACCACCCTGGGACTTCTTCAGTATAGCCTCTATACAAAGCAACGCGGTATTCTAAGGGATTGTTTTGGTGTTTTGGGATTGCGTGGTGGTAGGTGGTTGGTGGTAGGTGGTGGTGCATACGGTCCCTGGGGTGGGGCGGGTGTGGGTGGGTGTCTTAAGGCTCATACATAGTCTGGATTTACGGTGGTGAGGTGACCACCGAACTACAACATGACGTCACTGAGCCGCGGTGAAGAGCAAACCACCGCCACCGCTCCAGCCCTTTTCTCTCTGTTTTTTTACTCACCACCGCTCAACGTTATTTCAGCTCCGGTGGTCGGTCAGCTCACCACCGGAGTGGTCGGTCAGCTCACCACCGGAGCGGTGGTGGTGGTCACCTCACCTCACCACCGTAAATCCAGACTATGAATAGGCCCTTTAAGGCTGGGGGTATGTCGTCAGATCTGCGTGTGGTGGCGCATGTGTCCGGGAGGAGTGTAAGGTGGCGGCGCCGCCGGGTTGGGGTTTGATGCCTCGGCTCTTCATGTAGGAGATAAACTGGTCCGGGATCTCCGCCAGCACGTCCTTGGCCAGCCGCGCCATGCTCAGCACGTGGTTCCCCGTCCGGTCCATGTAGTCCCGGAAGGGGGACGAACTGTGTGGGGGGGGGTAAACGCAGAGAAATATAGTAAGAGACGGACGAACTGTACGCAGAGAAATATTGTTTTCGTCGACAAAAAAAAGACGAAAATGTTCGTCGACTACCTTTTTCCACTGACAAAAACGAATGGAAACTAAATGAAAACTAAGCTACGATGACTAAAACTAAGACTAAATATACTGACAATTTCGTCGACAAATAAAAACTAGACTAAAATGTTAGGAAGGGACTAGTGGACAAGAGATCCACTACAAGTATTTTACTCTTGGTTGCATGCTGAAAAGAATAGCTGATCTACAAGCCTTGTAAAGCCTTGTGTAAAAACAGTCATTACGACGGCATCAAGGCCCACCAAAACACATTTTAGTCGACTAAATCACCTGTAGTCACCTGTCGACTAAAACTAGACTATAACACTAAGGACATTCCAGGTGACTAAAATGTGACTAAAACTAAATGAAGTTTCAGTCCAAAGACTATGACTAAACTAAAATAGAAATTTGCTGCCAAAAACAACACTGGGAACTGTGTGGGGGGGGGGGGGGGGGGGGTAAACGCAGAGAAATATAGTAAGAGACAGTGTTGTTTTCGTCGACAAAAAATGTTCGTCGACTACCTTTTTCCACTGACAAAAACTAAATAAAAACTAAATAAAAACTAATCTATGATGAGTAAAACTAAGACTAAATATACCGACAATTTCGTCGACAAATAAAAACTAGACTAAAATGTTAGTAAGGGACTAGTGGACAAGAGATCCAGTTTTATGCTGGGTTGCATGCTGAAAATAGCAGATATACAATCTCACAACGCGTCGCGCTGCGACGCGTCGGAAAACGGAAAAGTGCGAAAATGGAAAACGGAAAAATGCGAAAAACGGAAAAATGCGAAAAACGGAAAAATGCGAAAACGGAAAACGGAAAAATGCGAAAAACGGAAAAATGCGGAAAACGGAAAATGGAAAAATAAACGGAAATAAAGAGAGGGACGAACTGTGATCACGCCTCCACGTCTTTAGTTTACACAAGTTAGGGAATAAGACTTGGTACTTAAGACACGCAAAATACAGCCCTGGGAGTCAACCCTTGGAAACATTAGTGTGAATAATGTTCTCCACGCTTAATTCTTCAGAATGTTGTTATACCTTCAATAAAATCAATACATATTCAAAGAATTGAATTCAATTTCAAGTGATGCACCTATAAGTATCTCTACCTACAGTATCTCTACACATGCTGTGCGTCTTTGGTTTTGTGTTGTAAACTTTATAAAGACGTTCGTTCACCTGAACAATGTCTCTCTCTGCAAGCTTTCCTCTGGACGAGATCCTGATGTCATCACCGTCCAACTCCACCATGGCTGGAAAACACACACGCAAACACACGCACGCCAGCATGCACGCACGCACACACACACACACACATACACGCGTTATAATTACATCAAAGATTTTTTTTTTTTTTTAAGATTGTTTTTGCGGCTTAGGCCTACGCCTTTTATTGATTTTTGAAGGGACAGACAGTAAGGCTGACAGGAAACGGGAGATGGGGGGATGACATGCAGTAAAGGCCGTGTCGGGTCCGGGAGTCGAACCCGCGGCACACTGTGACTGGATTACCAGTCCGGTGCCCAGACCGTTACGCTACGGCCTGGGCCTACATCAAAGATTTTAACCTTAACCTTAAAGCCAGCTGGTTCATACGTATTTTCAGATGAGGGTCCGTGGCCAAATATACAGATAATTCTGGGGGTTCTTGACATGAATAAGGTTGACTGACATACAGTAGAAACATCGTTATTTTCCCCCAGAAGACTGTCAGGATTTAGAAGCCTTTTTTTCTCTTTTGTTGTTGAATCGGCCTCATGTTTAAATGGGTTAAACAGCTGAGTTAAGGCAGAGCAATACTTTGTACCTTCGACACTACAAAGCCTTATTGACCTCAGACAGTTCTTCAATCTATACGATGATGTGTGTGTTCTGTCGGACCCGAGGCCTTGATCTCTGATGAATATACAGTTGAGTTTTATAGTATAATTGCCTCCCAAGTGTTTCTCACACTAATTGCCACAGAGTGTGTCTGTCTGACTGTCTGTACTAAGAGGCCAACAGGCTCCGACTTGCATCCATTAAAAACAAGTCAATCATTAACTTCTAGTTTATGTGAACGGTGAAAAAAAACGTGATCCAATTGCAGAGTGTATACGTGTAACATGGTTAATAGTGCTTGCCCAGGCATTATATTGTATTGTGATCCAGTGTTCTGTGACTTTAAGAGTTCAGGTGGTTGCCTTTAAGGAAATGACGTAACCTACCGCACTTCCTATTTCATATTGGCTTTGAAAGCGGTAGGTTGTGTTAATTTTGCTCTGCAGATTATTGTATTATTTTATGTACCCAAAGTTGTTAAGACACATACTGTGTTTTCACGGTACTGTATCTGCTTTATTTCCAGCAAATGTAATGTGGGAAACATATATACAAGTGAGAGCAGAGCAGTGATTGCCTCGTTGTCTTTTGTACAGAATAAATCTACTCACTGCTGAGATCCTGGTCTAAGATCACGTCTGTTACATACGCGCGCTGTCTTTTGATCGGTCTTCTCGGCCCCACTGATTGGCCAGTACGTGCTGCCCTCCACCCTGAATTATACATGATGTCATAGGAGTCGACGCGACCATGAATAAATCACTGGGTTTTGAAGTGAGGACGGTGACAGAAGAAGCTGACAGAATGCACCAGAATGCCTTTAGAATTATTCATGTCTTTACAGTGGTGCAGGGGGAAAGTACTGTTTACTCAAAAAGGACAACTCTTTTTTTTTTCAACCAAGGCTCATGTTTTAGGTTGTTTTAATTAAAAGGGTGAGTGTACATTTTTGTTTCATTTTCTGCTTTCTTTCGTTTTAGGGATTTTAGCCGTTTTTGACGGGGAAGGGGGGGGCGGGGACATTCGAGCATGGGGCTAAATATGTATTTCTTTACAAAATGTTATGGCAATTTTATTTATTTATTATTTACTATAGTCCTACTAGACCCCAAGAAATTACATCTGGCCACGAAAGATCACAGGATTCTACTGAATGTGACAAACTGACATATTGAGCCTATACACACAGTATAAGCCTTCCCCCAGTAGACTACGTTCACATTCAGTAGATCCTGTGATCCTCTGTGGCCAGATGTAATTTCCTGGGGTCTAGTAGGACTATAGTAAATAATAAAATGCCCCCGCCCCCCTGTCAAAAAGGGCTAAAATCCCTAAAACGAAAGAAAGCAGCAAATGAAAAAAAAAAAAACTCTTCATCTTTTACTTTCTCTAATAACAACCTAAAACATAAACCTTGGTTGAAAATAACTATAGAGTTTTCCTTTAAAGGGACACTTGGGTTGTTTGTTTTTTTTTTGGCAAAAAATGAATAAATGTTAATGACGTTTAGAACATTTAGAACACTGTCCTGGGGGTCTTTATGTGTGTGATATGTGTTTTTAGTTTTTACATTATTTTAGATTTTTAGCAGTGTGATACGAGGAGAAGCAGTGCACCAAAGCATTATGGGAATTGTAGTCTAGGAAGGAAGTGAGCCCAGTGTCCATGACATCATGGACACTGCTCAAATCTAAAATATCTAAAAACACATATTAGTACACACATAAAGAGTTACACACCCGTACAGGGCCATTTGGAACCCACTCAACTACACTTTGAGTGTACTTGAGTGTGCACAGTATCAGTAGCCTGGCTAATAAGCCAGACCGAATCAGCCTGCCTGCCGGCGGATTGCCTGCCGGCGGATTATGGTATGGAGAGGCTCAATTGTACTCCCATTTCCTACACCAGAGAACTGGTGTGGCCAATCGGGACACGGTATGCAATATGGGCGGGCTTTGGTACAGTGACATTCAATGCTTGAGAACGTTGACTGACAGTAGCTCTGACCTTAGACTTAGACTAGAGTATTATATGAATAGAGACGGCATCCAGAGGAAACCCTGAGGCGAAATGGACATAGTGGCCGAATTTGGTATTGCAGCATGGACCCAAACACATGAACGCGCTGGTCCGTTGACTATCATTGTGCACGTTCACGATGACACGTGAACGCTGTTTCATACGTGAACGCACGTGAACGCGTGCAATGATATAGTCAACGACCAGCGCGTTCATGTTATTCCGGCAAATCTATCCCAGAATGCACTCTGTTCCTATACCTGGAAGGAGGAGTGAAATCGCCTCATGCGCTTTTGAGCAGTGTTGTTTTCGTCGACTAAAACTAAGACGAAAATGTTCGTCGACTACCTTTTTCCACTGACGAAAACTAATTGGAAACTAAATGAAAACTATCTATGACTAAAACTAAGACTAAATATACTGACAATTTCGTCAACAAATAAAAACTAGACTAAAATGTTAGGAAGGGACTAGTGGACAAGAGATCCAGTTTTATGCTGGGTTGCATGCTGAAAATTGCAGATATACAATCTCACAACGCGTCAACCAAAGTGTAAAATATGTCATTACGACGACATCAAGGCCTGTCAAAACACATTTTTGTCGACTAAATCAACTGTAGATTTAGTCGACCTAAATCGTATGACATTTAGTCGACTAAAACTAGACTAAACACTAGAACATTCCAGGTGACTAAAATGTGACTAAAACTAAGTGAAAACTATTCAAGAGACTATGACTAAAACTAAAATAGAAATTTGCTGCCAAAAACAACACTGCTTTAGAGCAAACTTAATGCAAGTTTCCTTACCGTCAAACTCCGCCTGGCCGACTCCTACGATGATGATGGACATGGGCAGCTTGGCAGCCTGGGGACATTCAGACAAGAAGTTATTGTGTCAGTCGTCTTCAGTCACTTTCAAGTTACTGTAGTATAGCACAGAAAAAAAAGAAAAAAAACTAAAAGAAAAAAGGAAATTATGAATGGATTTTGAATCGTTCATAACGGGAATCGCGATTCTAATTTGAATCACCCCCAATGAACGCTTAAGCAATAAGCCATGACAGGTCTCAGGTTACCGGGTATTTTACAATGCCTGGGAGGTGTAGGCAGACCATACGCGCAGCATTAAAAGGTCTTACGTCTTTTAACGTAAGACCTTTTATCGTCTTCACCCTTTTAACGTAAGACAATATATTATGTTTTGATTATTGGTTATTGAACTAAAACCCAACACACTCAGGGGTAGAGTGGCTGGATGGAAACCTCAAGGTTGCCGGTTCGAACCCTGTGGGCTCCCCCAGAGTTAGTGTTGAAGTGTCCTTGAACAAAGACACTGAACCCCAAATTGCTCCCGATGTGCAGGTTGGTGCCTTGCATGGTTTCCGCCGCCATCGGTGTGTGAATGTGTGTGTGAATGAGTGAATGTAATGCACAATCTACTGTAAAGCGCCTTGGATAAAGGCGCTATATAAATGCACCATTTACCTTTTACAACACTGTATAGCATTTTGTGTGTGAATTATGCGCACAATACACATGATGTACACACAACATGCTATGCGGTATTATCATGCACACACCACAACACAAGAGTCTTCTAAATAACATTGTGCACAAAGAGGGAGGACACAGAAGAAGAAAACTAATCTCCATAAAACACATTTCCAGACGAATGCCTTTGGACGCCACCTGTCTCCTTCCCTTAACGGCCCTGACTCTCTGATTGACACATTAAGCAGCTGGCGGATGAAAGCGATATAGCGTTCCCATTGTCTTTAAACGACCGGGACAGTCGCTGCATGTTTTATTCATGCGGGGGGGGGGGAGCACAGAGCCGCGGCCTCGCTCCCTCACCCCAATCTTTTTTAAGTTTCGAGTGCATTTGATCAAATGTAAAATGTGATGTCGTGAAAAAGAAATGAGAAATCTCATTTAGCGTTTAGGGTTTAGAGGCTTAATAATGGGCACACAACCGGAAACTTTAAAATGTAGCAGAAAATACGTGACATGTACTATAATGTTGGGGAAAGATGGGAGCATCTTGTAAAAAAAAAAAAAAATTGGTATTTATATGTATATGCATTTATATGTAGCGCCTTTATCCAAGGAGCTTTACATTCACCCATTCACACACCTTTACATAGATTGTGGGTTACATTCACACACACACACACACACACACACACACACACACACACACACACACACACACACATTCACACACCTTTACATAGATTGTGCATTACATTCACCCATTCACACACCTTTACATAG
Organism: Protomyctophum parallelum; assembly: GCF_964188405.1. Lineage (NCBI taxonomy): Eukaryota > Metazoa > Chordata > Actinopteri > Myctophiformes > Myctophidae > Protomyctophum > Protomyctophum parallelum. Next base: position 19,093,580 of record NC_139703.1, on the reverse strand, counting down.
ACTGTGCATTGCATTCACTCATTCACACACCGATGGCAGCGGAAACCATGCAAGGCACCAACCAGCACATCGGGAGCAATCAGGGGTTCGGTGAGTCTTGCTCAAGGACACTCCGACACTAACTCTGGGGGAGCCCACAGGGTTCGAACTGGCAACCTTGAGGTTACCGTCCCGCCGCTCTAACCGCTGATCCACCGGCGCCCGCTCTTGTATTTTAACGCATGGCTTCTATTGTAGTATTACTTCTGTGACGCAGAGCTCATTTTATACTAACTATATATACCAGACAGGGGCGGAGCTAACGGGGGTGTAGGGGGGGTGGTCACACCCCGGCCCGGACCTCCTGAGGGCCCGGGCTGTCAGCTGACCGATTGACGATTTTTTACACAGTCACTCACGACTGATAAAACCAGCAGGCCCCCGCGAATCCCGCAATTAACCAGATACAGAGCTTCAAATAGCCTACACTTTAGCAAAATATCATGTCTGATGAGAATGTACTGCGCTGGACTGTACAAGCACCGTGGAGTCTGTCTCAAGCCCACCACACACCGGCTGCGTCCGCCGCGCGGCGCGGACACAGCCGCCTCCATTATTTTCAATGAACCTAACGCACACCGGCTCCGTCCGCCGCGTCGCGCCGCGGCGCCTGGCGCGCCGATAGAACCCAGTTCTATTTTCCAGGCGGCGCCGCGCGCGACGGTCGCAGACGGTGTGTGTCGGGCTTCACACTCTCCAACAGACATCCTCACTTCTCAGCCACGCTCCAAAAGTGCAGCACCTGTCACTCATTAGTAGGCTAATCACTCTGTGAGGATTTAGGAGTGCATATGTGTGGATAACTTCCTTTTCTCCACAACGGACTGTTTAGATTCTAAACCATTTCTTGTTTCTTTTCCCTGTGTGCGATCACTCAGAAGGTGAAACAGAACACAAAGATGAGTAGTAGACTATTTTTTAACACACTGACGCACGCACCTCTCTCTCTCTCTACGTCTCTCTCTCTCTCTCTGTCTCTCTCTCTCTCTCTCTACGTCTCTCTCTCTCTCTACGTCTCTCTCTCTCTCTCTCTCTCTCTCTCTCTCTCTCTCTCTCTCTCTCTCTCGTGTGTGCACTGCTGCGCAATGTCACAGACACAGGCGCGATCAATAATATATAGCATAAATAATAGGCAAAATATAGCACTTTCCCTCTATCTGTGACTGTGATCAGCTCCTCACACACAACTCTCGACTCTCGTTCATGCACGCCTGCTCAAATTAGCAGCAACTGTTTGCGTAAATGTTTTTTTTTTCTTCCGTCGGGGGGGGGGGGGGGGGGGGGGGGGGGTGGGGGGGTGTGCTGTTGAGAGTCAGGTTCGGTGAGGCCCGGTCGTGCCGTCTCACACCCCGGCCCGGGCCAATGTTGTTCCGCCACTGATACCAGATGGTCCTTGATTCTTATATTGGCTGAGCTGCGTTGGAAGGAAGCCATTGTTGAATGCTATAAACACACTGACTGCAACCTTATGATCAACATTACTGCGCAACAACTGATTGTTGCATTTTAACTTAAACAAATAACTAACAAATATTTTCAAATAATTTCGGATATCATGCACGTGCTCCTTGTCACTTAAACGCTACACCAGGGGTAGTCAACTGGCGGCCCGCAGGGCGCCCCCTTGTGGCCCCTGGAACCTTTTTTTTTTTTAAAGTCACTGCATGCATGAAATGAGACTGCAGAGAGCTGCAGAGGTGTGTGTGTGTGTGTGTGTGTGTGTGTGTGTGTGTGTGTGTGTGTGTGCGTCTCAGCCTCAACCAGCTATACGTCATGATGAGGTGAACAATCACAGCCCAGCGCGTTTTTTACATTGTTTTTTTACATTGTTTTTTACATCGTTTGCCAACTCTGGGTTTGGGTTTAAAATCAGATCACGTGTGTTTGTGTCTGCCCCGCAGGGACCAGCCAGGAGAGAGAGACAGAGAGAGAGAGAGAGAGAGAGAGAGAGAGAGAGAGAGAGAGAGAGAACGATAAGTCAGAAAACAACCAGTACAGCTTTTGTTTATCAAAATGTTCAACAAAAGCTCTGGTTTAATTAAGCTTCCATCCTGTTCCTCCCCCCCTCTCTGTCTCTCTGTCACACACACACACACACTCACGCACTCACTATTAGCAATGCACAACACGTCTCTCCACATCAAATAACTGGGCAATTCGCTGCTTCTGTCACATCCTTGTTAGTGCCAGCGACAGACAGCGACAGACAGACAGACAGACAGACAGACAGACAGACAGACAGACAGACAGACAGACAGGCAGCACAGATCCACTCTAATGAGACAACAACACAGTGTCAATCAACATGGTCTATATACAGTACTTACTGCTACTGCTGCGTGTGCCACTTATTGTAATGTACTCCACTGTACTGTAATGCGTGCGTGCGTGCGTGCGTGCTTGCGTGCGTGCGTGCGTGCGTGCCACAGAGAGAGCGGGAGGACAGGATATAGAAGCTTAACCAGAGCTTTGTTGAACGTTGATAAACAGAAGCTTTACTTTGGTGTGTTTTCACCTTCACGGTTTCCGCGTTCCGCTGTTATGGTGCATTTCTCTGTGATTCGTCCTTTTTTAAACCGCGTGGTGTTTTCTGCTGTCCATGCTTTGGTCAACCTTGTCTTGTTCTTTAAAGGTGCTCAAATCAAATTGACTTGGCTCGACTTGACGTGTGCGTGTGATACCTTAGACTAGAATATATATGAATATAGAGATATCAATTGATATCAATAATAAAGCTTATCAGACGGAACGTTACGCCAGAAGCAGTTAGTTGCCGGTTGGATTGCTTCTGACGGAACGTTCCGCCACGAGCAGCTAATTGGTTAACAAAAACAGGCAAAGTGAGTGACAAATTAACCCTCTTCTATCTTCTATCTATTCTATCTACCCTTCTTCTATCTAACTCTATTCTATCTAACTCTATTCTATCTAACTCTATTCTATCTAACTCTATTTTATCTAACCCTCTTCTAGCCAGCATCATTCTTGTGAGAGCAACAAAGGGTTGTGTTGTCGTCTGTCGGTTTGTATCATTCATGTTGTTCTGTAAAAGTGGTGGTATTATTAGGGCTTGTTTGTTTGTGTGTGTGTGCCTCGATGGAGCGGGGCGGTAGAGTTTCTGCTATCTGCACGCTGGTTGTGGTGGGCCGGACCGGGCCGGAATTTTGTCCCAGTCGAAGATTAGCTGGTAACAGACGGACGGACGGACGGAGGGACAGACATACAAAAAAGCTGCATGGAGAGGGTTATCGCCTCCTATATAATTCCACCCGTTTCACGCCAACGAGATCAGACCCTGGAGAACACGAGGAACGAGAGGCGACGTCGCAGAGGAAACAGATCAAAGGATGTCACAAGAACATGCTGTGGGAAACGGCATGAAAGAGACCTCCATGTGTGACGTACAACAAGATGGGAAGAGATCTGTGAGCATGTGTGAGCATGTGTGCGCGTGTGCGTGTGCTTACAAATTACAATTTAGGCATTTAGCAGACGCTCTTAATCCAGAGCGACTTACATTAAGCAAGAACAAAAAAGCATGGGAATACATCACATAAAAACATTTATCAAGAAACATGCGTAAGCTAAGAAAGTAACAGTGGAATATCTATATAATGAAGCTATACATATAAACTATACATCTATACTACTATGCTATACATATGTACTATGACGTGCTATGACTACATACAATGCAATTATAGTGCCGTCTACATAACATGCTATAAGTCTGTATCAAATGCTATCTAAGTCTACAGAAATGCTATCTAAGGGGGTGGGGTAAGTGCTATGGGCCATGATGGAGTCTGAAAAGGTGGGTTTTCAGACTACGGCGGAAGATTGGGAGTGATGCTGCAGTTCTGACTGCAATGGGAAGTGCATTCCACAGTTTTGGAGCCAGAAGGGAGAAGAGTTTGGGACGTGTGGAGTGTTGTCCCGGCGTTTTTAGTGAGGGTACTTCCAGCTTCCCTGCGTTGGCTGATCTGAGTGCGCGGGAGGGTTTGTAGGGTTCGATCATATACTTGCAAGATATGGGGGAGCCATACCTTTGGTTGCTTTGAATGCCAGCATCAGAGTTTTGTATTCTGTGCGGGCTTGTGCCTGTGCTTGTGCGCGCGTGCCTTAAGGATGCTGTATGATACAGCTTGGTTACATGTGAACAGCCATGAGGCGTTAATTCTCCTCTGTGTCTGCGATAACGGGCAGCCATCACTCTACTATAAGCCATATCTCCAAAACTGGAGGGTCAAACTGAACAACCAATATGTCAATTTTGAAGCTATATGATTCCATGATTTCATATGACAAAACAAATCCAATGGCAGTCCCTCTGTCAGGGACGATGCTTCCGTCTAATTGTAGACCATCTATATATAATCTAATCTAAGCCTAGACTGCTAAAGAACTTTCATTTTTAGACCATATTTTTTAAAGCCATCTAGACGTCTATTAAGACTACAAAAATGCTGGTCTCATGATGAAAATAAGAACATCGTAATACAATCTAACATTTCCTACGGACAAGACACAATGGTCTTGTGTCCGTGCACGGACACGTTGGTCACCCCCCCTGGGTGTCCCCGGGTCCCCCTGGGTCTAGTTCTGGGTCCTAGTCTAGTCCTGGGTCCTAGTCTAGTCCTGGGTCCTTCTGGAGAGTGATCCGTGGAGGCAGGCGGGCAGGCAGCTGAGATAGAGCAGCAGACAAGATCTTAAAAGGAAGGTGCTGCTGTTCTAATGTTTTGACTAACAGTCGCAAATTCCCTTTAAATCCAGTCTGCTGGGTGTTGTTCTGGGCCTCTGGCCGGTTCCCGAGGAGGAGAGAGGAGAGGATTCTAACCCTTAGGCCGGTCCCCTGGAGGAGAGAGGAGAGGATTCTAACCCTTAGGCCGGTCCCGAGGAGGAGAGAGGAGAGGATTCTAACCCTTAGGCCGGTCCCCTGGAGGGGAGAGGAGAGGATTCAAACCCTTAGGCCGGTCCCCTGGAGGAGAGAGGAGAGGATTCTAACCCTTAGGCCGGACCCCTGGAGGAGAGAGGAGAGGATTCTAACCCTTAGGCCGGACCCCTGGAGGGGAGAGGAGAGGATTCTAACCCTTAGGCCGGTCCCCTGGAGGAGAGAGGAGAGGATTCTAACCCTTAGGCCGGACCCCTGGAGGAGAGAGGAGAGGATTCTAACCCTTAGGCCGGACCCCTGGAGGAGAGAGGAGAGGATTCTAACCCTTAGGCCGGACCCCTGGAGGAGAGAGGAGAGGATTCTAACCCTTAGGCCGGTCCCAAGGAGGAGAGAGGAGAGGATTCTGTTGTTAAGAGTTGGGAGAAGAATTAGAAGCTAGAAGCTTATATACTCCGCGGCCGCGATAAGTCACCGACCCTTCCTGTGCGTTTTCTTTTTTATTATTCTAAAAACAATTCCCACAATTTTGTAACCCATTTTTTCACCCAGTGTTAATTATCTAATGTAATCTTGGGCTGTACACTCCCTCTGCCAACCTGGGGGGAGCGACAGACTGACCTTGTGTTTCCTTCAATGCATGAGTAGTCCAAGCTGCTTCTTTTCACCTGACAGGGGAGAGGAACACGTTATTCCGACCAGTTCCTTTCCCCTCCAACAGGCGCCCCGGCTGGCCAGGGGAAGGCAGTTTAGAAACGAGGATTACATGTTTTTTGTGAGGGTGCCTATCCTAGGGGACACACGGGGAGAACATTCTAACTCCAACTCAGAAAGGCCCTTTCGCCAACCCCCGCCTCGGGTATGGGCACTGATGACGCGGAGGAGGGAACACGCCCCCAGTGCCCACAGCGTCCCCTGCAGCAGGAATCGAACCCAGGACCTTCTAGCTGTGAGGACACATGATTCACAGAGAAACGACAACACACGACCTGCCCAGCACGGAAAACACACGGTCAGTGGGCAAAGATCAGCTGTGGGAGTTAAGCCATCGAGGGGTCAGAAAACAACTCTAGTCTCTGTAATGACTGGAATGACTGGAATGTACTGTTACCGAGAAACTAATCTAAAATAAAGGAATGTAAGATCATTAAAGCTGGGCTGTTGCCCCGAGTAGAGTGCATTCTGCCTAAACTTCCGGTCCAAGACTTTGTCACTTTTTGCCAATATAAGTCGATGTAGGAGAGCCTCCATTGGACTGAAGCCAATAGAAGTCTATGTAGGAGAGCCTCCATTGGACTGAAGCCAATATAAGTCTATGTAGGAGAGCCTCCATTGGACTGAAGCCAATAGAACTATATGTAGGAGAGACTGCATTGGACTGAAGCCAATATAAATCTATATGTAGGAGAGCCTCCATTGGACTTTAGCCAATATAAGTCTATGTAGGAGAGCCTCCATTGGACTGAAGCCAATAGAACTCTATGTAGGAGAGACTCCATTGGACTGAAACCAATATAAATCTATATGTAGGAGAGCCTCCATTGGACTGTAGCCAATAGAAGTCTATGTAGGAGAGCCTCCATTGGACTGAAGCCAATAGAAGTCTATGTAGGAGAGCCTCCATTGGACTGTAGCCAATAGAAGTCTATGTAGGAGAGCCTCCATTGGACTGAAGCCAATAGAGGTCTATGTAGGAGAGCCTCCATTGGACTGTAGCCAATAGAAGTCTATGTAGGAGAGCCTCCATTGGACTGAAGCCAATAGAGGTCTATGTAGGAGAGCCTCCATTGGACTGTAGCCAATAGAAGTCTATGTAGGAGAGCCTCCATTGGACTGAAGCCAATATAAGTCTATGTAGGAGAGACTCCATTGGACTGAAGCCAATAGAAGTCTATGTAGGAGAGCCTCCATTGGACTGAAGCCAATAGAAGTCTATGTAGGAGAGCCTCCATTGGACTGAAGCCAATAGAAGTCTATGTAGGAGAGCCTCCATTGGACTGAAGCCAATAGAACTATGTAGGAGAGACTCCATTGGACTGAAGCCAATATAAATCTATATGTAGGAGAGCCTCCATTGGACTGTAGCCAATAGAAGTCTATGTAGGAGAGCCTCCATTGGACTGAAGCCAATAGAAGTCTATGTAGGAGAGCCTCCATTGGACTGTAGCCAATAGAAGTCTATGTAGGAGAGCCTCCATTGGACTGAAGCCAATAGAAGTCTATGTAGGAGAGCCTCCATTGGACTGAAGCCAATAGAAGTCTATGTAGGAGAGCCTCCATTGGACTGTAGCCAATAGAAGTCTATGTAGGAGAGCCTCCATTGGACTGAAGCCAATAGAGGTCTATGTAGGAGAGCCTCCATTGGACTGTAGCCAATAGAAGTCTATGTAGGAGAGCCTCCATTGGACTGAAGCCAATAGAGGTCTATGTAGGAGAGCCTCCATTGGACTGAAAACCCCGTGAAGTGAACAGAGTTGTCGTAACTCTGCGTTACTCTATGGCTCTGGTCTAACCAATGTGTAGGCACATGAGGTTGTGCATGCGAGTGTGGCGAGCCTGAGCAGACTGCCGACCACACAATTACCACCTGTCCTCTGTACAGACCTCCTTCAGAGGCTGATGGTCTCTTCCACGTGGGACTCGAGACAACGGCGTGGCGTTCTGTGACACTGAGCTGGACATATGACGACGATACACGAAAACATGAGGTTGCAGTGTTCCTTACGTTGACGATAGCCTCCTTGGTCATATATACTCTAACCCATTTTGGGCGGGCACCCCTTTTGGTGTTAAAATCATGTTATGCTTTAGCTATTGAAAAATAGCAGATCTACAAGCTCATAGCGCGCCACCGAGTGGCTAGGTACGAGCTTGTAGGTCTGCTATTTTTTTTAAATCGAAGAAACACTGAGATAGAAACGTAGCTTTTTCAGGAAACTCTCAGGATGTAGAAGACATTTGCAGAATCTGATCTCAGGTCAGAATGGGCTAAGGGTTGCAGTGTTCCTTACGTTGACGATAGCCTCCTTAGTCTGGGCCATGTCAGAGATGACCCCATCTGTGATGATCAGGAGCACAAAGTACTGGGAGCCGTCCTGCACCGCTGCTGCATACCTGCACGCACACACACGCACACGCACGCACACACACACACACACACACACACACACACACACACACACACACACAGAGAGAGAGAGACCCATTAAATGCACACATAATATAGCAGTGGCTCATAAACAAGACATAACAAGGCCTGTTTACACCCCCTGGTCAGCTGTGTAATAACCTTTTGTTCCTGTTTCTCTGGTTTACAATGTGCACATGCTATGTGGCTAAATGCCTCATGCATTCATATTGATACAGCTATTCACTGCCCCCCCCCCCCTTTCCCCTCACTGTATCTTTTCCCTTTTTGCTTCCTATATGATGAATTCCTGTTCTGTTCTTTAACTACATAGAAGTGTCTATATTTGTACGTCTCTAAATGTTTTGATGAATTGAACAATGTGGACCCTGTTGTAAACAAGTGTAATGCTTCATTGGGTCGTCCACTCACAGTTAACAGTCTTTGTATTGAGTTTGTACTTGAAACGTACTGTAATTCTGCAAACTGTTAATACATATTTCAATCAATCAATCAATGCAATCAAGTGGCTAAAGGCCTCATGCGTTCATATTGATACAGCTATTCAATGCTACGTGGCTAAAGGCCTCATGCGTTCATATTGATACAGCTATTCAATGCTACGTGGCTAAAGGCCTCATGCGTTCATATTGATACAGCTATTCAATGCTACGTGGCTAAAGGCCTCATGCGTTCATATTGATACAGCTATTCAATGCTACGTGGCTAAAGGCCTCATGCGTTCATATTGATACAGCTATTCAATGCTACGTGGCTAAAGGCCTCATGCGTTCATATTGATACAGCTATTCAATGCTACGTGGCTAAAGGCCTCATGCGTTCATATTGATACAGCTATTCAATGCTACGTGGCTAAAGGCCTCATGCGTTCATATTGATACAGCTATTCAATGCTACGTGGCTAAAGGCCTCATGCGTTCATATTGATACAGCTATTCAATGCTATGTGGCTAAAGGCCTCATGCGTTCATATTGATACAGCTATTCAATGCTATGTGGCTAAAGGCCTCATGCGTTCATATTGATACAGCTATTCAATGCTATGTGGCTAAAGGCCTCATGCGTTCATATTGATACAGCTATCCAGCAACACTCTTTGTTCAGCAATAAACATGTAAAACATAAAGCCAGCTTTGTTCCCGCTCTGTGAGGTTACATTAATTCACACCCCCTGTTCCCCGGCCGTCTGTCAAAGCAGCACACAATGTGCTTCGGCTTTTATCAGGGTGACATTCTGTAATTATACCATTCTGACCTGAGATCAGTTTCATACGAGGTTTCCACTGGGACACACACTGGTCTGATTAACCCATTCTGACCTGAGATCAGATTCATATGAGGTTTCCACTGGGACACACACTGGTCTGATTAAACCACGGAGGGCCAATAAGCACCATCAGATCCGGAACCGTCTCGATAGGAGTCACCAAATGACAAGCGACAGGGAGTCAAGTGGGTTCTGCTGGGTCGGGGTGGGGGGGGTGTGATGCTATAGCCCATTCAGGACGGGAACCCCTTTTGGTGTTTTAGGCATTATGTTACGCTTTAGCTATTTAAAACAAATGATTTACAAGCTCATAGCGCTCTACATAGCGCTCTACAAGTTCATAGCGCGGCACAGAGTGCCGTGCTATTTGCTTGTAGGTCTGTTATTTTTTTAAAATATTGAAAGAATCTTCGAATATATATTGTTTCAGAGCAAATGTTTTTTTTAAGTCAAATCTTTGCTTCTGGGGGGGGGGGGTCCCTGAAACAATATATTTTCAGATGGGGGTCCGTGGCCGAATACAGATAATTCTGGGGGTCCTTGACGTGAAAATGGTTGAGCACCAACTGACAGAAACATGCGTTTTTTTCAGAAAACTGTCAGGATTTAGAAGACTTTTTTTTTTTTAAATAAAAAAATGGCCTCGAGTCCAAATGGGTTATAGGCGATAAATTGGGACTGGCAATGCGTGACCTTATAACCGTTTTGGTAAATGATGTGCAGAGAGAGAGAGAGAATGTGGAAATGGAGCCGGAACGTTTCTCTCAGAGTTACGTTCATGCTCAGGAGATGAATCCCCATGTTCACCGCACGCACGCACACACGCAGGCACGCTTGCGCACACAGGCAGGCACGCACGCACGCACACACACACGCACGCACGCACAGACATTGTATGTCCAAAACCATTTACTCTGACTTAACCCATTCTGACCTGAGACCAGATTCAAAAAATGTCTTCTACATCCTGACAGTTTTCTGAAAAAGCTATGTTTCTATGTCAGTCGTTCTTCGATTTTTCAAAAAATAGCAGACCTACAAGAACTTGTAGATCTGCTATTTTTCAATAGCTAAAGCATAACGTAATGCTAACACCAAAAGGGGTTCCGGCCAAAAATGGGTTAAGTACAATCCTGAGGTAGGCTATACGTTTTACTTTAATGGAGTAATTTCAATTTTCTATACTTACTACAAACTTCAGTTATGAGTTACTTTGTAACCTTGCATACCTTGATTAGCCCATTTTGGGGCGGGAACCCATTTTGGTGTTTTAAGAATGATGTAATAGCTTACTTTAGCTATAGAGAAATAGCAGATCTATTGGAGGTCTGCTAGACTTTTGAAAATTCGTGAAAAATGTAGTGCAAGATCTTTGAATTATTCCTTCAGAGCCATGCAACGTTTGTCTGCTTCTGGGAGGGGTCCTGGAACAACATATTTTCAGGTGGGGGGTCGGCTGTCAAATACATATAATCTTGACATGAAAATGTTTGAGAACGACTGACGCATAGAAACATGGGTTTTTAACCCATTCTGAACGGGAACCCATTTTGGTGTTATAGCATCATGTCATGCTTCAGCTATTGAAAAAATAGCAGATCTACAAGCTCATAGCGCGCCACCGAGTGGCGCGCTACGAGCTTGTAGGTCTGCTATTTTTGAAAATTCGAAGAACGACTGACATTTTTATAGAATCTGATCTCGGGTCAGAATGGGTTAATCAGACCAGTGTGTGTCCAGTGGAAACCTCCGTATGAATCTGATCTCAGGTCAGAATGGGTCAGTACCATCAGTACCTGGCCACGTGGTTGACCACGGGGGCGAAGTTGGTGGGTCCGTAGAGCTGGACGGTCTTCAGACTCTGGTGGTACGCCTCCAGGATGCCGTCGATGCCGTTACAGTACGGGTTCTCCACGTTACCGTTCTGAAATGTACATAATATACACATTTATATATAATGTACATATACTCATTTATACGTTACCGTTCTGAAATGTACATAATATACACATTTATATATAGCGCCTTTATCCAAGGAAATGTACATGTACATTTCCTTGGATAAAGGCGCTATATATAAATGTGTATATGTATATACACATTTATATATAGCGCCTTTATCCAAGGAAATGTACATATACATTTATATATAGCGCCTTTATCCAAGGAAATGTACATATAAGCATTTATATATAGCGCCTTTATCCAAGGAAATGTACATATACACATTTATGTATAGCGCCTTTATCCAAGGAAATGTACATATACACATTTATGTATAGCGCCTTTATCCAAGGAAATGTACATATACACATTTATATAGCGCCTTTATCCAAGGAAATGTACATTTTATCCATAAAGGCGCTATATATAAATGTGTATATGTATATACACATTTATATATAATGTACATATACACATTTATATATATACATATATTTATTTATCTGAAATGTACATATACACTTAGATAAAATAATTGGTAAATGGTGCATTTATATAGCGCCTTTATCCAAGGCGCTTTACATAGATGGTGCATTACATTCACCCATTCACACACACATTCATACACCGATGGCGGCGGAAACCATGCAAGGCACCAACCTGCACATCGGGAGCAATTAGGGGTTCAGTGTCTTGCTCAAGGACACTTCCACACTGACTCTGGGGGAGCCGGGGGATGGGCACCTTATAGGGATCCAACTGACAAACCTTGCCGTTACAATCCAGCCACTCCACCCCTGAGCCACCGGCGCCCCCTAGTGGCCACTCTACCCCTGGTGGGTCCCGACCCACAGGTTGAGCTCAATTAACCCATTCTGACCTGAGATCAGATTCGTACGAGGTTTCCACTGGACACACACTGGTCTGATTAAATATGAGGATTTCACCGATGGGTAAAATTAACCGAGGCTATTACACAAGTGTAAGACTAACAGTAATCGCCGGTTAGAACTAACCCGTGGCAGGTTAAAACTAACCCGTGGCCGGTTAAAACTAACCCGTGGCAGGTTAAACCCGTAACCCGTATAGCACTTGCCGTAGCACTTAACTAGCCTCGATGACCTTACAGGCGTAAGCAAAGGCTCAATTCATACAATTTAGATAGTGTGTTCTGTAGACATAGCACTCTCTACACATGTAGTTTCATAATATATATTCCACACGTGAACCAGAGGCTACACGCATCCATCATGCTATTGAGTTGCAGAGAAGGTCAGGCAAGATTCACAGCAGCATACAAACAACATAATTATACACATTCACATAAGAAAAACACCATGGAACACACCAACATAATACATCCATCCATCTTCAACCGCTTATCCGTAGTCGGATCGCGGGGGCAACAGCTCCACCAGAGTGCTCCAGACTTCCCTTATAGGGGCAGCGGTGGCCGAACGGTTTGCGGAGCGGTCTTGATATCGGAAGGTCGCTATAGTTCGTATCCCCGGACCGGCACGTTAAAATTACCACCGCTGAAGTGCCCTTGGACAAGGCATTGAACCTCTACCATGAAATGTTCTATGAGCAGGGCCTGGCTGTAAACAAGTTATTGAGCTTAGTCCAGTTACCCTGGGTAAACATAGTACCTTTCCTTTCCTTTAGTCCAGTTACCCTGGGTAAACATAGTACCTTTCCTTTCCTTAGTCCAGTTACCCTGGGTAAACATAGTACCTTTCCTTTCCTTAGTCCAGTTACCCTGGGTAAACATAGTACCTTTCCTTTCCTTAGTCCAGTTACCCTGGGTAAACATGGTACCTTTCCTTTCCTTAGTCCAGTTACCCTGGGTAAACATGGTACCTTTCCTTTCCTTAATCCAGTTACCCTGGGTAAACATAGTACCTTTCCTTTCCTTACTCCAGTTACCCTGGGTAAACATAGTACCTTTCCTTTCCTTAGTCCAGTTACCCTGGGTAAACATAGTACCTTTCCTTTCCTTAGTCCAGTTACCCTGGGTAAACATGGTACCTTTCCTTTCCTTAGTCCAGTTACCCTGGGTAAACATTTCCTTTCTTTCTTTCCCTCTCCAGAGCAACATTAGTGACTTCCTCCTGGGGGGATTCTGAGACGTTCCAAGGCCAGTGAGTCGATATAGTGCAACTATAGTCAATAAAGTGCATTCGGCAAAATCTCTGATTGAGCATTTTGATTGACAGGGGAACAAAAACAGTGTTTAAATATATTATTATATACATACCGTGGAGTTCTATATCTCCTACCGGATGGCATTATAGCTCGTACTCTCGGTATAACACATGCAAAGGGTCAGATACAACGTTCCGGGTTTGTCTCAATAGTGCTTATCCCATTTTGGGGCGGGAACCCCTTTTGGTGTTAGCATTATGCTATGCTTTAGCTATTTAAAAACAGCAGATTTACAAGCTCGTAGCGCGCCACCAAGTGGCGCGCTACGAGCTTGTAGGTCTGCTATTTTTGAGAAATCGAAGAACGACTGACATAGAAACATGGCTTTGGTGCCGTCGTCACACTCACTCACCAGGGGGAACTGGTCTCACTCACCAGGGGGAACTGGTCTCACTCACCAGGGGGAACTGGTCTCACTCACCAGGGGGAACTGGTCTCACTCACCAGGGGGAACTGGTCTCTCTCACCAGGGGGAACTGGTCTCACTCACCAGGGGGGGAACTGGTCTCACTCACCAGGGGGAACTGGTCTCACTCACCAGGGGGAACTGGTCTCACTCACCAGGGGGAACTGGTCTCACTCACCAGGGGGAACTGGTCTCACTCACCAGGGGGAACTGGTCTCACTCACCAGGGGGAACTGGTCTCACTCACCAGGGGGGGAACTGGTCTCACTCACCAGGGGGAACTGGTCTCACTCACCAGGGGGAACTGGTCTCACTCACCAGGGGGAACTGGTCTCACTCACCAGGGGGAACTGGTCTCACTCACCAGGGGGAACTGGTCTCACTCACCAGGGGGAACTGGTCTCACTCACCAGGGGGAACTGGTCTCACTCACCAGGGGGAACTGGTCTCACTCACCAGGGGGAACTGGTCTCACTCACCAGGGGGGGAACTGGTCTCACTCACCAGGGGGAACTGGTCTCACTCACCAGGGGGAACTGGTCTCACTCACCAGGGGGAACTGGTCTCTCTCACCAGGGGGAACTGGTCTCACTCACCAGGGGGAACTGGTCTCACTCACCAGGGGGAACTGGTCTCTCTCACCAGGGGGAACTGGTCTCACTCACCAGGGGGAACTGGTCTCTCTCACCAGGGGGAACTGGTCTCACTCACCAGGGGGAACTGGTCTCACTCACCAGGGGGAACTGGTCTCACGCACCAGCAGTGTTGTTTTTGGCAGCAAATTTCTATTTTAGTTTTAGTCATAGTCTCTTCAATAGTTTTCACTTCGTTTTAGTCACATTTTAGTCACCTGGAATGTTCTAGTGTTTAGTCTAGTTTTTGTCGACTAAATGTCATATGATTTTAGTCTACTAAATCTACAGTTGATCTAGTCGACTAAAATGTGTTTTGACAGGCCTTGATGTCGTTGTAATGACATATTTTACACTTTGGTTGCATGCTGAAAATAGCAGATCTACAATCTTGCAACGCGTCGCAGCGACGCGTTGCAAGATTGTAGATCTGCTATTTTCAGCATGCAACCCAGCATAAAACTGGATCTCTTGTCCACTAGTCCCTTCCTAACATTTTAGTCTAGTTTTTATTTGTTGACGAAATTGTCAGTATATTTAGTCTTAGTTTTAGTCATCATAGATTCGTTTTCGTCAGTGAAAAAAGGTAGTCGACGAACATTTTTCGTCTTAGTTTTAGTCGACGAAAACAACACTGCTCACCAGGGGGAACAGGGGGAACTCACCAGGGGGAACTCGTGCGAGACGCGTCCGTCGGGCGGCAGCTTGGCCCCGAAGCCCAGGGCGGGGAACATCTTGTCGCTGTCGTAGTCCTGGATGATCTCGCCCACGGCCTTCAGCGCCATGGCGTAGGCGTTCATCTGGTACGGGTTCATGTAGTGCAGCGACGTGGACTGAGACGGGTTCCCTGGGGGGGGGTTTAGAAAGCAAACATTTTACTGGGACGCTGTGGTGGTGGCGCGTTTCCTCCTCCGCGTCATCAGTGCCCATACCCGAAGGCGGGGTTGGCGAAAGGGCCTTTCTGTGTGGAGTTTGCATGTTCTCCCCGTGTGTCCCCTAGGGTAGGTACCCTCACATGTTCTCCCTGTGTCCCCATAGGGTAGGTACCCTCACATGTTCTCCCCGTGTCCCCTAGGGTAGGTTAACCTGACGCTGCCAGATCCAAGAAGCTTGCTACACAAATTTGTTTCACAGCTTATTGGGATCTGGGATCGCGGAAGCAAATTCGATGACGGGGCTGTTCCTTTTTTTCAAGATACTTGGTAGATGATTGGATGGGACCGTCTGTCTATCACCGTGTGGGCGTGCAAACACAACCAATCATATTGGCGTGTCTATATAGCTTCACATCCGGTTTCGCACATATCCCGCCCTTAGCTCACGCTGATTGGCTCGAACCGGGAGCGGTTCGGTGTTAGCTGAACTCCCTGAGAGGTCCCAGATGGTTGTGGTGTTGGGGAACATGGTTACCCAATACCGCCCCCATCTGGCAAAGTCAGGTTAAGAGTAGGTGCCCTCACATGTTCTCCCCGTGTCCCCTAGGTATAGGTACCCTCACATGTTCTCCGCGTGTCCCCTAGGGTAGGTACCCTCACATGTTCTCCCCGTGTCCCCTAAGGTAGGTATAGGTACCCTCACATGTTCTCCCCGTGTCCCCTAGGGTAGGTATAGGTACCCTCACATGTTCTCCCCGTGTCCCCTAGGGTAGATACCCTCACATGTTCTCCCCGTGTCCCCTAAGGTAGGTACCCTCACATGTTCTCCCCGTGTCCCCTAGGGTAGGTATAGGTACCCTCACATGTTCTCCCCGTGTCCCCTAGGGTAGGTACCCTCACATGTTCTCCCCGTGTCTCCTAGGGTAGGTACCCTCACATGTTCTACCCGTGTCCCCTAGGGTAGGTACCCTCACATGTTCTCCCCGTGTCCCCGGGTAGGTACCCTCACAAAAAACATGCAGTAATCCTGGTCACTAAACCGCCTCCCCCTGGCCAGCCGGGGCGCCTGATGGAGGGGAAAGGAACTGGTTGGAATAACGTGTTCCTTCCACGCGCTACGTCCAACCAGGGAAACTCCCCCCTGTCAGGTGTAAAGGAGCAACTTGGACACTCAGGCATGAAGGAAGCATGAGTTCAAGTCCGTTGCTCTCCCCTTGTCCCCCATATATGGGGACTAGGTTGGTGGAGGGTGTGTAGAGCCCAGGATCACATTAGATTATTGACACAAGGGTGAAAAATGGGTTACAAAATTGTGGGATAAAAAATATATATAAAAAAAAAGAAAATACTGGACTGGGACGGGTTCCCTGGGGGGTGGTTTTAGACAGCAAACATTTTACTGACTAGTTTTAGTCATAATATTTTATCGTTATTGACCACACGTTTTTTGACGACACATGCTTTTTTATGTAGTTTTATAGTGACTCTTGAATGGAATAGCATGTAGTTTCAGTCACATTTTTAACCCATTCTGGACTGAAAAGATGCCGGAAGCAAAGATTTCAGTAAAGAAAAAACGTTTGCTGTGAAAGAATATATATTATTCAAAGATTTGCATCACATTTTCAAGATAAAAAAAAAAAAAAGCAGATCTACAAGCTCACTATGAGCTTGTAGAAATCCTCTCTTCTGAGGGGGTCCCCTGGGGGGGGTCCCCTGGGGGGGGGTCCCCTGAGGGGGTCCCCTGGGGGGGGTCCCCTGAGGGGGTCCCCTGGGGGGGTCCCCTGAGGGGGACATGTAATGTTTTGAATCAAGCTACTTTGTTACTCTTCCATTAGGTTGATGAACTCCACGTGTTCGTGTACGTTTTTCATAACGACCGTTAGATAATTTGGGGCTGGAGTCGCAAAAGGTCGCGTTAATAGCTGGTTCACCGCGAGTAATTACAGGGCCTGCTCCTTCTGTTCTCTCCTCAAACAACTCATGGACACACATGTCTTTACACACAGCCGCCTTCTACCCCCCCCCCCCCCCCCAGAAACGTGCCTGCACAGCCGAGTATTATCATCTTACTTGAAATGTGATGTGATGACTTCTTACCCCCCCCCCCTATCCTTCTTCTTCCTCTTTTCTTTTTTTCTGATGCAAGAAAGCTGAGGGCAGCGCCGAAATATGGCTGCAGCTGTGTAGCTCTGATTGTTGTCTCTATCCCCGTAACTGCAATGATTGCCTACACAATGACACATTCCTATCAATGGCAAATAAATGATTGACTCTTGAATCTTGAATCTTGAGAGAGGGAGAGAGAGGGAGAGAGAGAGAGAGAGAGAGAGAGAGACACATGACTCAGATGTGCCACAGTCTAAGAGCTCCCCCGTCCATTGTTGACTCATATAGAATCACTTACCGTTTGACGCCGTGAAATCGATGGCCACCGTGAAATTGATCTGCGTCCTGGAACGTGAGAGGAAAGAGGAGGAGAAGAAGAAGAAGAAGAAGAAGAAGAAGAAGAAGAAGAAGAAGAAGAAGAAGAAGAAGAAGAAGAAGAAGAAGAAGAAGAAGAAGAAGAAGAAGAAGAAGAAGAAGAAGAAGAAGAAGAAGAATAAGAAGAAAAATAATTAGCCCTTCTCTAAGTCCCTCCCCAACCCGTCCTTGTCCAATTGTCACATTAGCAGCGAGGACACAAATGGTCCTCGATGCATTTATATAGCGCCTTTATCCAAGGCGCTTTACAGAGATTGTGCATTACATTCACCCATTCACACACACACACACACACACACACACATTCACACACCGATGGCAGCGGAAACCATGCAAGGCACCAACCAGCACATCGGGAGCAATCAGGGGTTCAGTATGTCTTGCTCAAGGACACAGGGTTCGAACTGGCAACCTTACGGTTACCATCCAGGCACTCTACCCCCTTGAGCCACCACTGCCACCATCCACCACACAGACAGGGCAAGCTGTCCTTCTCCCCCACAGAGATGCATGTTGAATGATGGGATTTATCCATATAAATAATGGATCATTTCAGCAGCAAGAGCATCAAAATGTCTGCTAAATCTAGTCTACCAGGCCTGCAGTATAGGCTATGCACTGGACACATGTCTTCTAGATCTAGTCAACCAGGCCTGCAGTAGGCTATGCACTGGACACATGTCTTCTAGATCTAGTCAACCAGGCCTGCAGTAGGCTATGCACTGGACACATGTCTTCTAGATCTAGTCAACCAGGCCTGCAGTAGGCTATGCACTGGACACATGTCTTCTAGATCTAGTCAACCAGGCCTGCAGTAGGATATGCACTGGACACATGTCTTCTAAATCTAGTCAACCTGCAGGCCTGCAGTATAGGCTATGCACTGGACACATGTCTTCTAGATCTAGTCAACCAGGCCTGCAGTAGGCTATGCACTGGACACATGTCTTCTAAATCTAGTCTACCAGGACTGCAGTAGGCTATGCACTGGACACATGTCTTCTAAATCTAGTCTACCAGGACTGCAGTAGGCTATGCACTGGACACATGTCTTCTAAATCTAGTCAACCAGGCCTGCAGTAGGCTATGCACTGGACACATGTCTTCTAAATCTAGTCAACCAGGCCTGCAGTAGGCTATGCACTGGACACATGTCTTCTAAATCTAGTCAACCAGGCCTGCAGTAGGATATGCACTGGACACATGTCTTCTAAATCTATTCAACCAGGCCTGCAGTAGGCTATGCACTGGACACATGTCTTCTAAATCTAGTCAACCAGGCCTGCAGTAGGCTATGCACTGGACACATGTCTTCTAAATCTAGTCAACCAGGTCTGAGTAGGCTGAGTTAGCAGAATTACAGTACATTTCAAGCACAAACTCAATACAAAGACTGTGAGTGGACGACCCAATTAAGCATTACACTTGTTTACAAGAGGGTCCACCATGTTCAATTCATCAAAACATTTAGAGACGTACAAATAGACACATTTTTTTTCTTTCTTTTTTTTTTTATCCCACGATTTTGTAACCCATCTTTCACCCCTGTGTCAATGTAATGTGACCCTGGGCTCTACACACCCTCCACCAACCTAGTCCCCATATATGGGGGACAGGGGGAGAGCAACGGACTTGAACTCATGCTTCCTTCATGCCTGAGTGTCCAAGTTGCTCCTTTACACCTGACAGGGGGGAGTTTCCCTGGTTGGATCTACAAGCTTATAGCGCGGCACAGAGTTTTTGAAAATGTTGCGCAAATCTTTGAATAATATATATTCTTTCACAGCAAACGTTTTTTAACTTGAATCTTTGCTTCTTGCGGGGGGGGGGGGGGGATCCTTGAAACAACATATTTTGAGATTGGGGTCCGCGGCCAAATACAGATAATTCTGACACAGAATGCCACACTATATAAGCTTGTAGATCTGCAATCTTTTTAGTTTTTTC
>NC_139703.1:19016245-19068745 GCF_964188405.1 Protomyctophum parallelum | reverse complement strand
TAAGATGGCCCGCTCTGACCTTACGACACTCCTTATTTGGGCATGACTGACACAGAACTCCATAAGCTGGCCTGTTCTGGCATCACAACACTCCATGTTTGGGCATGGCTGACACAGAACTCCATAAGCTGGCCTGTTCTGGCATCACAACACTCCATATTTGGGCATGGCTGACACAGAACTCCATAAGCTGGCCCGCTCTGACCTCACGACACTCCATATTTGGGCATGGCTGACACAGAACTCCATAAGCTGGCCCGCTCTGACCTCACGACACTCCATATTTGGGCATGGCTGACACAGAACTCCATAAGCTGGCCCGCTCTGACCTCACAACACTCCATATTTGCGCATGGCTGACACAGAACTCCATAAGCTGGCCTGTTCTGGCATCACAACACTCCATATTTGGGCATGGCTGACACAGAACTCCATAAGATGGCCCGCTCTGACCTCACGACACTCCATATTTGGGCATGGCTGACACAGAACTCCATAAGCTGGCCTGTTCTGACCTCACAACACTCCATATTTGCGCATGGCTGACACAGAACTCCATAAGCTGGCCTGTGCTGGCATCCCGACACTCCATATTTGGTGATTGTCTGACCCATTATGTAGGAATAAAGAGACACATACAGAAATGTATAAAAGGGACAATAAAGGCATAATAGCTGGGGGCGGGGCATGCATTTCCAACTGTGGGTTTCTGAACTGTTATGGTGAAACAGCCCTCCTATGAGACACAGAAAGAGTAGAAAAAAATTGTGCCATTTTTTCATGATTATTAGTGAGGACCTATTATATGAAGATAGGTTGACAAGTGGTGAAGTGGTCCTTTAATTAACACTGAACACTGCCAACACCCTCCAGCCTCTCCTCTCCTCTCAGGCTCCCCCAAACACGTCTGAACCATCCTGTCAGTGCGTCTCCTTTGCCAAATGGAAATGGTGTTTTTAAACACTTCATGGCAGTCTGTTTTTTACATTTTTAATTAAATGTTTGTATACCATCCAAGGCTATCAAGAAGTTACCGTTGACCATACTTTCCATTCCCAAGTTGTTACATTAATGTTATCACTGTGGCTGTAAACTGGACAATGCTTAACCAGAGTATACTAACCCATTTAGACCTGCGGGGACGATTCTACAAAATGTCTTCTAAATCCTTTTTTTCTGAAAAACCCTATGTTTCTATGTCTAACGGGTAACGGGTCTCACCTCTGCACTTGCTTTGTTAACCGGCTACTTGGTACACAGTGAGTGAACTCAATACTCTGAACTTTTTCTATACTTTTTCCTCTCTTTATTATTCTTGTACTTGTCTTCTGTCTGTGTTTTTACTTACTTAGTCAAATTGTACCTTTGAAACTGGACAAAGGGATTAATTAGGACTGGCTAACTGCTATCAACTCAGCCATCAAACAGGCTCATTTGAACACTTTAGCCACGCCCTCAATTTCCAGGAAATAAACCTCCAACACTATATATAGTGGCCAGTTACAAAGGCGATTTGACTAACGGGTCTCACCTCTGCACTTGCTTTGTTAACCGGCTACTTGGTACACAGTGAGTGAACTCAATACTCCGAACCTTTTTCTATACTTTTTCCTCTCTTTATTATTCTTGTACTTGTCTTCTGTCTGTGTTTTTACTTACTTAGTCAAATTGTACCCTTCCAATCTCCTCTCTGTATCGTTCCAATTTCTCCGCTGTATCGTTCCAATTTCTCCGCTGTATCGTTCCAATTTCCAACCCAAAAAATCACACAGGCCGACTAATATAGCCTAGTGTCCAATCCAAAGACCTGGACACCCAGACACATCCAGACACATCGAAGGAGGCCGTCCTAGGGGTTCTGTATCAACTTATTTCCTACTTCCTATTATTATGTTATAATTACTAGTTGTACCTTATTATTATTGTACCTTATTATTATTATTATTATTACTTTATTATTATTATCTCTTATACCTGTTTAGAATGTGCTTTCCCACCGTCCCTATACTGTCCTCCTCATGTCGCCCTAGACACTACTTCTCCAGTCACAGAGATCCGTCAAATCTCATCTATCCAGCTCGTTCACCCAGTCACCATATTGTGGTGGAGGGAGGACTATGGAACTGCCACGCAGCTACCAAAAAGAATATGCCTGAATTCATTTCAGGCCACGCCTCCCTCAAGTCTCTGCATTTCCTTGCTCTGACTGAAACCTGGATCACCCCAGATAACACTGCAACTCCCGCCGCGCTCTCTGTTTCACACAACTTCACCCACACCCCTCGCCAAACAGGCACAGGGGGGGGTACAGGGCTACTAACATCCCCCAAATGGAATTTCCGTGTCTTAAATCTCTCTCACCTTTCTCTGTCCACATGTGAATTTCATGCTATCTCAATATCACAGCCAGTCCCCCTCATCCTCATTGTGCTATATCGCCCTCCTGGAACTCTCGGGAACTTCCTGGAAGAACTAGACTCTCTGATCAGCTCGTTTCCGGAAGATGGCACCCCTCTGATTCTACTGGGTGACTTCAACCTTCCTACCGCAGAGAAGTATCTTCCCGTTACATCCCTTCTGGCCTCATTTGACCTCTCCCTATCTCCCTCCCCTCCCACTCACAGGGCTGGTAATGTTTTGGACCTTGTGTTCTCCAGAGCCTGCTCTCCCTCCACACTCTCTGTTACCCCCTTAAGTAGGTCTGACCACCACTTCATAACCTTCTCCCTCTCTCTCTCCACCCTCCCGCCTAAACATACTAACCCCCCGAACGTCACCTCCCGACGCAATCTCAAATCCCTAAACCCCTCCTCCCTCTCATCCTCTATTCTCTCCTCTCTACCCTCCCTGGAGTCATTCCTCTCCCTCTCACCTGACACTGCAACCTCATCCTTCCTCTCCTCTATCTCATCTGCATTCGACCAACACTGCCCGCTCTCATCCAGGCCAGCTCGCTCATGTCCACCGGCTCCCTGGCTATCTGAAACTCTCAGATCTGAACGAACACCTCTAAGGGCAGCCGAAAGAAAGTGGTACAAGTCAAAGCTACCAGATGACCTTTCACACTTTCACTCACTCCTCTCTGCCTTTGCCCACTCACTAACCACTGCTAAAACCTCCTTCTACCACACCAAAATCCAATCCTGTACTTCTAACCCAAGGAAGCTCTTCTCCACTTTCACCTCCCTCCTTAAACCCCCTCCCCCCACTCAACCCTCATCCCTCACTGCTGATGTTTTTGTCAACTACTTCGAGAAGAAGGTTGATGATATCAGCAGCTCCTTTCCTCCCCTCCCACATAAAGTGGCATCTGACTCAACCAACACCAACCCCAACATACCATGCATGTCCTCCTTCTCTCCTCTTTCACCAGACGAGGTTCTACAACTAGTAACATCCTCTAGACCTACCACTTGTCCTCTTGACCCTGTCCCGTCTCCAATCTTCCAGACCATCGCACCTGATCTGCTCCCCTTCATCACCTCCATCATCAACACCTCAGTAACCTCAGGCTGCGTCCCATCTGCCCTCAAGTCAGCCAGAGTAACACCACTCCTCAAAAAACCAACCCTTGACCCCTCAGATGTCAAGAACTACAGACCGGTATCACTCCTTTCATTTATTTCTAAAACCATTGAACGTGTCGTCTCCAACCAGCTCTCTCTCCATCTCTCACAGAACAACCTGCTGGATCCCAACCAGTCCGGATTCAAGAAGGCCCACTCCACAGAAACTGCCCTGCTGGCAGTCACAGAAGCACTACATGCTGCCCAAGCTGCTTCCCACTCTGCAGTACTGATTCTCCTAGACCTATCAGCAGCATTTGACACAGTGAACCACCAGCTGCTCCTAGAAACCCTAGCGGAGCTAGGCATCGGTGGAACGGCACTAAAGTGGTTCTCCTCCTACCTCACCGATCGGACCTACCAGGTTTCCTGGAAAGGTCTGCTATCATCCCCCCGAACCCTCCAAACTGGGGTCCCACAGGGATCTGTACTTGGTCCCCTCCTTTTCTCACTGTACACTAAATCCCTTGGCACTATCATCTCTGCTCACAATATATCCTATCACTGCTACGCCGATGACACACAACTGTTCCTATCCTTCCCCCCCTCTGCCACTCAGGTGGAAGAGCGCATCACTGCATGCCTGGCTGACATATCACAGTGGATGTCCTCCAACCACCTCAAGCTGAACCCAGACAAGACTGAGCTTCTCTTCTTCCCAGCTAAGTCCTGCCCTATGCAGGAGCTAACTATTTCCGTAGACAAGGCCCTGGTAACGTCTGTCCCAACAGCCAGGAATCTTGGTGTTGTCCTGGACAGTCAGCTCTCGTTCAAAGCTCACATCACAGCTGTCACTCGATCATGTAGGTTCACACTCTATAACATACGACGAATTAGACCGTTCCTCACCCAGGAATCAGCCCAGCTCCTAATCCAGACAACAGTCTTGTCAAAACTCGACTATTGCAACTCCCTCCTTACTGGCCTACCAGCATGTGCACTTAAGCCTCTCCAGCTGATCCAAAATGCAGCAGCTCGCTTGGTCTTCAACCAGCCAAAATTCTCACATGTCTCCCCCCTGCTCCGCTCCCTCCACTGGCTCCCGGTCGCTGCCCGCACAGAATACAAAACTCTGATGCTGGCATTCAAAGCAACCAAAGGTATGGCTCCCCCATATCTTACAAGTATGATTGAACCCTACAAACCCTCCCGCGCACTCAGATCAGCCAACGCAGGGAAACTGGAAGTACCCTCACTAAAAACGCCGGGACAACGCTCCACACGTCCCAAACTCTTCTCCCTTCTGGCTCCAAAACTGTGGAATGCACTTCCCATTGCAGTCAGAACTGCAGCATCACTCCCAATCTTCCGCCGTAGCCTGAAAACCCACCTTTTCAGACTCCATCATGGCCCATAGCACTTACCCTAACCCCTTAGATAGAATTTCTGTTGGCTTAGATAGCATTTGACTTAGACTTATAGCATGTTATGTAGACAGCACTATAATTGTATTGTATATAGTCATAGCACGCCATAGTACATATGTATAGCATAGTAGTGAATATGTATAGTTTATTATGTATAGTGTATGTATAGTTTCATCATATAGATATTCCACTGTTACCTTCTTAGCTTACGCATGTTTCATGATAAATGCTTTTATGTGATGTATTCCCATGCTTTTGTTCTTGCCTAAATGTAAGTCGCTCTGGATTAAGAGCGTCTGCTAAATGCCTAAATTGTAAATTGTAAATTGTATGTCCGCGCTGAAAGAATATTCAAACATTTGCGCTACATTTTCAAGATTTAAAAAAATAGCAGACCTATACAAGCTCATAGCGCGCCACTCGGTGGCCACTATGTCCATTTCGCCTCAGGGTTTTCCTCTCTATTAATAATATATACTCTAAAGTGCTAAACGCATTCTTAATTAACACAATGAGCGCCGGGAGTTCTTATAGGAGCTAGCAGGGTCCCGAGCCAATGTCGCTACAGATAAATGCATGTTGGGAGAGCATGATATTATGCACAGCACACATCGTTGTTACATGGAAGCACCATTACGGTAAGTTTGATGGGTGAGAATTAACCCATTTTAGGCTGGAACCCATTTTGGTGTTTAAAACATTATGTTATAATTTAGCTATTGAAAAATAGCAGATCTACAAGATAAAATGTGGCACACATCTTTGAATATATATTTCAGAGAGAACATTTTTAACTAAAATATTGGCTTCTGCAGGTCCCTGGAACTACATATTTTGAGATGGGGGGGGGGGGGGGGGTCCGTGTGGCCCAATAGAAATAATTCTGGGGGTCCTTGACATGAAAAAGGTTGAGCCCCGCTGACATAGAAACATGGGTTTTTCAGAAAAAGGTTAGGATTTAGAAGTCATTTTTTAATCGACTTCAGTCCAAAATGGGTTAATGACATTCACTCTATCAGTCACACATAAATATAGCACATTATGTGTGAGTATATTCCATTAGGCAGGCCGAGGGGGGGGGGGGGTACAAGAACAACCCTGTACCGAGACAAAAGATGTCTGCACAAAATTACTTCAATTCTCTGCGGTGTGATATAGGCATGAAAGTGGCAGCACTTAATTTCCAGCTCCGCGACAAAGACGGAGTTTCTTATTAATTATTAAAATACGGTAAATTAAAACACATACAACAAAAGGTGGGAATGTCGCATTACGCGCGGTGGAACACTGGATTAAACACTTAGCGGCCGTCAAAACTGTTAATAAGGATACATATTTGAGAACATTTGAGCATGACATCTTCAGCTTATCTAAAATCTAAAGAAAATATCTCAAATCCGTCACTTAGCGCAATGTCTTAAACGGGAGCAAATGGCCGATAATCCTTAGATAAAAAAAACCCTTTTTTAAATACAAATCATAGGGATTAAATATTTGAATCCACACTAAGACTAATTCGCATGAGAGAGACTTGAGGTATTGCCTCGCATGTTAGAAATATTATAAGATATTTTCTCTAATAATTCTAAATCCCCCGTAAAGGCTCATACATAGTCTGGATTTACGGTGGTGGGGTGACCACCGAACTACAACATGACGTCACGAGCCGCGGTGAAGAGCAAACCACCGCCACCGCTCCAGCCCTTCTCTCTGTTTTTACTCACCACCACTCAACGTTATTTCAGCTCCGGTGGTCAGCTCACCACCGGAGCGGTGGTCACCTCGCCACCGAAAATCCAGACTATGAATAGGCCTTAAGGCTCTTCCCATTTCCCACTTAACCCATTCTGGCTGGGAACCCCTTTTGGTGTTTCAAAGCATTATGTTATACTTATAGCTATTGGAAAATAGCAGATATACAAGCTCATAGCGCGGCACCGAGTGGAAAGGAAAGAAAGGAAAGTTCCCTTGTTTACCCAGGGTAACTGGACTAAGGAAAGGAAAGGTACTATGTTTACCCAGGGTAACTGGACTAAGGAAAGGAAAGGTACTATGTTTACCCAGGGTAACTGGACTAAGGAAAGGAAAGGTACTATGTTTACCCAGGGTAACTGGACTAAGGAAAGGAAAGGTACTATATGTTTACCCAGGGTAACTGGACTAAGGAAAGGAAAGGTACTATGTTTACCCAGGGTAACTGGACTAAGCTCAAGAACTTGTTTACAGCCAGGCCCTGCTCATAGAACATTTCATGGTAGAGGTTCAATGCCTTGTCCAAGGGCACTTCAGCGGTGGTAATTTTAACGTGCCGGTCTGGAGATACGAACTAGCGACCTTCCGATATCAAGACCGCTCTGCAAACCGTTCGGCCGTGCTGTGAGCTTGTAGATCTGCTCTTTTTTGAAAAAAAAATCTTTTTCAGATAGGGGTCGGCGGCCAAATACATATAATTTTTGGGGTCCTTGACATGAAATATTGAGCACCACTGATACAGAAACATGAGGTATTTTGGTTTGAATTTGTAGAATCGTCCTCAGGTGAAAATGTCTTAATGGTATATTGCAAATGAATATGATCATAAGTGTGGCTGCACCCATGTTGTGGGCACCTCAGGCAAAAATAAGATTAGGGATTTCACGACTTGAACAGGCAACGTTACGTGTTAACACCTATACTGTAACTGTGTGTGTAAATGCACACAACAAAATGCCCTTTTCAAACAAAAGGGAATTAGTAATGCATGGAATAAATTGTTGTAGGTGTGTGTGTGTGTGTGTGTGTGTGTGTGTGTGTGTGTGTGTGTGTGTGTGTGTAAGACTGGGGAGTTTTTATCATCCGGTTTTTAATAAACGTGGTTGTTGTGTGATGAAGGGCCAAGACATGCACGCGCAAACACGCAAACACACACACACACACACACACACACACACACACGCACACACACACACACACACACGCGCGCGCGCAAGCAGACACACATGTACGCACCTACGCACGCAAGCAAGCAAGCACACACGCATGGATGGACGCACCTATGCACGCATGCACACAAGCACACACGCATGGACGCACCTATGCACGCATGCACACAAGCACACACGCATGGACGCACCTATGCACGCATGCACACAAGCACACATGCATTGACGGACCTACGCACGCCTGCACACAAGCATGACAAAAACCGACAAAAAGCGCTGCGACGCGTTGTGAGATTGTATATCTGCTATTTTCAGCATGCAACCAAAGTGTAAAATATGTCATTACAACGACATCAAGGCCTGTCAAAACACACTTTAGTCGACTAAATCAACTGTAGATTTAGTCGACTAAAATCGTATGACATTTAGTCGACTAAAACTAGACTAAACACTAGAACATTCCAGGTGACTAAAATGTGACCAAGTGAAAACTATTAGACTATGACTAAAACTAAAATAGAAATTTGCTGCCAAAAACAACACTGTTTTTCACTGACAAAAACTAAATAGAAACTAAGTGAAAACGAAGCTATATGATGACTAAAACTAAGACTAGATATACTGACAATTTCGTCAATAAATAAAAAACTTAAATTTAATGTTATAGGAATGGACTATTCTATAGTGACAGTCTGGAGCAAGGAGGAGTCCTGAGTACAACTATAAAGCCTCCTAGCCACTTCCGTTTCGCGTACATTTATTTATCCTAATATAAATATAAAACATCTAAGCATAATATAGCTCACTGCTTAGCAGAAAAGGGAAATAAATAAAAAGATAAGCTCTAAAGATATTTTAAAATATATTTTCGTGAACGGAAATGGCAGCTTCCTTACTCGGATGTCGGGGAGCTGTAGTTCCAGATTTTAGCATTCGGAGATTGTGGAATAGTTGTCTGGCTACGTGAGACTCTCCCCCCCTCCCCTCCCCTCCCCTCCCCTCGCCCCTTCTGACATTTAGAAGGCATTTGTAGAATCGCCCCTCGGGTCAAATGGGTTAAAGTAGAACGCTGATGGCAGGAGTGTATAATATAGAAATGTCACAGGTGTCAGAAAAGGCATTATCTTTAGTACAGATCTCAGCAGCTCTCTCTCTCAGTGTTCACACAGTAGGCTACAGATCTATCTCAGTGTTCACACAGTAGGCTACAGATCTCTCTCAGTGTTCACACAGTAGGCTACAGATCTCTCTCAGGGTTCACACAGTAGGCTACAGATCTCTCTCAGGGTTCACACAGTAGACTACAGATCTCTCTCAGTGTTCACACAGTAGACTACAGATCTCTCTCAGGGTTCACACAGTAGGCTACAGATCTCTCTCAGTGTTCACACAGTAGGCTACAGATCTCTCTCAGTGTTCACACAGTAGACTACAGATCTCTCTCAGTGTTCACACAGTAGGCTACAGATCTCTCTCAGTGTTCACACAGTAAGCTACAGATCTCTCTCAGTGTTCACACAGTAGGCTACAGATCTCAGCAACACTCTCAGTGTTCACACAGTAGACTACAGATCTCTCTCAGTGTTCACACAGTAGACTACAGATCTCTCTCAGGGTTCACACAGTAGGCTACAGATCTCTCTCAGGGTTCACACAGTAGGCTACAGATCTCTCTCAGGGTTCACACAGTAGGCTACAGATCTCTCAGTGTTCACACAGTAGGCTACAGATCTCTCAGTGTTCACACAGTAGGCTACAGATCTTTCTCAGTGTTCACACAGTAGGCTACAGATCTCTCTCAGTGTTCACACAGTAGGCTACAGATCTTTCTCAGTGTTCACACAGTAGGCTACAGATCTCTCTCAGTGTTCACACAGTAGGTTACAGATCTTTCTCAGGGTTCACACAGTAGGCTACAGATCTCAGCAGCTCTATCTCAGGGTTCACACAGTAGGCTACAGATCTCTCTCAGGGTTCACACAGTGGGCTACAGATCTCAGCAGCTCTCTCTCAGCGTTCAAACGTAGCACAGAAACAGATCTCAGGGAATCTGCTATTCTCACCTCGTAGACGTTGAACTGGCTCTGGCCTCGCGCCAGCTCTCTGTAGCTGGTCGTAAACTCCCCGATGAAGTCGTGGCTGCGACGAACGGTAGAAGAAAAAAAGAGTACAGTAACGGATGTACAGTAACAGTGTACAGTAACAGTGCTATATTGAACACCCTTCACAATTTACAATTCAGGCATTTATCAGATGCTCTTAATCCAGAGCGATTTACATTAAGCAAGAACAGAGAATAAAAAAGCATGGCAATACATCACATACATACGAAGTAGATATCATGAATCATACGTATAAGATAAGAGCGTAACAGTGGGAAATATATGTAATGAAACTATATATATATATATATATATATATATATAGTATAGTATGTATAAACTGTATAAACTGCAGGTTGCCTATAATAATTGCATGCATATATTATGAAGCGGAAGAGGGGTCAGAGCGGTACGAAGGAAGTGAAATGGAGGAACACATGGAGGAAAAATATCAGTCGTTCTTCGATCTTTCAAAAATAGCAGACCTACAAGCTGTGGCGCGCTATGAGCTTGTAGATCTGCTATTTTTCAATAGCTAAAGCATGACATGATGCTAACACCAAAATGTGTTCCCGTTCAGAATGGGTTAATGTGTTCTTCGATCATCTCGATCTAGCGTGTGTGAAAGAACAGAACGTTCTCTGTAATTGCACGGTGAAACTCAATGTCCTACTTATTTTTTATTTATTTTTAACCAATTTTTCACCCCTGTGTCAATCATCTAATGTGATCCTGGGCTCTGCACACCCTCCACCAACCTAGTCCCCATATATGGGGGACATGGGGAGACCAACCTAGTCCCCATATATGGGGGACATGGGGAGACCAACCTAGTCCCCATATATGGGGGACATGGGGAGACCAACCTAGTCCCCATATATGGGGGACAAGGGGAGAGCAACCTAGTCCCCATATATGGGGGACAAGGGGAGAGCAACCTAGTCCCCATATATGGAGGACAAGGGGAGAGCAACGGACTTGAACTCATGCTTCCTTCATGCCTGAGTGTCCAAGTTGCTCCTTTACACCTGACAGGGGGGAGTTTCCCTGGTTGGACGTAGCGCGTGGAAGGAGATGACATGTTTTACCTTGATGCGTTATATTTACTTTTGTGTGTTCGTTGTTGTATTGTTTATTTCTGTTTTTTGTGCAGTCTGTGTTTTTATTTCTTTACTGCACAGCTGCCCCCCTTTGCCAACTTGTAGATTTATGTACTGTTCTTTATGAACTTTTAATCTGTTTAAACCAATCACCTCTTCCTACAGGAAAGGATTCAAAATAAGCCAGCTGGCTTCTTCCCTTCCTTGCATTGTATTTTTGTTCTTTGATATGTTATTGTCTATTTTTTGTTCTACATGCTAAATAAATACACCTAAAAAAAACCTAACACGTTATTCCAACCAGTTTCCCCCCCCCCCCCCCCCCCATCTATCTCCCCATTTCCTGTCAGCCCACTGTCTGTCCCTCCTCTATAAAAAAATATAAAATAAATAAAGGTGAAACATTTAAATGTGTGTGTCCACAGTTCCATGCTGTATTGATGTCGGTACCATTAGGAGAGACAACAGGCAAACATAGATCAAAATAACACTTATTCTAGATTCTCTAAAGAGTTCTTGTAAATGACGTAATGCAGATGTCCTGTGTGTGTGTGTGTGTGTGTGTGTGTGTGTGTGTGTGTGTGTGTGTGTGTGTGTGTGTGTGTGTGTGTGTGCGTGTGTGTGTGTGCGTGAAACACTTACCTTCCATCTCGGTCCCAGTCGTAAACCTCCACCTTGATCGTTCTGCACACACACACACACACACACACACACACACACACACACACACACACACACACACACACACACACACACACTGAGGTTAAAGGGGGTACAGTACAGTGCAGCACCGCAGGGCATATACAAATCTCATCTCATTCGTTTTTAATGCTTTCCTATTATTCACACAGAGAGAGAGAGAGAGAGAGAAAGAGAGAGAGATGGTATCACCTTCTACCATTTGCGAGACGTTTTAATCTCAATACGAGTCAATGAGGATTTGAGTGCAGACTTTATACTTGATTAAATGACCTTAGTTAACCTTTATGGTGTCGTTTAAAGTCTTTATTTTAATACGTTCAGTAAGTCCCATTAATCTGTTTAAATGAATGATGAATTAAGGTATAATTGTGTTTCTATAGGCTTCCTACTGTTTCCACCGAGGGGAAGACACGCCCCCTTGCTGCGGTTTCAACCAATAGCGTGCACGCGCGCGTGCGTGCGTGCGTGCGTGTGTGTGTGTGTGTGTGTGTGTGTGTGTGTGTGTGTGTGTGTGTGTGTGTGTGTGTGTGTGTGTGTGCGTGCATGCGTGTGTGTGTGTGTGTGTGTGTGTGTGTGTGTGTGTGCACACGTCGCTGTCCATGGTGCTGGATATATAGTCTACTACACTGTGAGTGCGTGCATGCCTGCGTGCTTGCGTGCGTGCATGCGTGCGTGCGTGCGTGCGTGCGTGCGTGCATGCGTGTGTGCGTGCGTGCGTGCGTGCGTACCCTAAGAGAGTTGAGTGAGAATAAAATGAAAGAAGACAGACTTGAGTGCAGGAACACATGGAACAGAACATAATACATCATCCTCAAAGCAGGTGGACGTCCACATGCGTCCTCAAGTGTCCTTGAGCAAGACTCTGAACCCCTAATTGCTCCCGATGTGTTGGTGGGCTGGTGCCTTGCAGGGTTTCCTCCGGTATCGGTGTGTGAATGTGTGTGTGAATGGTTGAATGTAATGCACAATCTATGTAAAGGTGTATGAATGTGTGTGTGAATGGGTGAATGTAATGCACAATATAATATGTAATGTGCCTTGGATAAAGGCGCTATATAAATGCACCATTTGCCCTTTTACTTAAAATTGGAAATACTCTAGTATTACGTCCGTGGATGATGGGCGTGGGGGGGCGTGTTCTCGCATTCCCTATAGAGCGTCGCAGTCCCGCCCCCTACCAGGGCCCAGGAAACGTTTCCCCATTCATTTTCCTCATAGACATTTAAAACAGTATTTATTTAAAGACCTTTTAAGCGTCGTACAAAGCCAACTCTTGCCGTGACAAATCATGACAACAAACACAATCTTTCGGGCCGAACAAAGAATTAGAAAGAACAAAAAAACGGCAGTTGTTTTTCTTCTTTGTAATTATTTGTTTGGTCCAAAATATTGTGTTTTGTTGTCATGAGTTATCACGACTCGAGTTGGCTTTGTCCGCGGCGTAACTGTCTTTAAATAAATACGTTTTGAAATGTCTATGGGAAAACTGCATTAGGAATTATTTCCAGGGCCTGGCGTCGTCATGAAAGGGGGCGGGACTGGGCCTGGCATCGTCATGAAAGGGGGCGGGACTGGGCCTGGCGTCGTCATGAAAGGGGGCGGGACTGGGCCTGGGCGTCGTCATGAAAGGGGGCGGGACTGGGCCTGGGCGTCGTCATGAAAGGGGGCGGGACTGGGCCTGGGCGTCGTCATGAAAGGGGGCGGGACTGGGCCTGGGCGTCGTCATGAAAGGGGGCGGGACTGGGCCTGGGCGTCGTCATGAAAGGGGGCGGGACTGGGATTATTCACAAGCTTTAGTTTAGAGTCTTTAGAAGCGTTCATATTTTCGACGCGCGGTCACAAGATATTGAGCCACTGAACCACTGGTGCTTTCTAGAGCAAGGATGGCTATAGTTTAGCTCGCTAGCATTGACGCTATTTATTTAGCATAAGATGGCCGCCCACAACATCCGGTTCTGTGCTGTGTGCGCAAACCTCTGAATCGCCCCCAACAGACCGTGGCAGTCAGAAGTTGGATTTTCCTCCAGCAGGTGGCAGTGAACCTGTTAAAAGGCAGCCAACACTGACACACCGACGTGGAGGCCTTCACTAATTATATTCTTTTCAACAATAAAATCACAATATTAGACCCTCTTGTCTGCTGTGGTTGGGTAAATGTAACGGGTTACGCTATGCTCATTCCACTACTTTTAAGGGTTGACACTATGCCAGTCTAACCAGCGATCCCACACAGGGGTAAGGGGTCGACACTATGCCAGTCTAACCAGCGATCCCACACAGGGGTAAGGGGTCGACACTATGCCAGTCTAACCAGCAATCCCACACAGGGGTAAGGGGTCGACACTATGCCAGTCTAACCAGTGATCCCACACAGGGGTAAGGGGTCGACACTATGCCAGTCTAACCAGTGATCCCACACAGGGGTAAGGGGTCGACACTATGCCAGTCTAACCAGCGATCCCACACAGGGGTAAGGGGTCGACACTATGCCAGTCTAACCAGCGATCCCACACAGGGGTAAGGGGTCGACACTATGCCAGTCTAACCAGTGATTCCACACAGTGCACATTTGAGTGAGGAGTCTGCTATAAACACAACACCAGATATATAGCTAGATAGCTATAAACACAACACCAGATATATAGCTAGATAGCTATATCACAACACTGGTATCGGTATTCGGTATATCGGTATATCAGGATCGGAAAAACGAGAAACAATGGGGACAGCCCTATACTTCTAACTCTGCTGTTTCCCCAAACGGTGATCACACGACATACAATTAAGCGCACGACACTCAGAACAACATGCGCTCCAAAGCCAATGATCCACACATAATTCCTCAGGCTATTTTTAAGGAACCTTTAACCCTTTTACTGCTGCCATTTATTGAGAAATTAGGACCTAATTCATGCCAGCATTTTTTTAATTTGAGCTCTTATTTTGAAAAGCCACATTTTGCCTCAACCGGAAGTGAGCTTATCCCTGCCAGCTTTACGTTGCCAAGACAACCTTTGTTTACATGATCGAATCATGCCGGTACATTTTAGCACTCCACAACGTCGGCTCGTGCCGTCAAAGAAACGCTGTTTTGACCAAAAATGCCATCTGGGACAAGGAATAGGAGATACAGGCGATTGAAAGAAACGGATAGAATGGATTCTTATGGCGACGGTGAATTAATATGAACGATCCAGTGCAGTGTTAACAACACTGCTAGCTAACCGGCTAACGTGAGTAGCATTATGGCTTGATCAATCATATGCACTATAAAAGTGCAATTGCCGAAGGGCTTCGGCAATGGCAGCAAGCGTTAATATCAAATTAATGCTTCAATTGCCGAAGGGCTTCGGCAATGGCAGGAAGACGGTTAATGAACATGACTCATCCTTTTGTAATTGAGGCTCACGTTTGCGGCGTGAGACGCACACAGACAGAGTGTGTCGGAGACGCACACAGACAGTGTTGTTTTTGGCAGCAGATTTTGATTTTAGTTTTAGTCATAGTCTCTTGAATAGTTTTCACTTAGTTTTAGTCACATTTTAGTCACCTGGAATGTTCTAGTGTTTAGTCTAGTTTTAGTCGACTAAATGTCATACGATTTTAGTCGACTAAATCTACAGTTGATTTAGTCGACTAAAATGTGTTTTGACAGGCCTTGATGTCGTTGTAATGACATATTTTACACTTTGGTTGCATGCTGAAAATAGCAGATATACAATCTAACACAGCGCGACGCGTTGTGAGATTGTAGATCTGCTATTTTGTCCACTAGTCCCTTACTAACATTTTAGTCTAGTTTTTATTTGTTGACGGAATTGTCAGTATATTTAGTCTCAGATTTAGTCATCATAGATTCGTTTTTATTTAGTTTTAGTCAGTGAAAAAAGGTAGTCGACGAACATTTTTCGTCTTAGTTTTAGTCGAGGAAAACAACATAGTGTGTCGGAGACGCACACACAGACACAGCGTTTGACACAATGCCACTTCCCACAGCCCCTCATTATAGACAGACGTGGCTTGTGATCTTTGGCGAGGCGGGACTGAGAGAGAGAGAGAGAGAGAGAGAGAGAGAGAGAGAGAGAGAGAGAGAGAGAGAGAGAGAGTCAACCTGCCTCTTCTGGTTGCATTTTAATAATGACAACAGGGAAGAAGAAGAAGCGATTCCTTTGATGCCTGCCTGCGCTCGCGGAAACAATTCCACGTTCAGCTTTATTACGTTAGGAAAATAAATAACCACCTGCTGCCAGAGAGAGAGAGAGAGAGAGAGAGAGAGAGAGAGAGAGAGAGAGAGAGATACTGTCCTTACTGTCAGGCAGAAACCTGGCAAAGAATATTATAGTCTACGAGATCCTTGAAAGTATAACAAGAAAGTAAATCCTGCTGTGTGTGCACGCACACACGCACATGCACGCGTGCACACACACACACACACACACACACACACACACACACACACACACAAGTATATGTGCACGCACGCACGCACGCATGCACGCACGCAATCACTCTCTCTCTCACCTTCACTTTCCTCCAATCAACACCCTCCTCCACTTTTCCATCATTGTTTCTGTTTCCTTCACAGCTGCTCCACCGATTTTAATTTATTTTTTTATATAATACGTTTCCAGGATGTGTGTGTCAGCTGAATGAATGGAACAGTGGATCATGCTTAGTGGCAACTACATATACATATATATATATAGACTCTTGAACAGTTTCTACTTGTCTAATTACCCTCACGCCGCACACCGCACAGACTGAACTGAATTGGTCTCTTGTTCTAGTAGAGACTACTTTATATTTAAACGTAGGCTACATCACTATTATTTATTTTTATATATACATATTGTACCATGTAGATTACATACATATTGTACCATGTATTACATACATATTGTACCATGTAGATTATATATATATTGTACCATGTAGATTACATACATATTGTACCATGTAGATTACATACATATTGTACCATGTAGATTACATACATATTGTACCATGTAGATTACATACATATTGTACCATGTAGATTACATACATATTGTACCATGTAGATTACATACATATTGTACCATGTAGATTACATATATATTGTACCATGTAGATTACATACATATTGTACCATGTAGATTACATACATATTGTACCATGTAGATTACATACATATTGTACCATGTAGATTACATACATATTGTACCATGTAGATTACATACATATTGTACCATGTAGATTACATACATATTGTACCATGTAGATTATATATATATTGTACCATGTAGATTACATACATATTGTACCATGTAGATTACATACATATTGTACCATGTAGATTACATACATATTGTACCATGTAGATTACATACATATTGTACCATGTAGATTACATACATATTGTACCATGTAGATTACATACATATTGTACCATGTAGATTACATACATATTGTACCATGTAGATTACATACATATTGTACCATGTAGATTACATACATATTGTACCATGTAGATTACATACATATTGTACCATGTATTACATACATATTGTACCATGTAGATTATATATATATTGTACCATGTAGATTACATACATATTGTACCACGTAGATTACATACATATTGTACCATGTAGATTACATACATATTGTACCATGTAGATTATATTATAAGGGGGTCCCTGCTTCATCTCTCTTTCAGCTAAGGGGGTCCCTGCTTCATCTCTCTCTCAGCTAAGGGGGTCCCTGCTTCATATCTCTCTCAGCTAAGGGGGTCCCTGCTTCATCTCTCTCAGCTAAGGGGGTCCCTGCTTCATATCTCTCTCAGCTAAGGGGGGTCCCTGCTTCATCTCTCTCAGCTAAGGGGGTCCCTGCTTCATCTCTCTCTCAGCTAAGGGGGGTCCCTGCTTCATCTCTCTCTCAGCTAAGGGGGTCCCTGCTTCATCTCTCTCAGCTAAGGGGGTCCCTGCTTCATCTCTCTCAGCTAAGGGGGTCCCTGCTTCATCTCTCTCTCAGCTAAGGGGGGTCCCTGCTTCATCTCTCTCTCAGCTAAGGGGGGTCCCTGCTTCATCTCTCTCAGCTAAGGGGGTCCCTGCTTCATCTCTATCTCAGCTAAGGGGGTCCCTGCTTCATCTCTCTCAGCTAAGGGGGTCCCTGCTTCATCTTTCTCAGCTAAGGGGGTCCCTGCTTCATCTCTATCTCAGCTAAGGGGGTCCCTGCTTCATCTTTCTCAGCTAAGGGGGTCCCTGCTATTAAGACTTAATAGCTCTGCTCATCATGGGCCGACGCCACCTGGTGGTTGAATAGCTACTCCACACTCCACAATAAACCTGTGGGTGTGGCTGAGAATCTGGGGGTGTGTCTGTGGGTGTGTCTAACATAGATACCTGTAGGTACCCATGGATGTCATTTTGAGATCGAGGAAGAAACGGATAGGATTGTACCGTATATTGTACCATGTAGATTACATACATATTGTACCATGTAGATTACATACATATTGTACCATGTAGATTACATACATATTGTACCATGTAGATTACATACATATTGTACCATGTAGATTACATACATATTATACCATGTAGATTACATACATATTGTACCATGTAGATTACATACATATTGTACCATGTAGATTACATACATATTGTACCATGTAGATTATACATATTGTACCATGTAGATTACATACATATTGTACCATGTAGATTACATACATATTGTACCATGTAGATTACATACATATTGTACCATGTATTACATACATATTGTACCATGTAGATTATATATATATTGTACCATGTAGATTACATACATATTGTACCATGTAGATTACATACATATTGTACCATGTAGATTACATACATATTGTACCATGTAGATTACATACATATTGTACCATGTAGATTACATACATATTGTACCATGTAGATTACATACATATTGTACCATGTAGATTACATACATATTGTACCATGTAGATTACATACATATTGTACCATGTAGATTACATACATATTGTACCATGTATTACATACATATTGTACCATGTAGATTATATATATATTGTACCATGTAGATTACATACATATTGTACCATGTAGATTACATACATATTGTACCATGTAGATTACATACATATTGTACCATGTAGATTATATATATATTGTACCATGTAGATTACATACATATTGTACCATGTAGATTACATACATATTGTACCATGTAGATTACATACATATTGTACCATGTAGATTACATACATATTGTACCATGTAGATTACATATTGTACCATGTAGATTACATACATATTGTACCATGTAGATTACATACATATTGTACCATGTATATTACATACATATTGTACCATGTAGATTACATACATATTGTACCATGTAGATTACATACATATTATACCATGTAGATTACATACATATTGTACCATGTAGATTACATACATATTGTACCATGTAGATTACATACATATTGTACCATGTAGATTACATACATATTGTACCATGTAGATTATACATATTGTACCATGTAGATTACATACATATTGTACCATGTAGATTACATACATATTGTACCATGTAGATTACATACATATTGTACCATGTAGATTACATACATATTGTACCATGTAGATTACATATATATTGTACCATGTAGATTACATATATATTGTACCATGTAGATTACATACATATTGTACCATGTAGATTACATACATATTGTACCATGTAGATTACATACATATTGTACCATGTAGATTACATATATATTGTACCATGAAGATTACATACATATTGTACCATGTAGATTACATACATATTGTACCATGTAGATTACATACATATTGTACCATGTAGATTACATATATATTGTACCATGAAGATTACATACATATTGTACCATGTAGATTACATACATATTGTACCATGTAGATTACATACATATTGTACCATGTAGATTATACATATTGTACCATGTAGATTACATACATATTGTACCATGTAGATTACATACATATTGTACCATGTAGATTACATACATATTGTACCATGTAGATGACATACATATTGTACCATGTAGATTACATACATATTGTACCATGTAGATTACATACATATTGTACCATGTAGATTACATACATATTGTACCATGTAGATTACATACATATTGTACCATGTAGATTACATATATATTGTACCATGTAGATTACATATATATTGTACCATGTAGATTACATATATATTGTACCATGTAGATTAGTCATGTAGGCCTACTATGCACTTCATGTTTTCTTTAAACTGCAAGAATTATACCCACATGTTACTTGGAATGTGATTTGACAATAAAGTTTGATTCTGATTCTGATTCCATATATATATATATATAATATAGACTAGAGGCTGATATAATGCTTTTGTTGAAAAGGTATATCCTGTGAGTAATCACCGTTAATGTAATGGTTCAACATTTACAGGCTGTGACCCCAAATAGTCACACCATGGTGCACGGTGCACACACAGTGCACACCATGGTGCACACCACGGTGCACGGTGCACACCCAGTGCACACCACGGTGCACACCCAGTGCACACCACGGTGCACACACAGTGCACACACAGTGCACACCACGGTGCACACACAGTGCACACACAGTGCACACCACGGTGCACACACAGTGCACACCACGGTGCACACACAGTGCACACACAGTGCACACCACGGTGCACACACAGTGCACACACAGTGCACACCACGGTGCACACACAGTGCACACCACGGTGCACACACAGTGCACACACAGTGCACACCACGGTGCACACACAGTGCACACACAGTGCACACCACGGTGCACACACAGTGCACACACAGTGCACACCACGGTGCACACACAGTGCACACCACGGTGCACACACAGTGCACACCACGGTGCACACACAGTGCACACCACGGTGCACACCCAGTGCACACCACGGTGCACACACAGTGCACACCACGGTGCACACACAGTGCACACCACGGTGCACACACAGTGCACACCACGGTGCACACACAGTGCACACCACGGTGCACACACAGTGCACACCACGGTGCACACACAGTGCACACCACGGTGCACACCCAGTGCACACCACGGTGCACACCCAGTGCACACCACGGTGCACACACAGTGCACACCACGGTGCACACACAGTGCACACCACGGTGCACACACAGTGCACACCACGGTGCACACACAGTGCACACCACGGTGCACACACAGTGCACACCACGGTGCACACACAGTGCACACCACGGTGCACACACAGTGCACACCACGGTGCACACACAGTGCACACCACGGTGCACACACAGTGCACACACAGTGCACACCACGGTGCACACCACGGTGCACACACAGTGCACACCACGGTGCACACACAGTGCACACCACGGTGCACACACAGTGCACACCACGGTGCACACACAGTGCACACCACGGTGCACACACAGTGCACACACAGTGCACACCACGGTGCACACCACGGTGCACGGTGCACACACAGTGCACACCACGGTGAGATGCAAGGCTTTAGGAAGCATTCCGTGTTCTTCCTACAGATGGGCGTCTATTTTTAGATGCATGTAGGCAGAGTAATAACCCATTT
This sequence comes from Protomyctophum parallelum, assembly GCF_964188405.1. NCBI lineage: Eukaryota > Metazoa > Chordata > Actinopteri > Myctophiformes > Myctophidae > Protomyctophum > Protomyctophum parallelum. The sequence continues at coordinate 19,047,327 of NC_139703.1, read as the reverse complement.
AGACCATGAGAACTGATTCTATAAACGTCTTCTAAATAATGACAGTTTTCTGAAAAACCCTATGTTTCTATGTCAGTGGTTTCATGTCAATGACCCCTATACTTATCAGTATTTGGCCGCGGACCCCCCCGGACCCCCCCCCCCCCCCCCAGAAGCAAAGATTTGAGTTAAATACGTTCGCTCTGAAAATACGCTCGCTCTGAAAGAGCCATATTTTCACGATAAAAATAAATAAATAGCAGATCTACAAGCTCATAGTGCCGCGCTACGAGCTTGTAGATCTGCTGTTCTTCGATATAGCTAAAGTATAAAATAATCCTTAAAACACCAAAAGGGGTTCCCGCCGTCCGTTCTGAATGGAATAGAGGAGACACGAGGGAACATCTGTCTCTCTCTCTCTCTCTCTCTGCATAGAATAGAACATCTGTCTCTCTCTCTGGTAATAGCAAACTGCAGGTTTCGGGTTTAAAAAGGCTTGTAAATCCTAAAAGAAATCTGAAAAACCTATATGTCTCTGTCAGTGGTGCTCAAACATGTCAAGGACCCCCAGAATTATCTCTATTGGGCCATGGACCCCCATCTAAAAATATGTAGTTCCAGGGACCCCCCCCCCCCCCCAGAAGCAAATATTGTAGTTAAAAATGTTCGCTCTGAAATATATATATTCAATGATTTGCGCCACATTTGAACGATCTTTCAAAAAATAGCAGACCTAAAAGCTCTTAGCGTGCCACTCGGTGGTATTGGTATTGGTATTCCAGCGCTGGGCCCAAACACATGTACTGGTCCGTTGACTGTCATTGTGCACGTTAACGACGACACGTGAGCGCTGTTACATACGTGAACGCACGTGAACGCGTGCAATGATATAGTCAACGACCAGCGCGTTCATGTTATTCAGGGCGAATCCATCCCAGAATGCACTCTGTTCCTACCCGGAAGGAGGAGTGAAATCGCCTCATGCGCTTTTGAGCAACTTAATGCAAGTGGATGGAAGGATAACTACAACTTAATGCAAGTGGATGGAAGGAGAACTACAACTTAACCCATTCTGACCTAAGATCAGATTCATACGAGGTTTCCACTGGAAACACACTGGTCTGATTAATGCAAGTGGATGGGAGGAGAACTCGGATGCCATCTCTATTCATATATATACTCTAAGGTTGAGCCCCATTCCAGCAGCTAGCCTATGTCTATGCTGGGAGGAACATTCGCCCCAAAAAAGCGAGTTTTTGGAACTTTGGGAACGTCTTGTCCTGACACAACGAGATCCTGTAACGATGTGTAGATCTTGAATTAATGAGGAAGAGGAATGGAACGATGAAAGTACATTTAAGGAAGCCCCCTTCATTGTGTCCCTGGCTTAGAGAGATTGTGAGACGAACGCAGGAGTTGTTGCTGGATTTCATTTTTGAACTGAGAATGATGATTAAAATTTTGCTGCTAAAACAAAAAGCAAAAATCAAAAGATGGACAGATGGTGTTTAGAAATAACACCACACACACTCGCACGTGCACGTGCATGTGCACACACACACACACACACACACACACACACACACACACACACACACACACACACACACACACACACACACACACACACGTACCTGTCAAAGTCTCCGTTGCAGAGCCCTCGTACGGGGATGGTAAACGACTGCCACACAGGATTCAACGTGTTCTTCACCACTTCCGTTTTATGGCAGATCGTAAACCTGTGACGGTGACACACAAGCCATGGATTAATTATAGATTAGTTTATTATTTATTTATATGAATTATTGATTTGTTTTCGACGGGTTGTGTCGGGAGTGGGTGTTAAAGACGTTATCGGGACCATTGCAAGAAGAGAGAATTGAAGGGAGCTCGGCACAGGATGATTAAGACAGACTCGGTGAGGATAGGGCATAGGGCATAGGGCATATAGGGGGGATGTGAGGATAGGAGTAGGATAGGATAGGAGATACAATTTAGGCATTTAACAGACGCTCTTAATCCAGAGCGACTTACATTAAGCAAGAACAAAAAAGCATGGGAATACATCACATAAAAGCATTTATCAAGAAACATGCGTAAGCTAAGAACGTAACAGTGGAATATCTATATAATGAAACTATACATATAAACCATACATATATACTACTATGCTATACATATGTACTATGGCGTGCTATGACTACATACAATGCAATTATAGTGCCGTCTACATAACATGCTATAAGTCTGTATCAAATGCTATCTAAGTCTACAGAAATGCTATCTAAGGGGGTGGGGTAAGTGCTATGGGCCATGATGGAGTCTGAAAAGGTGGGTTTTCAGACTACGGCGGAAGATTGGGAGTGATGCTGCAGTTCTGACTGCAATGGGAAGTGCATTCCACAGTTTTGGAGCCAGAAGGGAGAAGAGTCTGGGACGTGTGGAGCGTTGTCCCGGCGTTTTTTGTTGGCTGCATAATGAAGCACATAATGAATAATGAAAAGAGAGCGACAGCAGGGATTGTTATTCCACGCAGCAGCGTGAAGTCTCACAACAACAAACATCAAACAGCACCAGCTGCGCCCGGTTTGCTTTCACGGGCAATTTCCCTTTACACCTGCGGAGAGCGACCGCACCGCGCCTGACTTAATACACACCTCACTGTGAGGATTATTTTCGTGCGGCGTTCATTTTGATGCTTTGTCACGAGCTCAGCCTTCCAAAAACATCCCCGCTTAACCCATTCTGACCTGAGATCAGATTAAAAAAATGTCTTAAATCCTGACAGTTTAGAAAAATAGCAGACCTACAAGCTCGTAGCGCGCCACTCGGTGGCGCGCTACGAGGGGGACTATTGAAAAATGTGCCTCAAATCTTTGAATATATATTATTACAGAGTGAACATTTTAACTCAAATCTTTGCTTCTGGGGAGGTCCCTGGAACAACATATTTTCAGATGGGGGGGGGGGGGGGAGGCATATTACATATATTTTTGGGGGTCCTTGACATGAAAATGTTTGAGAACGTTCTGACAACATGGGTTTAAATGGTTTACAGAGCTACGAGGCAAACATGTCCCCACCTATTTATCCAAAGTCGCAGGATCACTCACGCCCCACTGACCAGCCCCCATGCAGCACCGACCAGCCCCCATGCAGCACTGACCAGCCCCCATGCAGCACTGACCAGCCCCCATGCAGCACTGACCAGCCCCCATGCAGCACTGACCAGCCCCCATGCAGCACTGACCAGCCCCCATGCAGCACTGACCAGCCCTGACCAGCCCCCAGCACTGACCAGCCCCCAGCACTGACCACTGACCATACCCAGCACTGACCAGCCCCCAGCACTGACCACTGACCACTGACCAGCCCCCAGCACTGACCACTGACCATACCCAGCACTGACCAGCCCCCAGCAGCACTGACCACTAACCACTGACCAGCCCCCAGCACTGACCACTGACCATACCCAGCACTGACCAGCCCCCAGCACTGACCACTGACCATACCCAGCACTGACCAGCCCCCAGCAGCACTGACCACTGACCACTGACCACTGACCAGCCCCCAGCACTGACCACTGACCAGCACTGACCACTGACCAGCACTGACCAGCCCCCAGCACTGACCACTGACCACTGACCAGCCCCCAGCACTGACCACTGGCCACTGACCAGCCCCCAGCACTGACCACTGACCACTGACCAGCCCCCAGCACTGACCACTGACCATACCCAGCACTGAGCCTTTCAGCTGCCCCCCACATACTAATTGGGACCTGTATCCCACAACAGCCTATAGGGCGTCCGTGGGGACCCATTTCCCAACCACGTCTATATAAAACACTAGCTGAAGACAGAAAGGCAGTCTGAGATTTCATGCGAGCCGAATGGTGAAGCTGTTACTTTATATATTCCCTCATGGTTTGTTTTACATCTCGCGTCTTTGGTCTTTGTTGCTCGTGAGCCAAACGTACGAGGATTCTTTTCCCCTGTTGGTTTCGGTGCGTTTCATTCTCTCATACACTAATTGCCCCCACAGTGTTTCCTCTCCTGCGGTCATTAAGAGATTGTCCAGGGTGAACCAACCCCCCCCCCCCCCCCCAGAACCAGCAACTGCATTTATTTAAGTGAAAAATGTGGTTTACAATATGTCGGAGAAACGGGTAAAACAATAGCTACAACACAGATACAATATTAACAATGCAAAAAAAAGACAACCACAAGGTTGGTTCAACATTTCATGGCTCACGGCACTGAAGCTCTAAAAGGCGCTGCATGGACTTCAACACAATCCCAACTGGACAGTTTTAGGACAAAGACGTTTTAATGAAAAACAAGTGGATTAAGAACCGAGTCAACACGGATTTTCCTGGAGGCTTAAACATGCCTATAAAATCTGATCTTGAATACAACAAAACTTTAAACTCAGGATTAAACTGGAGAAAATGTAAAAGGGATTGGATCAGACTTCCTTCGGATACATGGCGAATGCATTCATTCCTTGCATTGCCAGAAAATAATGTCCCTGAAGAAACAGCTGTGGTGTCGCTGCTATAATGTCCCTACAGAAACAGCTGTGGTGTCGCTGCTATAATGTCCCTGAAGAAACAGCTGTGGGCCCGGTGGGTCCATTTGGTTCCATTTCACGCTCCCCAGCCCACAGTGATGAGGGAAAGGGAGCCACTTACGTGCCGTCCTCGTTGCTCCTGTAGAAAACCATGAATGGATCCGACTTGCCGAAGAAGTCCTTCTTGTCTAGCTTGTTGGCGCAGAACTGCACCGTGGCACTGTCCTGTGGAGACACATTATTATTATTATTAGTATTATTATTAATATTATTATTATTAGTAGTAGTAGTATTATTATTATTATTATTAGTATTATTATTATTATTATTATTAATAATAATATTATTATTATTAGTAGTAGTATTATTATTAGTAGTAGTAGTAGTATTATTGTCAAGATGCAGAGATAATTGAACCCAATATGAAGAGTCACAGGAAACAGTGTCGATTTCAAAGTATTTAATAAGGAAATTGGCAAAATCTTACACTGAAGTATAGAACTCAGGAATCAATGCATAAGTCTCACACTTGAGAACGCAGGAAACAGGAATAAATCTTATCCTCGAGAAGAACATCGGAAAACAGGAATAAATCTCACTCAGGAACCAAACAGAACAATGACATGGTATACAGTCAAACTGGAAACATGCACCGACAACAAACTATGAACTGACAACTGAATGTCTGCAATGAGTCCAGTCTTATAGGGGGAAGGTTGATTGCCGAATTCTTCACAGGTGGAACTGGTTGGAATAACGTGTTCCTTCCACGCGCTACGTCCAACCAGGGAAACTCCCCCCTGTCAGGTGTAAAGGAGCAACTTGGACACTCAGGCATGAAGGAAGCATGAGTTCAAGTCCATTGCTCTCCCCTTGTCCCCCATATATGGGGACTAGGTTGGTGGAGGGTGTGTAGAGCCCATCACATTAGATGATTGACACAGGGGTGAAAAATGGGTTACAAAATCGTGGGATGAAAAATATATATATATTTAAAAAAAAATTGTTCACAGGTGGAATGACGAGGGTGTTGGAGACAGGTGAGTGGAAGGGGAAGTGGGAGTGGCCAGGGCTGACATGGTCTGTGGAGAGACAGATCCTAACAATTATTATTATTATTATTATTGTATTACTGTCCTGTGGAGACACTGGGACGAGAGGAGCTACGCGTCAGTCTTCATTCTGTTGACGACTAAGACTGTGACGAAAAATGTCCGTCGACTACATTTTTTTCACTGCCGAGAACGAAATAAAAACGATGCTATGGTGATTGAAACTAATATATAGTTAGACTAGATATATTGACAATTTCGTCGACGAATACAACCTTAAGACTAAAATGTTCGGGAGGGACTAGACTAGACTAAAATGTTAGGGAGGGACTAGACTAGACTAAAATGTTAGGGAGGGACTAGACTAGACTAAAATGTTAGGGAGGGACTAGACTAGACTAAAATGTTAGGGAGGGACTAGACTAGACTAAAATGTTAGGGAGGGACTAGACTAGACTAAAATGTTAGGGAGGGACTACAGTGGAGACGAGATCCAGTAGAACTAAAAGAGTCCCTTCGTTTGATTGTGCTCGGGTGTTGCTTTCTGAAAATAGCAGATATCTCTCCCACTGTCCACAAGACGAAGACACTGTCCTTCAAATGTCTACTGTACATTGTCCAACACCAAGACAATGCAATGCCATCTGGCTATTCTGAGTGGCCAAACAGCATTGACCATGCACGCCTCCAGGTCTTAAGTTAAATGATAAGACCTGGTCACGCATAATACTGCCCATGGTGTCACTGTCTTTTCAAATGTGTATACTGTACATTGAAGACATGGTGACACTGTCTTTTCAAATGTGTACTGTACATTGCAATTACTGTCAACACCTCGAACCACTTCTGGCACCATTCTCTACTAGTATTACAACCAGGTGAACGAGGTAAACGATGAACAACGAGGTAAACCAGGTACACAACCATTCACCAGAGCCAGTATTGCAGAAGTGGTTCTCCCTGCTTTGAAAAGTAAAGTGGGCAAAGGCTCATTCATTTATATAGGAGCCACACAGTGGAACAGCCTGGAAACCAGTGTTAAACTGACCTCCAATCTGACGACGTTTAAACAGAAGACTAAACTATGGCTACTGGAAAAGGTTGCCCTATAAAAGGGTCCTCTTAGAGGGACGGATAGGGACGTACTTGTTGTGTTGTGTATGTAATGTTTATGTACCGTTGTGTGTTTGTGATGTATTTTAATGGGTAGGGACGTACTTGTTGTGTTGTGTATGTAATGTTTATGCACCGTTGTGTGTTTGTGATGTATTTTAATGGGTAGGGACGTACTTGTTGTGTTGTGTATGTAATGTTTATGTACCGTTGTGTATTTGTGATGTATTGTAATGGGTAGGGATGTACTTGTTGTGTTGTGTATGTAATGTTTATGTACTGTTATGTGTTTGTGATGTATTGTAATGGGTATAGGGACGTACTTGTTGTGTTGTGTATGTAATGTTTATGTACCGTTATGTGTTTGTGATGTATTGTAATGGGTAGGGATGTACTTGTTGTGTTGTGTATGTAATGTTTATGTACCGTTGTGTATTTGTGATGTATTTTAATGGGTAGGGATGTACTTGTTGTGTTGTGTATGTAATGTTTATGTACCGTTGTGTATTTGTGATGTATTGTAATGGGTAGGGATGTACTTGTTGTGTTGTGTATGTAATGTTTATGTACTGTTATGTGTTTGTGATGTATTGTAATGGGTATAGGGACGTACTTGTTGTGTTGTCTATGTAATGTTTATGTACCGTTATGTGTTTGTGATGTATTGTAATGGGTAGGGATGTACTTGTTGTGTTGTGTATGTAATGTCTATGTACCGTTGTGTATTTGTGATGTATTGTAATGGGTAGGGATGTACTTGTTGTGTTGTGTATGTAATGTTTATGTACCGTTGTGTATTTGTGATGTATTGTAATGGGTAGGGATGTACTTGTTGTGTTGTGTATGTAATGTTTATGTACTGTTATGTGTTTGTGATGTATTGTAATGGGTATAGGGACGTACTTGTTGTGTTGTGTATGTAATGTTTATGTACCGTTGTGTATTTGTGATGTATTGTAATGGGTAGGGATGTACTTGTTGTGTTGTGTATGTAATGTTTATGTACTGTTGTGTGTTTAAAATGTTAAAGTATTGTTTCCGTTCAGTGTGAGAGGACCTCAGTGGAAACACGTCTTTGGACTTTACTGTGAAATCCTTGAATCGCCGATTATAATGTTGTATTATGATTATGCTTTTCAAATCAAATCAAATCAAATCAAATCAAATCAAATCAAATCAAATCAAATCAAATCAAATCAAATCAAATCAAATCAAATCAACCAATTGAGGCACTCCACCACACAGCTGTGTGTGTCGGCTCCATGTCTCCAAAAGATGCAAAAGCCCCTTCTGATCTGATCGGAAAACAATTCACAGTTCAATCAATCCATGTCATCTTGACCAGCAGCAGCTGCAGGCTCCCTCGAAACATAGATCTGGTAAGTCGGAATGGCGCGGTGGCACCCATTTTGGGCGGGAACCCATTTTGGTGTTAGCATTATGTCATGCTTTAGCTATTGAAAAATAGCAGATCTACAAGCTCATAGCGCCACCGAGTGGCGCTATGAGCTTGTAGGTCTGCTATTTTTTCTTTAATCGAAGAACCACTGACATAGAAACATAGCTTTAACTGTCAGGATGTAGAAGACATTTTTTAGAATCGGATCTCAGGTCAGAATGGGTTAAACAAAGGCCTAAAGAATAATTGCAGTTATTATTAAGTTGTCAATGTGAGCAACTTTGAGAGGCAAAATATGTTGCTGTTGTCCCTCTACTTTAGGACAATAAGCAGACGTTCCTGCATCGAGCAACAGAATGCATAACATTACACCATCATGAGGCAATAATATCATCTGATGAAATGCCACTTCTCATTTCTTTCAGATGCTCTGTGTGCGTGTGCATGCTTGTGCATGTGCGTGTGTGTGTGTGTGTGTATGTGTGCGCGCGAGTGTGTGTGTGTGTGTGTGTGTGTGTGCGTGCCTCTGTTTACTGCTTTTGTCAGTTGAATAGCTCAGTAAGTATGTGCATGTGTAGCAATATGGAGGAGCTCATTATGAAAACCAGCCAGACACTTTGAGAGTAACGCGCACGCACACACACACACACACACACACACACACACACACACACACACACACACACACACACACACACACACACACACACACACACACACACACACACACACACACACACACACACACACACACACACACACACACACACACACACACACACACCCCGTAATAATGGCTCTGTAAAGCAGCTGCATTCATCAGGCTGTATCAGGAGATAACTCTATCACATTAATGTCTCCGTCGGAAAGACCTAGAAGTATAGGCTAAAATTAAATAGCTGATCTACAAGCTCAGAACGCCTTGCATCGCGACGCGTTGTGAGCCTGTAGATCGGCTATTTTCACTAGTGCGACACTCTATTAGTGCACAATAAAACGTCACACCCCTGTGAAGTGAGGGGCGCTCTTACAATGTTCTACGTCATCATGGCGTAAAATAGACACGAAGCCGATTTGCTCAGACATTGTAAATTATCCATGCATTGTTAATGGGAATTGAATGTGTGTGTGTGTAGGACAGATTAGCTCGTCCACATTTTATGTCTAACAAAAGTTCACTCAATGTCTGAACGTCTGAAACACCGTCGTTGCTCCTCACGCGGGCACTGACCATACTATTACGGAGGTCTTAACGAAGCCCTTTTTTCCCAATCTAACAAAAGTATTAATGAATTAAAAAAGTAATACAAATTCCCCATTGACTTACATGGGACAATGTGACACCACCGTTGTGGTGAACGGAAACTAATCATAGGACTTTTGTTATATATATATATAGACCTCCCCCATGATTTTTCTTTGCATAATAATTGCGACCAAATTTGACTGAGGGTTTGCCATTTAATTTTCTTTGGTTGTTCAGTTTGACCCACCGGTTTTGGAGATATGGCTTATAGAGTAATGTCTTGCAGAGAAACAGTGAGTTGAGAAAACAGGCTTGAAAGGTTCACTTCTGTGGTCTCTGACATTACACCTATAGCTACATGTTTAAGCATTTATTTCATATTTACATGTCTTCTGTGGTCTCTAACATTACACCTGTAGCTACATGTTTAAGCATTCATTTCATATTTGCATGTCTTCTGTAGTCTCTAACATTACAACTAGCTACATGTTTAAGCATTTATTTCATATTTACATGTCTTCTGTGGTCTCTAACATTACACCTAGCTACATGTTTAAGCATTTATTTCATATTTACATGTCTTCTGTGGTCTCTAACATTACACCTAGCTACATGTTAAAGCATTCATTTCGTATTTACATGTCAATTTCAGCTCTGACACTTATTTCAGACATGCTCTAGTATGTGAGGAGTCTGCCAGGCTGTGCTATTGGGGTGCATACTTAGTTTAGACGAGTCTGCCCCGTGGGAGGTTAGGGTTAGGGTGAGGGTTTGAGATAGGTTGTAGTTGTAGGACTAATGACTGGTTTAACCAAAAACTCTCTAAACTGAGTACTGCAGCCGTGCTATTTACTCATTTGGGGATGAGATGACAGGCTCTCAGTCAAATCTGGTCACAATGAGTGGCCTTGTGTCCATGCATTGATAGTGTGTAGCTACGGTATGCATACTGTACACTGGGGGATTACACATCAAGCAGGACTTCATGGAAGGTTTTTGCATGCTCCTAAATGTATTTTAAATATTGTTTTGAGGTTACATCAAAACTATAGCTGGGAGATACAGCACTCTAGCTCTATCCAAGCTTCCGTATGCAAATGCTGCATAATGTGTTTTTTAAACAAAAACTTATAAAACTCATTAAATGTTCACATCACTGCACTTTGCTGTTCAAAGGTTTTCACATAACATCTCCAAATGAAAGCTTCCACACATTGTCTTCCAATAAATGCACATTATAATAAGGCTGCATGCTTATCCCATTCTGACCTGAGATCAGATTCATATGAGGTTTCCACTGGACACACACTGGTCTGATTAAACCATTCTGACCTGAGATCAGATTCTAAAAAATGTCAGTCGTTCTTCGATTTTTCAAAAAATAGCAGACCTAGAGATCTGCTATTTTTCAATAGCTAAAGCATAACATGATGCTAACACAAAAATGGGTTCCCGTTCAGAATGGATTATACTGGAAGTGCAGTTTGTAAAACTGTAATTTGTGCTTCCAGTATGTCGTGTCTAGAAGTATGTTGTTGTTCATCATTATGCATAAATGTGTCCTAAAGTGCTTTACTGTACATAATAGCATTATTGAGCAGATCGTGTATACCGGTGGTGAGATGCAATTGTTTCCGCAACAAAAACTCACAGCGACCATAAACAACCCATATACTGGACATGGAGTTTTTTGGGTTTTATTTTTTACTATTTTTTATCCCACAATTTTGTAACACATTTTTCACCCCTGTGTCAATTATCTATTGCGATCCTGGGCTCTACACACCCTCCGCCAACCTGGGGAGAGCAACGGACTTGAACTCATGCTACCTTCATGCATGAGGAGTCCAAGTTGCTCCTTTACACCCGACAGTTTCCCTGGTTGGACGTAGCGCGTGGAAGGAACACGTTATTCCAACCAGTTCCTTTCCCCTCCATTCAGCTTTTAGTCAGCCTGCATAATGGGATCGCTAAAGAAGGTAAGGCCGAGCCAAAATAATAATGAAAAAAATAGAAATCAGCGATCCGGTTTGATATCAATTATAAAGCTTATCTGGCGGAGAATTCCGCCAAAAGCAGAAGGTTATTACATTCCTTATGGCGGAGTATACTCCGCCAAAAGTAGGGAGTGTGTTAAGTAATGGTTAAAGTGGTGAAAATCCAAAGTTGTAATGGTTTAGCGTTTGTCCACAGGCGTTCTTTCTGAGAGTGTAAGAGTCAAATCAGCACTGCGCAAAAAGCATGGAATACAGATGTGTATATTACAGGAAACTCCCGTTAAACTTTACAACAGACTCCGGTAAACTTCCGAATTGTACCATCACACCTGTATATTACAGTATATGGTAAATGGTGCATTTATACAGCGATTTTATCCAAGGCGCTTTACATAGTTTTATTTTTCATTACATTCACCCATTCACACAATCATTCATACACCAATTGCGGCGGAAGCCATGCAAGGTACCGACCAGCACATCGGGAGCAATTTGGGGTTCAGTATCTTGCCCAAGGACACTTCGACATGTTAGACATGAGGAGGAGGAGCCGGGATTCGAACCGCCGACCTACGACGACCTGCTCTCTACCTCCTGAGACACAGTCGCTGCTAAACTTGAGGTTTTCTTTGAATATATTTTTTATCCCACTATTTTGTAACCCATTTTTCACCCCTGTGTCAATCATCTAATGTGATCCTGGGCTCTACACACCCTCCGCCAACCTAGTCCCCATATATGGGGGACAAGGGGAGAGCAACAGACTTGAACTCACGCTTCCTTCATGCCTGAGTGTCCAAGTTGCTCCTTTACACCTGACAGGGGGGAGTTTCCCTGGTTGGACGTAGCGCGTGGAAGGAACACGTTATTCCAACCAGTTCTTTTCAAACTTAAAATAACTTTAAACTTGAGGATTACGGGCAAATCTACTGCCAATACATTATGGGCAGGGGAACGTTCTGAAAGCTTCATAGCCAAAGATAAGTCAAAGTGACCTCTCAGAATCAAAGGACAGACACACAGGCACGAGTTTCATCTCCAACTCTCCGTCTGTCTCTCTGCGTGTGCGTGCGTGTATATGCGGGTGTGTGTGTGTGTGTGTGTGTGTGTGTGTGTGTGTGTGTGTGTGTGTGTGTGTGTGTGCGCATATGTGCGTGCGTGTATATGTGGAGCATATTTTACTCCCACTACACTAACTAAACTACTAGAGACAAAAGGCTGAATGAGTTTCTCTATACTAAATAGCAAACTGCAGACTGTAGGCCAAAGCATCAGACGATCGGATGAAGAAACACGCAGGCAGAGAGGTGAACTGAAGATCCATGGATTGTATTTATTGAAGAAGCACAGACCAAGACAGAGAGCCCACAGCAGACTGACCGTGCGTCCGCCTGCCACCCAAGACTCCCTTAACATTGTATTTACAGACATATGCAGTTTTCCATCAAACAGAGGTTTCTGGGTGTTGGTTGATTTGACATACATAGGAATAGCAGATGATAGCTTGTTGAGACAATAGTATGCTAACTTCCTCTCACACCTGACCAGCCAAGGTACTTGACTATGCGTGATTGCCTTTAAACTTGCAGACAGACGGACTAGATAATCAAGTTACTTCAGACCTAAGTACCATTTGGTCACAAACATGTATGATATAGTATGATTTTTTTTTTTTTTTTTTTTACAGATTATTAACCCATTTTGGCTGACGTCGAATAAAAATGTCTTCTAAATCATGAGAGTTTTCTGAAAAACCTCATGTTTCTATATCATTGGTGCTCAATATTTCACGTCAAGAACCCCAAGAATTATCTGTATTTGGCCGCCGACCCCCATCTGAAAATATGTAGTTCCAGGGACCCCCCAGAAGCAAAGATTTGAGTTAAAAACATTAGCTCTGAAAGAATATATATTCAAAGATTTGCGCCACATTTTCGCGATTTTTCAAAAATAGCAGACCTATACAAGCTCATAGTGTGCCACTCGGTGCCACGCTACGAGCTTGTAGATCTGCTATTTTTCAACAGCTAAAGTATAACATAATGCTTTAAACACCAAAAGGTTCCCGCCCCAAAATACAGTTAAAGTACAGGATGTAAGCTTTCATTATGACGTATCATCATTCTTGATCTAGTTGTTGAACGGTGACGACTCAGAGAAGACTTTTATAAATATATGAAGGAGATCTAGCTGAATATATATATATATATATATATATATTTATAGACATTTGTAATCTGTTCTCAGGTCTGGATGTCTTCAAGGTGTTTTATGGTGATGGAATGTGTTCGGCCTTTATTAAATAATGCATCCGCTCTGGCCTCGTTAACGAACACAGGGCCTCGTTAAGGCCTAATATGGGGAACGACTTTATCAATATTTAATAAGGAGGCTCTCGGGCCAGGTGGGTGGGGTCGTCGTCGACGACGACGACACTCACCAATACCTGAGGGAATAATGGCTGTGACAGTGTGCGCACGTACGTGCGTGAGTGTGTCTACGTACGTGCGTCCGTGTGTGTGCGTGCATGTGCGTGTGTGCGTGCGTGCGTCTACACAAGAAGAAGCAGTTGAATAGAAGCCTATGGGCTGTATTTTGCGTGTCTTAAGTACCAGGTCTTATTCCCTAACTTGAGTAAACTAAAGACCTGGAGGCGTGGTCAATGCCATTTGGCTATTCTGAGTGGCCAAAGAGCATTGACCACGCCTCCAGGTCTTTAGTTTACTCAAGTTAGGGAATAAGACCTGGTACTTAAGACACGCAAAATACAGCCCCATATCTCTAACCAATGAATGGAGCTGGTTTCAGTTCATTAACCCATTCTGACCTGAGATCAGATTCTAAAAATGTCTTCTACATCCTGACAGTTTTCTGAAAAAGCTACGTTTCTATGTCAGTCGTTCTTCGATTTTTCAAAAATAGCAGACCTACAAGCTCATAGCTACAAGCTACAAGCTACAAGCTACCTACAAGCTCATAGCGCGCCACCGAGTGGCGCGCTATGAGCTTGCAGATCTGCTATTTTTCAATAGCTAAAGCATAACATAATGCTAACACCAAAAGGGGTTCCCGCCCAGAATGGATTAATAGAAAACGCTCCAGTGCATTCATGCATTTAATTAAAACCTCAATGATTATCTGTTTTCATCGACTTTCATTTCCTTCCAGTTTGATCAAAGCACTCTGCTGCGCCTTGCGTCTTTTATACGAGGACAACGTGGCCAGCATAGCAGAGCTGCATGTATACAACAGTGTTGTTTTTGGCAACAAATCTCTATTTTAGTTTAGTCATAGTCTTTGGACTGAAACTTCATTTAGTTTTAGTCACATTTTAGTCACCTGGAATGTCTTAGTGTCAGTCTAGTTTTAGTCGACTAAATGTCATAAGATTTTAGTCGACTAAATCTACAGTTGATTTAGTCGACTAAAATGTATTTTGGCGGGTCTTGATGCCGTCGTAATGAGTGTTTTTACACTTGCTGAAAATAGCCGATCTACAAGCTCACACTTGTGAGTGTAAAAACACTCATTAAGACGGCATCAAGACCCGCAAAAATACATTTTAGTCGACTAAATCGCCTGTAGATTTAGTCGACTAAAATCTTATGACATTTAGTCGACTAAAACTAGACTAACACTAATACATTCCAGGTGACTAAAATGTGACTAAGACTAAAAAAAACTAAAATTTGCTGCCAAAAACAACACTGCTTTGCAGTATACTGTACTATACTGTAAGTGCCCGTAATATGCTGCAATGTATGCACGTAAGTGCATGCTGCGACCGCATGTCGCAGATTATTATGAAAACCTGCAAAACCGTCGATCCGTCAGTCACACACCACCATATATACGCCTTGTGACACGTCACGCCACCAATATATGGTTGACGCTCCATATACGGAGCTGCCGCGCTGCCACCCATAGATCTCCATATATGGAGCTGACCTGTTCTGACATTCCATGCGTCGATCTGACCTCATCAAACCCTGTACACTCAAGAGACGCTCCATATATGGCCATATGGACAGAATTCATTCCATATGTTGATCTGATCCCCTCTCACACCCCCCCCCCCCCCCCCCCCTTCCAAAACGCCAGTGCTCGCCCAGCAGTCTGCCGTCACCCAGGCGGACGCGTGCACGTGACCTCGACCTTAAAGGGTAAGGTCGCTCCTCGACCTTAAAGGGTAAGGTCGCTCCTCGTCCTTAAAGGGTAAGGTCGCTCCTCGACCTTAAAGGGTAAGGTCGCTCCTCGACCTTAAAGGGTAAGGTCGCTCCTCGACCTTAAAGGGTAAGGTCGCTCCTCGACCTTAAAGGGTAAGGTCGCTCCTCGACCTTAAAGGGTAAGGTCGCTCCTCGACCTTAAAGGGTAAGGTCGCTCCTCGACCTTAAAGGGTAAGGTCGCTCCTCGACCTTAAAGGGTAAGGTCGCTCCTCGACCTTAAAGGGTAAGGTCGCTCCTCGACCTTAAAGGGTAAGGTCGCTCCTCGTCCTTAAAGGGTAAGGTCGCTCCTCGACCTTAAAGGGTAAGGTCGCTCCTCGTCCTTAAAGGGTAAGGTCGCTCCTCGACCTTAAAGGGTAAGGTCGCTCCTCGACCTTAAAGGGTAAGGTCGCTCCTCGACCTTAAAGGGTAAGGTCGCTCCTCGACCTTAAAGGGTAAGGTCGCTCCTTGACCTTAAAGGGTAAGGTCGCTCCTCGACCTTAAAGGGTAAGGTCGCTCCTCGACCTTAAAGGGTAAGGTCGCTCCTCGACCTTAAAGGGTAAGGTCGCTCCTCGACCTTAAAGGGTAAGGTCGCTCCTCGACCTTAAAGGGTAAGGTCGCTCCTCGACCTTAAAGGGTAAGGTCGCTCCTCGACCTTAAAGGGTAAGGTCGCTCCTCGTCCTTAAAGGGTAAGGTCGCTCCTCGACCTTAAAGGGTAAGGTCGCTCCTCGACCTTAAAGGGTAAGGTCGCTCCTCGCCCTTAAAGGGTAAGGTCGCTCCTCACCCTTAAAGGGTAAGGTCGCTCCTCGACCTTAAAGGGTAAGGTCGCTCCTCGACCTTAAAGGGTAAGGTCGCGCCTCGCCCTTTAGGCTCGTCTTACTGGTTTGACTTGTTTCCGTGTTCAGAATTGGCTTAAAGGGAATGTGACATTAAAAAAAAGGTTTTGGAATTGTTCTTATTTTTTTTTAGGTTTTCTAATCTCAATTGCACCCAAAAAACATTAACTTTTAACATTCAGTAGATTTTCTGTGATCTGGGGTTTTCTGGCTCAAACAGGTGCTCTGATTTGCCGGCAGTTTGAGATGCAAGAGCCTGCAAATCCCATATATGTCAATGGGATTTGCCAGCAGATGTCACTGTTTTCACTGTGTTGCCTGTTTTCATTGTAGCTCAAAAGGCTTCCAAACCCCAAAGAAAACTTCAGACCACAGAAAATCCACTGAATGTTCAAAGTTCAGGGTTTTTTGGGTGTAATTGAGGTCATAAAACCTAAAAGAAAAAAGAAAAAGAAAAATAAATGAAAATGAATGTCATAAAACCTTTAATTGTCACGTTCCAGGTGTCGAGACTAGAGGTTCGTATAACGAGCTCCATCGTATATAAGTTTCGAGTACCGGGCAATTTATATTGGGCCCTAGATTTCCCCGTTAACCTCCCAAATGCATGTATGAATGAATGAACCATTGTAAAGCCCTTTGGAAAAGGCCTATAAAAATGCAATTAATTAAGTTTAGCAGGCGTATAAAGTAATATACGGTAATATGCAGGTGTGATGGACTGGTACAATTCGGGAGTTTACCGGAGTTTGTTGGAAAGTTTAACGGGAGTTTGCTGTAATATTACAGATCCGTATGCAGTGCTTTTTGCGCAGTGCCAGGGAGGGGGAAGAGATAGAGGGAGATAGAGAAATCATTTTGGGGCGGGAACCCCTTTTGGTGTTAGCATCATGTTATGATTTAGCTATTGAAAAATAGCAGATCTACAAGCTCATAGCGCTCCACCGAGTGGCGCGCTACGAGCTTGTAGGTCTGCTATTTTTTGAAAAATCGAAGAACGACTGACATAGAAACATAGCTTTTTCAGAAAACTGTCAGGATTCAGAAGACAATTTTATAATCAGATCAATGAAGGGCCTTCATGTTTAAATCATGACAGAAACAGAGCAGATCTTGAAGTTTCCTTCACGAAGAACAAAAACATGTAAAATTACAAAGTACTGCAGCAGATGAAGAAGGTACAGATACAGGCGTTTGAGCAGATCGTCAGAAACAGAACATTGTCAGAGAGAAAGGAAACACATTATTCTGTATAGGTCTCTGTCTGCTATATACACTTCTTTTCATTAGCAAAGCAGTATACTTTGAAATCATCTCTCTCTCTATCTCTCTCTTTCTCTCTCTCTCAAACTGTGCTCATAACATAAGTGTTTTTCTCCTTTTCAAACATGTAGTTTTCACACATGTAGTTTTCACACATTTTCAGGAGGACACCAGCGTGTGCTTTAGCTCCAGAGCTGGTGTCGAGATGACGAGGAAGGGTTGGTTATTATTATTATAGGATAGACTGTACTGTACAGCGCAGCCCAGTCACCTGGCTCACGCAACTCGTTTGTCAAACTAAAGTCCATAGACTCCAATGCGTTCCGTAAAATTCCAGTTCAGGCCTGTGCCACTCTTCGCCAATACAAGTCTATGTAAGAGAGCCTCCATTGGACTGAAGCCAATAGAAGTCTATGTAGGAGAGCCTCCATTGGACTGAAGCCAATAGAAGTCTATGTAGGAGAGACTCCATTGGACTGAAGCCAATAGAAGTATATGTAGGAGAGCCTCCATTGGACTGAAGCCAATAGAAGTCTATGTAGGAGAGCCTCCATTGGACTGAAGCCAATAGAAGTCTATGTAGGAGAGCCTCCATTGGACTGAAGCCAATAGAAGTCTATGTAGGAGAGCCTCCATTGGACTGAAGCCAATAGAAGTCTATGTAGGAGAGCCTCCGTTGGACTGAAGCCAATAGAAGTCTATGTAGGAGAGCCTCCATTGGACTGAAGCCAATAGAAGTCTATGTAGGAGAGCCTCCATTGGGCTGAAGCCAATATAAGTCTATGTAGGAGAGCCTCCATTGGACTGAAGCCAATAGAAGTCTATGTAGGAGAGCCTCCATTGGACTGAAGCCAATATAAGTCTATGTAGGAGAGCCTCCATTGGACTGAAGCCAATAGAAGTCTATGTAGGAGAGCCTCCATTGGACTGAAGCCAATAGAACTCTATGTAGGAGAGCCTCCGTTGGACTGAAGCCAATAGAAGTCTATGTAGGAAAGCCTCCATTGGACTGAAGCCAATAGAAGTCTATGTAGGAGAGCCTCCGTTGGACTGAAGCCAATAGAAGTCTATGTAGGAGAGCCTCCATTGGACTGAAGCCAATATAAGTCTATGTAGGAGAGCCTCCATTGGGCTGAAGCCAATATAAGTCTATGTAGGAGAGCCTCCATTGGACTGAAGCCAATAGAAGTCTATGTAGGAGAGCCTCCATTGGACTGAAGCCAATATAAGTCTATGTAGGAGAGCCTCCATTGGACTGAAGCCAATAGAAGTCTATGTAGGAGAGCCTCCATTGGACTGAAGCCAATATAAGTCTATGTAGGAGAGCCTCCGTTGGACTGAAGCCAATAGAAGTCTATGTAGGAGAGCCTCCATTGGACTGAAGCCAATATAAGTCTATGTAGGAGAGCCTCCATTGGACTGAAGCCAATAGAAGTCTATGTAGGAGAGCCTCCATTGGACTGAAGCCAATATAAGTCTATGTAGGAGAGCCTCCATTGGACTGAAGCCAATAGAAGTCTATGTAGGAGAGCCTCCATTGGACTGAAGCCAATATAAGTCTATGTAGGAGAGCCTCCGTTGGACTGAAGCCAATAGAAGTCTATGTAGGAGAGCCTCCATTGGACTGAAGCCAATAGAAGTCTATGTAGGAGAGCCTCCATTGGACTGAAGCCAATATAAGTCTATGTAGGAGAGCCTCCATTGGACTGAAGCCAATAGAAGTCTATGTAGGAGAGCCTCCATTGGACTGAAGCCAATAGAAGTCTATGTAGGAGAGCCTCCATTGGACTGAAGCCAATATAAGTCTATGTAGGAGAGCCTCCTTTGGACTGAAGCCAATATAAGTCTATGTAGGAGAGCCTCCATTGGACTGAAGCCAATAGAAGTCTATGTAGGAGAGCCTTCATTGGACTGAAGCCAATATAAGTCTATGTAGGAGAGCCTCCATTGGACTGAAGCCAATAGAAGTCTATGTAGGAGAGCCTCCATTGGACTGAAGCCCCATGAAGTGAACAGAGTTGTCGTAACTCTCTCCTCTATACGAACGACTCTGGTGTTACAAAGTTACAATATTATGTGCTCCACTAGTGAGCATATCGAAGTAGAAGGATGTTGAGGTTGGACCTTCCAGGCAGGAGGCCTAGAGGAAGACCAAAGAGAAGATGTATGGATGTAGCGAAAGAGGACATGAAGTTAGTTGGTGTGAGAGAAGAGGATGCCGAGGACAGGGTGACATGGAGGCAGATTGAGGCAAACCTACGTCCAATGCCATGATCTATACACACTAATCTACGGCAAGTATGCAATCAAGCCAGGATGCATCCATAACATAACTTAGTGCCGTTTAGAGACAACAAATACTCACCACAGCTATACGCTGTCATGCTGTGCTATACGCTGTCATGCTGTGCTTTCATTTGGCTGTATTGAATCCCTAATAGACAGAGTCCTGAACAGCTGTTTCGGTTCTGTTCCTTGTCATTGCCAATTCCCCGTGTGCCCCTAGCTGTCCCTCCTCCCTCCTCCCATCAAGAGAGTGCATGTGTGTGTGTGTGTGTGTGTGTGTGTGTGTGTGTGTGTGTGTGTGTGTGTGTGTGTGTGTGTGTACGTGCACTCGTGCGTATAGTCATGTGCATGTTTTAGAGATGGAAATCAACAGTGTGCCACTTATTGTACAGTATATCTTAATGACTGACTACGTTGTGAGATTCTGTGGTGGCGCTCATTAGAAGCAAGTCCCAATGCGCGCTCATCATAACCAACGGTGCATGGCATGTATACGAAGGGATATGAAGTATTAATCCATTCTGGGCGGGAACCCCTTTAGGTGTTAGCATCATGTCGTGCTTTAACTATTGAAAAAATAGCAGATCTACAAGCTCGTAGCGCGCCACCGAGTGGCGCGCTATGAGCTTGTAGGTCTGCTATTTTTGAAAAATCGAAGAACGACTGACATAGAAACATAGCTTTTTCAGAACACTGTCAGGATGTAGAAGACATTTTTAGAATCTGATCTCAGGTCAGAATGGGTTAATAAGGGCGTGCATGCGTGCCCATATAAGGCCAGAGAGGACAAACAGGTCAAACATGGCAGAGTTTTAATTATAGCTATTCCATCGAGTCCCACATTATCATCAGCCTCGCTCGCCCATTTTATTATGGCGTCAGGCTGTTACACGCCAAGTGAGAAATAATCCTCCATTGACTTATACATGTGTCACTGTACAGTGTCTCTATCTCTCTCTCCCTCTCCCTCTCTCTCTCTGAGGTGTGATGTCTCTCGCCCTCTCCCCTGCCCCTCAGTAAATAGTCGGTCCAAAATGTGTGAGGTGAGATGAGAGCGCGGTGAAGCGGAAGCGGCCATTGTGTCACCTGGCTCTCTCTCTCCCTCTCCCTCTCCCTCTCCCCCTTCCCCTCCCTCTCCCTCTCCCTCTCTCTCTCTCTCAACTATTTCATTAGACATGGTCCACTTGGTGCCAAAAGGAGCTCCTTCTATCTCTGACATTCTGTGGCAAACGTGTGCGTGTGCACATGCGTGCGTGCGTGTGTGCGTGCGTGAGTGCGTGCGTGCGTGCTCAAAGCTTAGCCTGGAAACCAGACAAAGCTGCTCTGTGTGAATTACATGTCGCTCATGCACCCCCAGAGTTGTGGGTGACCAATCAGAGCCCACGATATTCATTATTCATGTTCATATTTTTTTGGCCCTTAATGGAAATACATCTTCCACACTATGGAGTTCCAGACATATCTATTATAATTTACAATTTACAATTTAGGCATTTAGCAGACGCTCTTAATCCAGAGCGACTTACATTAAGCAAGAACAAAAAAATATTACTGTACCTCACTGACGTCTTACCCAATCGCAAGCCGCTTCGCTCTTTCCAGCCCCTCCCACCCGGGGAGGGAAAGCTATAGGTGGGTTTTGCACATGCAGTAACTATAGTAACTAGTTACTAGTTACTAGTAACTAATAGTAATGAGTAGAAGTAAAAGTATTTTAACCCAGAAATACTGACACCTGTGTGAAGTGAGGGGCGCGTTTTCTGACCTGAGATCAGATTCATACGAGGTTTCCACTGGACACACACTGGTTTGATTAACCCATTCTGACCTGAGATCAGATTCATACAAGGTTTCCACTGGACACACACTGGTCTGATTAAACTCACCAACATTGCAGCTGTACGAAAAGCTTGAATTATCCTTTTTCTATCTGCAAAGTTTTTGTTTCATAAAAACCCACCGTAGAAACGTCATGAGCTATACTTTCTGTCAAGAAACGCCCTGCATTTGATTATTGTTCTAAGTGTCAGAGTTTGGAAGTGCTTGTTTTTAATAACAACATTTTGCTGCCTCCTGCATTTGACATTTAGAAACAGGTGGAACGGCAGGACGGTTGAGTGATTTACAACGAGCGCTTCCAAACTCCAACACTCCATGCTGCTCAATGTTTTGCCACTCAGTCATAGGCGGCGGGTGCGTTTTACCTTTGGGTAGGCTATAGAATTGCGTTGGGGGGGATTTATTTATTTCCCAGAAGGTCTAAAACTGAGTTATTTAGCATAATTTTACCAATGAATTAGCCTATACACAGACAACGACTTTTGGACGTCTTTTTCTCAAGTCTCGAGTCAGTCAGTCAGTGTAGATTACCCGGCGGTGTTGCTGCCCCTCCGAGAGTCGCGGCTCATGGCTCTTGAAAGACGGCACAGAGACAGCAGTCACTCCGCTGAACGTGTCAGTGTTGCTGCAGTGGTGTGAACTGTGAACCGTGCGGACATTGACTGGTGGTGCTGAGTTCTGACAGCCACTCACTCTTGCTGTTTCCCAAAACAAACCAGCGCGCGCTACTCTTTGCTACAAAGCGACTGGAAGGACGAGGTTTACAGACATACCAATAGTAGTCAATCATATGCTGATTAGGCCAGTTGCTGTATAGTGTATAGCCTATCCGATCAGCGATCACCAGGGGGCAGCGACAACACACACACACGCACACACAATAGCCTTCTATAATGCTGCGCACATATATTATATATATTTAAAAAAAATTACCCAGCATAATTTTTGGGAAGGCTAAGCCTTCCCTAGCCTTACGCACCCGCCGCCTATGCACTCAGTCTAGATGAGGGGGGCGTGTCCTGATGGGGAAATCATGCATGTGCATACTCTCTATTTGAGTACATGCACTTAGTTACTTTGACCACTGGATGTTAGAAACAAACCAGGGTGAAAAGGAAAAGGATTTTTTTTACAAAATGTACGCCCCCAAAAATAAGTTTTACACAAGAGACTATTGCTTAACCCATTTTGGGTGGGAACCCCTTTAGGTGTTTTATAGGACCACTTCACCACTTTTCAACCTATCTTCATATAATAGGTCCTCACTAATAATCATGATAAAATGGCACGATTTTTTTCTACTAAGTCTGTGTCTCATAGGAGGGCTGTGGGCAGTTTAGAAACCGTCTTCCAGTGACATCATCATTAGGCAGATATTTTTTTAAACAAGATTCTTTTACATTTTCATTATTGTGAGAACGATAGCTTCCATTTTCGCATTGCAACTTTTCAGAACTAGAAAGCCTGTAGTTTATATTAGCTTGTATTCCCCATCGATGATGTCACTGGAAGACGGTTTCTAAACTGCCCACAGCCCTCCTATGAGACACAGACAGAGTAGAAAAAAAATTGTACCATTTTTTTCATGATTATTTGTGAGTACCTATTATATGAAGATAGGTTGAAAAGTGGTGAAGTGGTCCTTTAAGCATTATGTTATACTTTAGCTATTGAAAAAATAGCAGATCTACAAGCCCGTAGCGCGGCACCGACTGCTGCGCTACGGGCTTGTAGATCTGCTATTTTTTCAATAATCAATGTTTTTTTTTTAATCTTGAAAATGTGGCGCAAACCTTTGAATATATTCTTTCAGAGTGAACGTTTTTAACTCAAATCTTTGCTTCTGGGGGGGGGGGGGGGGGGGGGGGGGGGTCCCTGGAACTACATATTTTCAGATAGGGGTCAGGGGCCAATTACAAATATGTATGGGGGTCCTTGACCTGAAAATGTTTGAGAACCACTGACATAGAAACATGGGGTTTTTCAGAAACCTGTCAGGATTTAGAAGACATTTGTATGAATCGTTCCCAGGTCTAAATGGGTTTTAACTCTGAGGCTCTACTCCATTCCATGGTCGAAATCACAAGGCAGAAAATTACTTTCTCAGTTCTCTCCATAAAAGGAGTGCACGTGGTGCTGGTGTGACAAAAAGAGAGCTGAAAGCAGTGCAGAGTTGTATAACTCTGTCCATGGTCCTGAAAGCAGTGCATTATCAGTGGAGCTGTATAACTCTGTCCATGGTCCTGAAAGCAGTGCATTATCAGTGGAGCTGTATAACTCTGTCCATGGTCCTGAAAGCAGTGCATTATCAGTGGAGCTGTATAACTCTGTCCATGGTCCTGAAAGCAGTGCATTATCAGTGGAGCTGTATAACTCTGTCCATGGTCCTGAAAGCAATGCATTACCAATGGAGCTGTGTAACTCTGTCCATGGTCCTGAAAGCAGTGCATTCATTACAATGGAGCTGTGTAACTCTGTCCATGGTCCTGAAAGCAGTGCATTATCAGTGGAGCTGTATAACTCTGTCCATGGTCCTGAAAGCAGTGCATTATCAGTGGAGCTGTATAACTGTCCATGGTCCTGAAAGCAATGCATTACCAATGGAGCTGTGTAACTCTGTCCATGGTCCTGAAAGCAGTGCATTATCAGTGGAGCTGTATAACTCTGTCCATGGTCCTGAAAGCAATGCATTACCAATGGAGCTGTGTAACTCTGTCCATGGTCCTGAAAGCAGTGCATTATCAGTGGAGTTGTATAACTCTGTCCATGGTCCTGAAAGCAATGCATTACCAATGGAGCTGTATAACTCTGTCCATGGTCCTGAAAGCAGTGCATTATCAGTGGAGCTGTGTAACTCTGTCCATGGTCCTGAAAGCAGTGCATTCATTACAATGGAGCTGTGTAACTCTGTCCATGGTCCTGAAAGCAGTGCATTCATTACAATGGAGCTGTGTAACTCTGTCCATGGTCCTGAAAGCAGTGCATTCATTACAATGGAGCTGTATAGCTCTGTCCATGGTCCTGAAAGCAGTGCATTCATTACAATGGAGCTGTATAGCTCTGTCCATGGTCCTGAAAGCAGTGCATTCATTACAATGGAGCTGTGTAACTCTGTCCATGGTCCTGAAAGGAGTGCATTCATTACAATGGAGCTGTGTAACTCTGTCCATGGTCCTGAAAGCAGTGCATTCAATACAATGGAGCTGTATAGCTCTGTCCATGGTCCTGAAAGGAGTGCATTCATTACAATGGAGCTGTATAACTCTGTCCCCTTGTTTGACATATCACATGCTAGTTGATCTGTTCCGTTATGCAGTGTGTCGTCAGGAGACACTCTTTGATCTGTTCCGTTACGCAGTGTGTCGTCAGGAGACACTCTTTGATCTGGTCCGTTACGCAGTGTGTCGTCAGGAGACACTCTTTGATCTGGTCCGTTATGCAGTGTGTCGTCAGGAGACACTCTTTGATCTGTTCCGTTACGCAGTGTGTCGTCAGGAGACACTCTTTGATCTGGTCCGTTATGCAGTGTGTCGTCAGGAGACACTCTTTGATCTGTTCCGTTATGCAGTGTGTCGTCAGGAGACACTCTTTGATCTGTTCCGTTACGCAGTGTGTCGTCGTAAAGGTCAACGTCCTCTCTGCAGTCTCTCCACCAACATCAAAGGGCCGTCATGCACACAGCATGGCTCCGGAGCCACTGGACGTGCAGAATATTGACCAAAATAAATGCTTTATTCTTTAACCCATTCTGGGCGGGAACCCCTTTTGGTGTTAGCCTCATGTTATGCTTTAGCTATTGAAAAATATCAGATCTACAAGCTCATAGCGCGGCATCGAGTGCCGCGTTATGAGCTTGTAGGTCTGATATTTTTGAAAACAAATCGTGAAAATGTGCCTCAAATCTTTTAATTCTGGTGAGGTCCCTGGAACTACATATTTTCAGATGGGGGGGCGGGGGCATATTTATATATAATTTTTGGGGTCCTTGACATGAAATATTGAGCACCACAGATACAGAAACATGAGGTTTTTCAGAAAACTTTTTAATATATATTTTTTTAATTTCGACATCAGGCTAAATTAGTTATTATTTCAAGTCTGGTGTCTGCCATATATAACTTCTCACTGTCGCGTCGAAGTAGACTGTATGTATTATGAGAATTTGACGAATAAGATATTTGATCTTGGCTGTGCCATATCTTGGCAAACCTGAATGCGTATCGGAAGCATGCATATTATGATGTGCCTTCATATTCCCCGATGACACAGCCAAAAAAGAATAAAGAATATATTTTTTTAACTTTCTGGAGATCGTCAGGGTTTTTATACTGTAGTTGAAGCTCTACTCTCTTTCGTACAAAGACACGAACCCCCCCCCCCCCCAGTGTGTGCAGTGTGTCGTCAGGAGACACTCTTTGATCTGTTCCGTTACGCAGTGTGTCGTCAGGAGACACTCTTTGATCTGGTCCGTTATGCAGTGTGTCGTCAGGAGACACTCTTTGATCTGGTCCGTTATGCAGTGTGTCGTCAGGAGACACTCTTTGATCTGTTCCGTTACGCAGTGTGTCGTCAGGAGACACTCTTTGATCTGTTCCGTTATGCAGTGTGTCGTCAGGAGACACTCTTTGATCTGGTCCGTTATGCAGTGTGTCGTCAGGAGTCACTCTTTGATCTGCTCCGTTATGCAGTGTGTCGTCAGGAGACACTCTTTGATCTGTTCCGTTACGCAGTGTGTCGTCAGGAGACACTCTTTGATCTGTTCCGTTACGCAGTGTGTCGTCAGGAGACACTCTTTGATCTGTTCCGTTACGCAGTGTGTCGTCAGGAGACACTCTTTGATCTGTTCCGTTACGCAGTGTGTCGTCGTAAAGGTCAACGTCCTCTCTGCAGTCTCTCCACCAACATCAAAGGGCCGTCATGCACACAGCATGGCTCCGGAGCCACTGGACGTGCAGAATATTGACCAAAATAAATGCTTTATTCTTTAACCCATTCTGGGCGGGAACCCCTTTTGGTGTTAGCCTCATGTTATGCTTTAGCTATTGAAAAATATCAGATCTACAAGCTCATAGCGCGGCATCGAGTGCCGCGTTATGAGCTTGTAGGTCTGATATTTTTGAAAACAAATCGTGAAAATGTGCCTCAAATCTTTGAATTCTGGTGAGGTCCCTGGAACTACATATTTTCAGATGGGGGGGCGGGGGCATATTTATATATAATTTTTGGGGTCCTTGACATGAAATATTGAGCACCACAGATACAGAAACATGAGGTTTTTCAGAAAACTTTTTAATATATATTTTTTTAATTTCGACATCAGGCTAAATTAGTTATTATTTCAAGTCTGGTGTCTGCCATATATAACTTCTCACTGTCGCGTCGAAGTAGACTGTATGTATTATGAGAATTTGACGAATAAGATATTTGATCTTGGCTGTGCCATATCTTGGCAAACCTGAATGCGTATCGGAAGCATGCATATTATGATGTGCCTTCATATTCCCCGATGACACAGCCAAAAAAGAATAAAGAATATATTTTTTTAACTTTCTGGAGATCGTCAGGGTTTTTATACTGTAGTTGAAGCTCTACTCTCTTTCGTACAAAGACACGAACCCCCCCCCCCCCCCCCCCCCCCCAGTGTGTGCAGTGTGTCGTCAGGAGACACTCTTTGATCTGTTCCGTTACGCAGTGTGTCGTCAGGAGACACTCTTTGATCTGGTCCGTTATGCAGTGTGTCGTCAGGAGACACTCTTTGATCTGGTCCGTTATGCAGTGTGTCGTCAGGAGACACTCTTTGATCTGTTCCGTTACGCAGTGTGTCGTCAGGAGACACTCTTTGATCCGTTCCGTTCCGCAGTGTGTTGTCAGGAGACACTCTTTGATCTGTTCCGTTATGCAGTGTGTCGTCAGGAGACACTCTTTGATCTGTTCCGTTACGCAGTGTGTCGTCAGGAGACACTCTTTGATCTGTTCCGTTACGCAGTGTGTCGTCAGGAGACACTTTTGATCTGGTCCGTTATGCAGTGTGTCGTCAGGAGACACTCTTTGATCTGTTCCGTTATGCAGTGTGTCGTCAGGAGACACTCTTTGATCTGTTCCGTTATGCAGTGTGTCGTCAGGAGACACTCTTTGATCTGTTCCGTTACGCAGTGTGTCGTCGTAAAGGTCAACGTCCTCTCTGCAGTCTCTCCACCAACATCAAAGGGCCGTCATGCACACAGCATGGCTCCGGAGCCACTGGACGTGCAGAATATTGACCAAAATAAATGCTTTATTCTTTAACCCATTCTGGGCGGGAACCCCTTTTGGTGTTAGCCTCATGTTATCCTTTAGCTATTGAAAAATATCAGATCTACAAGCTCATAGCGCGGCATCGAGTGCCGCGTTATGAGCTTGTAGGTCTGATATTTTTGAAAAAAAATCGTGAAAATGTGCCTCAAATCTTTGAATTCTGGTGAGGTCCCTGGAACTACATATTTTCAGATGGGGGGGGCGGGGGCATATTTATATATAATTTTTGGGGTCCTTGACATGAAATATTGAGCACCACAGATACAGAAACATGAGGTTTTTCAGAAAACTTTTTAATATATATATTTTTAATTTCGACATCAGGCTAAATTAGTTATTATTTCAAGTCTGGTGTCTGCCATATATAACTTCTCACTGTCGCGTCGAAGTAGACTGTATGTATTATGAGAATTTGACGAATAAGATATTTGATCTTGGCTGTGCCATATCTTGGCAAACCTGAATGCGTATCGGAAGCATGCATATTATGATGTGCCTTCATATTCCCCGATGACACAGCCAAAAAAGAATAAAGAATATATTTTTTTAACTTTCTGGAGATCGTCAGGGTTTTTATACTGTAGTTGAAGCTCTACTCTCTTTCGTACAAAGACACGAACCCCCCCCCCCCCCCCCCCCCCCAGTGGGTGCAGTGTGTCGTCAGGAGACACTCTTTGATCTGTTCCGTTACGCAGTGTGTCGTCAGGAGACACTCTTTGATCTGTTCCGTTACGCAGTGTGTCGTCAGGAGACACTCTTTGATCTGTTCCGTTACGCAGTGTGTCGTCAGGAGACACTCTTTGATCTGGTCCGTTATGCAGTGTGTCGTCAGGAGACACTCTTTGATCTGGTCCGTTATGCAGTGTGTCGTCAGGAGACACTCTTTGATCTGTTCCGTTACGCAGTGTGTCGTCAGGAGACACTCTTTGATCCGTTCCGTTCCGCAGTGTGTTGTCAGGAGACACTCTTTGATCTGTTCCGTTATGCAGTGTGTCGTCAGGAGACACTCTTTGATCTGGTCCGTTATGCAGTGTGTCGTCAGGAGTCACTCTTTGATCTGCTCCGTTATGCAGTGTGTCGTCAGAGACACTATTTGATCTGTTCCGTTACGCAGTGTGTCGTCAGGAGACACTCTTTGATCTGTCTCGTTACGCAGTGTGTCGTCAGGAGACACTCTTTGATCTGTTCCGTTACGCAGTGTGTCGTCGTAAAGGTCAACGTCCTCTCTGCAGTCTCTCCACCAACATCAAAGGGGCCGTCATGCACACAGCACGGCTCCGGAGCCACTGGACGTGCAGAATATTGACCAAAATAAATGCTTTATTCTTTAACCCCATTCTGGGCGGGAACCCTTTTTGGTGTTAGCCTCATGTTATGCTTTAGCTATTGAAAAATATCAGATCTACAAGCTCATAGCGCGGCATCGAGTGCCGCGTTATGAGCTTGTAGGTCTGATATTTTTGAAAAAAATCGTGAGAAATGTGCCTCAAATCTTTGAATTCTGGTGAGGTCCCTGGAACTACATATTTCCAGATGGGGGCGGGGCATATTTATATATAATTTTTGGGGTCCTTGACATGAAATATTGAGCACCACAGATACAGAAACATGAGGTTTTTCAGAAAACTTTTTTAATATATATTTTTTTAATTTCGACATCAGGCTAAATTAGTTATTATTTCAAGTCTGGTGTCTGCCATAATATAACTTCTCACTGTCGCGTCCAAGTAGACTGTATGCATTATGAGAATTTGACGAATAAGATATTTGATCTTGGCTGTGCCATATCTTGGCAAACCTGAATGCGTATCGGAAGCATGCATATTATGATGTGCCTTCATATTCCCCGATGACACAGCCAAAAAAGAATAAAGAATATATTTTTTTAACTTTCTGGAGATCGTCAGGGTTTTTATACTGTAGTTGAAGCTCTACTCTCTTTCGTACAAGAACAGCACAGTGTGAACAAGAGGAGGAAGAGGAGGAGGAGGAGGAAGAGGAGGAAGAGGAGGAAGAAGAGGAAGAGGAGGCTCTGAGCAGAACAGCACAGTTGTGAACAAGAGGAGGAAGAGGAGAGGAGGAGGAAGAGGAGGAAGAGGAGGAAGAAGAGGAGGAAGAGGAGGCTCTGTGCAGAACAGCACAGTGTGAACAAGAGGAAGAAGAGGAGGAGGAGGAGGAAGAGGAGGAAGAGGAGGAAGAAGAGGAAGAGGAGGCTCTGAGCAGAACAGCACAGTTGTGAACAAGAGGAGGAGAGGAGGAGGAGGAGGAAGAGGAGGAAGAGGAGGAAGAGGAGGCTCTGAGCAGAACAGCACAGTGTGAACAAGAGGAGAAGAGGAGGAGGAGGAGGAAGAGGAGGAGAGAGGAGAGAAGAGGAGGAAGAGGAGGCTCTGTGCAGAACAGCACAGTGTGAACAAAGAGAAGAAGAGGAGGAGGAGGAGAAGAGGAGGAAGAGGAGGAAGAAGAGGAAGAGGAGGCTCTGAGCAGAACAGCACAGTGTGAACAAGAGGAGGAAGAGGAGGAGGAGGAGGAAGAGGAGGAAGAGGAGGAAGAGGAGGAAGAGGAGGCTCTGAGCAGAACAGCACAGTGTGAACAAGAGGAGGAAGAGGAGGAAGAGGAGGAAGAGGAGGCTCTGAGCAGAAACAGCACAGTGTGAACAAGAGGAGGAAGGAAGTGTGCTAATTATTGAGTCCCAGCGGGATTCCAGGAATGGAATGTAATTACAGAGACGTTACGCGGGGAGGGACAGCGAAGCCTTCCTCAAAATCCCCTGTTTCTTAAGTACGGATCATCCCTCAGAGAATAGAGAACGCATTACATTACATGGCTCTCTCTCTCTCTCTCTCTCTCTCTCTCTCTCTCGCTTTGGTATTGTTCTGTCTTATTCTTTCCTATAATGAGGCGTTTCTGCTTTGCACGCCATGGAGCGAGACAGGAAACACAAAGACTATAGAGGGAGAGAGGTCAGCAGTCGCAAACAATTGACTGTATAAAAAGTTATTTTAAA
>NC_139703.1:18993745-19011245 GCF_964188405.1 Protomyctophum parallelum | reverse complement strand
GAGAGAGAGAGTCGTGCTAATAAGGGTGTGAAGTGGAGTACTCTGAAGAGGCATACGGTTTTCAGACTCTTCAGAAACAAGGAGTGAGTCTGCAGTTCCGACTGTAAGGGGGAGCTTATGCCACGGCTTGGGAGCCCGGCGGAGTCAGAAGGAGTCTGTCTAAAGGAAAGGAAAGGTACTATGTTTACCCAGGGTAACTGGACTAAGGAAAGGAAAGGTACTATGTTTACCCAGGGTAACTGGACTAAGGAAAGGAAAGGTACTATGTTTACCCAGGGTAACTGGACTAAGGAAAGGAAAGGTACTATGTTTACCCAGGGTAACTGGACTAAGGAAAGGAAAGGTACTATGTTTACCCAGGGTAACTGGACTAAGGAAAGGAAAGGTACTATATGTTTACCCAGGGTAACTGGACTAAGGAAAGGAAAGGTGCCATGTTTACCCAGGGTAACTGGACTAAGGAAAGGAAAGGTACCATGTTTACCCAGGGTAACTGGACTAAGGAAAGGAAAGGTACTATGTTTACCCAGGGTAACTGGACTAAGGAAAGGAAAGGTACTATGTTTACCCAGGGTAACTGGACTAAGGAAAGGAAAGGTACTATGTTTACCCAGGGTAACTGGACTAAGGAAAGGAAAGGTACCATGTTTACCCAGGGTAACTGGACTAAGGAAAGGAAAGGTACCATGTTTACCCAGGGTAACTGGACTAAGGAAAGGAAAGGTACCATGTTTACCCAGGGTAACTGGACTAAGGAAAGGAAAGGTATTATGTTTACCCAGGGTAACTGGACTAAGGAAAGGAAAGGTACCATGTTTACCCAGGGTAACTGGACTAAGGAAAGGAAAGGTATTATGTTTACCCAGGGTAACTCGCTGTCAGAGAGACAGCGAGTGTCTCTCTGACGCCCTGTGGAAGTCTCTTCCGCAGCCCTCTGGTCATATTCTCACTCCTGTGCGCGGATGGAAACATGGCTACAGATAGACAGACCCTGGAGAATAGAGACCCATTGGAACACTGTACTACATGATGCTTCTTAACGATGAGGTCAGTCTCGTGTGCCCCCTCCCTCCCTCCCCGGGGGCTTGACCCCTCCCCCCACCCCTTCCCGGCCTTAAGCGCCCACAACTTCTCTCCGCCTTCGATGAGGTCACAGGAGGCTCGTTCGTTGACCTCCTGCACTTTGCCTGAGGTGAAATAAACATGAGCCCTCCAATGTACTGTACATACTGTACAACATGGTACCTGGAACAGCGGCTACATACATAATAATAATAATAATCAAAGTGCTTTACAGAGCAATGGAGAAAAAAAAAAGAAAAGCAAGGCAACGACATTAAAAAACAAGCAGTAATGCAATACAGTGAGGACATGAATAACAAAAAACAAAAGATCAATTAAAAGCAATGGTGTAGAAGTGGGTCTTGAGCTGTGCTTTAAAAATGTCTACAGAGGCTGCCTGACGAAGGTACAGTGGGAGCATAGGATAGGATTTACTGAAATAACTGTGTTTCTATGTCAGATGTTCTCAAACTATTTTATATCAAGGACCCCGGAAATGGTATGTGTTCGGCCGCCGACCCGCGAGCACGTAAGCACCCTTCCACCCTGCCATCTACACAAAATCTGTTCACCAAAAAATTGAGACCAGTTTTGTGCTCGATATCAACTTTTTTTCCCACTCTCTTTTTGGGTGAATGTTCCCCCCAGAATATATAATAGGCAGGCTGCTGGGGTTGAATGGTTAGAGACTCCATCTCATCCCTTATATATATATATATATATATATATATATAATAGGCAGGCTGCTGGGGTTGAATGGTTAGAGACTCCATCTCATCCCGTATGCCCGTAGTATATAATATATAATAGGCAGGCTGTTGGGGTTGAATGGTTAGAGACTCCATCTCATCCCTATATATAATAGGCAGGCTGCTGGGGTTGAATGGTTAGAGACTCCATCTCATCCCGTATGCCCGTAGCCTCGACGACCTCTGCGTATACATGCAAAGGCTCAACTTAGTTTTTAACGTAGACCAAGCACTCTATAGTGTATACGCATATAGTTTCTTAGCTTACATATGATTCTTGATGACTGTTTATGTATTTGATGTATCACCATGTGTTGCTCTTGCTTACTGTAAGTCGCACTTGATTAAGAGCGTCTGATAAATGCCTAAAATTGTAAATTGTGTGTGTGGTTCATTTAGATCAGCGGTGGGCAACTGGCGGCCACATGCAGCCCCCACCTTCACTTAATGCGGCCCTCAGGTTAATGTCAGAATACTGATATAAATTTATAATATTGGTTTCAGCTGTTTACAATTCCACAACATGCAAACATGACCCACTTTATTTACTTCAGTCTAAATTAGTAGCTCATTGCTCAACACAAGTATAATTAAAGGCATTTGAAATGACATGAAAATGTAAATTTTCAGGATTCCAATTCAAAAATAGAAAAAAGTCAAGATTTCAATTTGAACATGAGCTTGTAGATCAGCTATTTTTGCTACGACAGCAATACATGGCCCTAGGCAGTTAGTGTGGGAATATAGTGGCCCTCTCCATCGTCAAAGTTGCCCACCGCTGATTTAGATCCAGTTGAAGAGGTTAAGTACAGTATCATTAATTACTGAAACATGTACAGGATGTGAATGTTGGAGACAAAGCCCGCTTTGCCTCTAATGCCTTAATTTGATTAGACATGAGTCCTATTGTCACCTGCATGGTGACATTATCTTTTTACTGGGTGTGTGTGCGACTGTGCGCGCGTGTGTGTTTGTGTGTGAGTACATGCGTGCGTGTGCCAACTGCATTGATGCTGGCTGTCCATGACATGAGGCAATAATAATTGGCATGCGTCAAATTAATTTGGTCACGGCGAGCTGCATGGGAAGCCTGCAGACAATCTACAGACTTTATCATTTGGTCACGGCGTGCTGGGAAGCCTGCAGACAATCTACAGACTTTATAATTTGGTCACGGCGAGCTGCATGAGAAGCCTGCAGACAATCTACAGACTTTATCATTTGGTCACGGCGCGCTGCATGGGAAGCCTGCAGACAATCTACAGACTTTATAATTTGGTCACAGGGAGCTGGGAAGCCTGCAGACAATCTACAGACTTTATAATTTGGTCACGGCGAGCTGCATGAGAAGCCTGCAAACAATCTACAGACTTTATAATTTGGTCACAGGGAGCTGGGAAGCCTGCAGACAATCTACAGACTTTATAATTTGGTCACAGGGAGCTGGGAAGCCTGCAGACAATCTACAGACTTTATGATTTGGTCACGGCGAGCTGCATGAGAAGCCTACAGACAATCTACAGACTTTATAATTTGGTCACGGGGAGCTGGGAAGCCTACAGACAATCTACAGACTTTTTTGACAATATACTGTAGTTGGCAGTTCAACAGGCCGATACCTGAGTTATCAGCAGACCCAATTCTCTGCATAAGAATAATAATGATTAAAAACAAGCACAAACTCCACACCAATGATATTAAAGCACTATTTTGAGCATGTCATATTTTTTTCCATGAGTTACACCGTCATACGACTAATAGAGCTTATGTAGTCAAAGCTGCTTTTAATGAAAGCCCTTTTCATCAACCTGTATGGTAGTTTTCAAACAGTTTCGTAATTCAAACACTTTCGAGACTTCTCAAGCTCACAGCACTTGACTCCATGCAGCTTCTGTGAGCTAAAATCGATATTTTGATAGAACGAAAATACATTGCATGGATGCACCTGGGACGTATGCTCAGTTATGTGTCCCAAGGTCATCGGGGGTTTCGGGTCTCGCAAACATCATATACCCCTCACTCAGGTGACCCAACGGGGTGATCAAACATCATATACCCCTCACTCAGGTGACCCAGCCGGGGTCAAACATCATATACCCCTCACTCAGGTGACCCAGCCGGGGTCAAACATCATATACCCCTCACTCAGGTGACCCAGCCGGGGTGATCAAACATCATACCCCTCACTCAGGTGACCCAGCCGGGGTGATCAAA
The DNA here is from genome assembly GCF_964188405.1 of Protomyctophum parallelum. Taxonomy (NCBI): domain Eukaryota; kingdom Metazoa; phylum Chordata; class Actinopteri; order Myctophiformes; family Myctophidae; genus Protomyctophum; species Protomyctophum parallelum. The sequence goes on along the minus strand of NC_139703.1, from coordinate 19,007,220 downwards.
CATCATACCCCTCACTCAGGTGACCCAGCCGGGGTGATCAAACATCATACCCCTCACTCAGGTGACCCAGCCGGGGTGATCAAACATCATACCCCTCACTCAGGTGACCCAGCCGGGGTGATCAAGTCCCGACTTACGTCCCAGTAGCTACCCTCGATCAGACCCACTAGGGAAAGACCAGGGCCACACAATCCGTTGGATCCACTCCGGAACTACTATGCTGGGACTGAGAGGTACTATTCTGGCATGTGGAGGGGCTAAGGCTCTTGATACAGTACTATATAGTTAGTATTGTTATATACATACCCCTATAGTACCCCTATAACACGGTACTTGGACGTACCGCGTGGAAGGAACACGTTATTCCGACCAGTTCCTTTCCCCTCCATCAGGCGCCCCGGCTGGCCAGGGGGAGGCAGTTTAGTGACCAGGATTACTGCATGTTTTTTGTGAGGGTACCTACCCTAGGGGACACGGGGAGAACATGCAAACTCTACACAGAAAGGCCCTTTCGCCAGCCCCGCCTTCGGGTATGGGCACTGATGACACGGAGGAGGAAACACGCCGCCAGCTCTAAAATCTATTCTAACCATTTCCCTTTTTTCAGGCATGGATAGTTTTATATGCCTTCTCCTCGTAATTGCCTGAGCGAAGTCGGCGGGACAGCGCGGTGCTACAATATAGTGTCAATTAGCCCATTCTGGGCGGGAACCCCTTTTGGTGTTTTAAGCATTATGCTATACTTTAGCTATTGAAAAATAACAGATCTACAAGCTCATAGCGCGGCACCGAGTGACGCGCTACGAGCTTGTAGATGTGCTATTTTTGAAAAAATCTTTGATTATTATATTCTTTCAGAGTGAACGTTTTTAACTCAAATCTTTGCTTCCGGGGAGGGGGGGGGGGGGGGGGTCCCGTCCCTGGAGCAACATATTTTCAGATTGGGGTCCGCAGCCATGAAACACAGATAATTCTGGGGGTCTTTGTCATCAAAAAGGTTGAGAACCACTAGCCTCGGAAACCCAGACGTTTTTATTTCCAGGGAGAGAGAAAAAAAAAAGTCTGGGTCTGAGACCACTCCAATTCGGCATAGAGCAGCACAAACGTCGATCACTCTCTGCTGATTTCTGATCGTCTGCACCTTTGTTAAATTGACGCACACACGTAGACCCGTACACACACACACACACACTCATCTCTCAGCATCGGTGGCCGAACGATTTGAGGAGCAGTCTTGATATCGGAAGGTCGCTAGTTCGTATCCCCGGACCGGCACGTTAAAATTACCACCGCTGAAGTGCCCTTGGACAAGGCATTGAACCCCTACCATGAAATGTTCTATGAGCAGGGCCTGGCTGTAAACAAGTTATTGAGCTTAGTCCAGTTACCCTGGGTAAACATAGTACCTTTCCTTTCCTTAGTCCAGTTACCCTGGGTAAACATAGTACCTTTCCTTTCCTTAGTCCAGTTACCCTGGGTAAACATAGTACCTTTCCTTTCCTTAGTCCAGTTACCCTGGGTAAACATGGTACCTTTCCTTACCTTTCCTTCCCTCTCTCTGTCGCTCCAACTAATTAGTCTCATGTCGCACAGCTGCGTTTAGATTCTCCCGGTGGATCCTGCCGGGAGCTGCCCTATGCCATAGAGAGCATAGGTGGACCCCAGGCTATAGAAAACCACTGACCTAGTAGAAACATACTGTAGGTTTTTCAGAAAACTGTGAGATTTAGAAGACATTTCATAGACTGGATAGCTCAGGTCTAAATCGGTTAGCCAAAGCAGGTGAAGCGCAAAACATCAGTGTGGGTTTTATAAACTTGTCTGATTGCAGCTATGCAGAGAGGCTGATTAACGAGCTGGAAGGGAATGATTCCTTGGTGTGTACGTTACATTTTAATTTAATTCTGTGTCCTGCCAACGTATTAAAACACAGCCAGAGTCAGAGGAGCACCAAGGACAAGATACCCCCCGTTTATTTTACACGCTACTAAAATCCTGTTGTTAGTTTTACAGACATTCAAGTCACAAATAAAATAAACATGAAAAAAACACATAAATTAAAGAAAAAGTAACGGAAAAGAAATGGCTACAGAAACAGGAGATAGGCTCCTGCCACTATGGGCCTCATGGCTACAGAAACAGGAGATAGGCTCCTGCCCCTATGGGCCTCATGGCTACAGAAACAGGAGATGGGCTCCTGCCCCTATGGGCCTCATGGCTACAGAAACAGGAGATAGGCTCCTGCCCCTATGGGCCTCATGGCTACAGAAACAGGAGATGGGCTCCTGCCCCTATGGGCCTCATGGCTACAGAAACAGGAGATAGGCTCCTGCCCCTATGGGCCTCATGGCTACAGAAACAGGAGATAGGCTCCTGCCCTATGGGCCTCATGGCTACAGAAACAGGAGATAGGCTCCTGCCCCTATGGGCCTCATGGCTACAGAAACAGGAGATAGGCTCCTGCCCCTATATGGGCCTCATGGCTACAGAAACAGGAGATAAGCTCCTGCCCCTATGGGCCTCATGGCTACAGAAACAGGAGATAGGCTCCTTAGTCCTGCCCCTATGGGCCTCATGGCTACAGAAACAGGAGATAGGCTCCTGCCCTATGGGCCTCATGGCTACAGAAACAGGAGATAGGCTCCTGCCCCTATGGGCCTCATGGCTACAGAAACAGGAGATAGGCTCCTGCCCCTATGGGCCTCATGGCTACAGAAACAGGATATAGGCTCCTGCCCTATGGGCCTCATGGCTACAGAAACAGGAGATAGGCTCCTTTGGGTCTCATGGCTACAGAAACAGGAGATAGGCTCCTGCCCCTATGGGCCTCATGGCTACAGAAACAGGAGATAGGCTCCTGCCCCTATGGGCCTCATGGCTACAGAAACAGGAGATAGGCTCCTGCCCTATGGGCCCCATGGCTACAGAAACAGGAGATAGGCTCCTGCCCCTATGGGCCCCATGGCTACAGAAACAGGAGATAGGCTCCTGCCCTATGGGCCTCATGGCTACAGAAACAGGAGATAGGCTCCTGCACCTATGGGCCTAATGGCTACAGAAACAGGAGATAGGCTCCTGCCCTATGGGCCTCATGGCTACAGAAACAGGAGATAGGCTCCTGCCCCTATGGGCCCCATGGCTACAGAAACAGGAGATAGGCTCCTGCCCCTATGGGCCCCATGGCTACAGAAACAGGAGATAGGCTCCTGCCCCTATGGGCCTCATGGCTACAGAAACAGGAGATAGGCTCCTGCCCCTATGGGCCTCATGGCTACAGAAACAGGAGATAGGCTCCTGCCCCTATGGGCCTCATGGCTACAGAAACAGGAGATATAGGTTCCTGCCCTATGGGCCTCATGGCTACAGAAACAGGAGATAGGCTCCTTTGGGCCTCATGGCTACAGAAACAGGAGATAGGCTCCTGCCCCTATGGGCCTCATGGCTACAGAAACAGGAGATAGGCTCCTGCCCCTATGGGCCTCATGGCTACAGAAACAGGAGATATAGGTTCCTGCCCTATGGGCCTCATGGCTACAGAAACAGGAGATAGGCTCCTTTGGGCCTCATGGCTACAGAAACAGGAGATAGGCTCCTGCCCTATGGGCCTCATGGCTACAGAAACAGGAGATAGGTTCCTGCCCTATGGGCCTCATGGCTACAGAAACAGGAGATAGGCTCTTTGGGCCTCATGGCTACAGAAACAGGAGATAGCCTGCTCTTCCCAGTGAAACAAAACTTCTCAGAGCAAAACTTTCTGTTTCATGTTGTTCTGTCTGCTTGTTTTCAGAACCCTCTTTATGGTTTGCGTTCAGCACGCTCTTTATGTTTAATATGGGCCACTCATGGGCCACACAGCAGTACCGAGATACGGTTTAATGAGCGTCCATGCTGGACTTTAATCCATTCTGACCTGAGATCAGATTCTAAAAAATGTCTTCTAACATCCTGACAGTTTTCTGAAAAAGCTATGTTTCTGTGTCAGTCGTTCTTCGATTTTTCGAAAATGGCAGACCTACAAGCTCGTAGCGCGCCACTCGGTGGCGCGCTATGAGCTTGTAGATCTGCTATTTTTCAATAGCTATAACGCATAGCATAATGCTAACACCAAAAGGGGTTCCCGCCCCAAAATGGGTTAATGAGCGTCCATGCTGGACTTTAATAACCTGATCTGTGCTCTCTGATCACATTACTTTTGGTGAATTCAGCAGAAGTTCAAAGACATACAAAAACATTGCCTGCATCTATAATGCATGGGGTTCGTCACGTTGCTCTCAGCAGATGAAAGACTATATTATCGCCCCGGCTAAAGCTATAGCAGATTAATTCATTGTAATACCAGCTCGCTGCATCACATTGTGGCTTATAGATGTAAATTACCTTTCAACTTCCATCACATTGTATCTTATACATGTAAACGACCTTTCAACTTCCATCACATTGTATCTTATACATGTAAACGACCTTTCAACTTCCATCACATTGTATCTTATACATGTAAACGACCTTTCAACTTCCATCACATTGTATCTTATACATGTAAACGACCTTTCAACTTCCATCACATTGTATCTTATACATGTAAACGACCTTTCAACTTCCATCACATTGTAGCTTATACATGTAAACGACCTTTCAACTTCCATCACATTGTATCTTATAGATGTAAACGACCTTTCAACTTCCATCACATTGTGGCTTATAGATGTAAACGACCTTTCAACTTCCATCACATTGTAGCTTATACATGTAAATGGATTTCCATTTCCATCACATTTCCACAATAATATGATCCAAATATGGGCTGTGCGTTTGTAGATCTGATATTGTTTGAAAAGCCAACGCTATAAAATGTAAAACAGCACAGACGCTTATCCAGACTGAATGTTAAGGGACAAAACGACTGATAGATGGAAAGTCCTATTCATGACAGCCATGCATGGTGACAATCATGTATGATGTATCAAACAGAAGTCCTATTCATGACAGCCATGCATGGTGACAATTATGTATGATGTATCAAACAGAAGTCCTATTCATGACAGCCATGCATGGTGACAATCATGTATGATGTATCAAACAGAAGTCCTATTCATGACAGCCATGCATGGTGACAATCATGTATGATGTATCAAACAGAAGTCCTATCAGTGGCGTGCACAGATAGACACTAGGGGGTGCTAGAGCACCCCCTGCCCTTTGTGCTCTTAAAAAAAAAAAAAAAGTTACATTATTTTTCTTAATTTTTAGTGTGTGGACCATGCGGTGACATTGATCAAATCTTGATATATATATATCTATATCTATATCAGTGGTTCTTCGATAGAAAAAAAAACAGACCTACAAGCTCGTAGCGCGCCACTCGGTGGCGCGCTATGAGCTTGTAGATCTGCTATTTTTCAATAGCTAAAGCACCAAAATGGGTTCCCGCCCGAAAATGCGCTGCACAAGGTGCCCTTTTTTTAACTTGAGCACCTGCCCCTCTAAATGTCAGTGCACGCCACTGATGGTGTCAATCATGTATGATGTATCAATCAGAAGTCCTATTCATGACAGCCATGCAGCCATGGTGTCAATCAATACTGCAATGTAGAAATATTCTGTAAAGGTCCAGAAGTATTGGATTCAAAATGTACTAAAAGTAACAAAGGTAAAAGTGGTCAGTATGCAACACATTCTGTGTCCCAATATTTTTCAAATGTATAAAAATCTTTTGAAAATAGCCAATCTATACGAGCATTGTACTCACATTGTATACATACTCAAAATGCATCGCATTGGGAGTACAATTTTTGCCTCTGAGATGTAGTGGAGTAGTACGTAAAAGTATTGGAAAATGGGAATAGGCCTACTCAATTGAAGTAAAAAATCACACCGGTGTGAAGTGAGGGGCGCTCTTATCATCGTATACATCATTATGACGTAACATATCTATTTGCTCAGACACACGTGATGTAAAAGTCTCCATTCATTGTCAACGGGAACTTAATGTCTGTGTGGGACAAAAAAACGACACTAACAGCTGAATATAGGAGGGGCATAATAGCGCCTCTCAAAAATACCTCAGAATTGTATACTTCAGTACTTACTACGTAAATGTAATTGATTAGCACTTTGCAACCACTGCTGAACCGGCTTCAGTATCTCTACAAAAAAAGGGCATTAATTTATTTCAGAGACAGGCCACGCCTCCTGAGACTTCCACCTCTTCTATTAGCGCTGCGCTGAGTCTACAAAGCCCCCCAGCCCCTCCGAGACCTCATTTGACATTATTGCGCCAGCTACAGCGGAGGAGACGCCATTAACCCATTCTGACCTGAGATCAGATTCATACGAGGTTTCCACTGGACACACACTGGTCTGATTAAACCATTCTGACCTGAGATCAGATTCTAAAAATGTCAGTCGTTCTTCGATTTTTCAAAAATAGCAGACCTGCAAGCTCGTAGCGCGCCACTTGGTGGCGCGCTCAGTAGCGGACATTTAGCACAGACATTTAGAGGGGCAGGAGGGGCTCAAGTGAAAAAAGGGCACCTTGTGCAGCGCGTCGTGAAACCAGCCGGTTGTCTTAACCCCCTCATGGCCAAGAGCACGTCAGGCCCATAGACTGCCATGTTAACTGACGTAGTAAATCAACAAATCCCTCCAAGCCAATGACGTTATCTGCGTAGTAGACGTACTGCCCTGTCAGTACGTCTTTTTATAACAAAATATTGCAATTGTTTGAATTTTTTTTAATTATTTTTATGTAATCTACCAAAAACCGGCCGAAACCCGCGCGATCGTGCACTATCGTGCACGCGCGCCGTCTCTATGTGATCCGCGGCAAAAAATGTGATATTTTGGGATGTTCCTGGCCGTTTTTAAGCTTAATCTGACTAAGTTATGACAAAGCTAATGTTAGCTTAGCAATCCGGACGGCCAAGCTATAAGCTAGGGGTCAAATTAGCTTCCTTTGTTTACCTCGTTTGACAGGAAGTGATTTAGCCAGATTTAACACTTTTGTCAAAATCAGAATAATGGAACGTTCCTGCAATCTGGTGGAACTTCTGGGTATTACTTTGAAATCGAAAGTAAAACTTGATGTATTGTATTTAGATCGCTGATCCCTCTTATTGCATTAAAATGACGAATTAAGAAATGGGGCATTGGCCAGCATTGGCCAGATTTGGCGACTTTTTGAATGGCAATCGAAAAATGTGAGATATGACCACAATGTCACGAAATGTCTCATTTTATAGTGAATTTAATGAAAAAATAATAATTATGATTATAGCTTGTTCCATCGTTTACTTATAAGCTTTTTAGTAGACCTTGGTTTCAGTGATAAGTCAAACCAAGGTGTACTAAAGTGCTTATAAGTAAACGAAGGAACATGCTAGGAACATATTATTTTTTTCGGTGTAAACTAGAGATGTGCAGCTTTAAAATGAGATATTTCGTGACATTGTGGTCATATCGCACATTATTCTATTGTCATTCAAAAAGGCAGCCTAAGCTGGCCTAAGGCACAATAAGATGTTATTAAGGTTGGTAACTTGGCCATTAGAGGGTTAATAGTGTGAGATTTATAGATTTTGGGGCATGAATAATATATTAGGTTTTTTTTATCAATAATTGATATTTGATCACCATGGTCCACATAATGTACAAAAAAATAACTTTTTATATTTTTTTCTTCAAAAAGGGCAGGTGGTGGTCTAGCGCCCCCTAGTGTCTATCTGTGCACGCCACTGAGGAATGGAGACAAGTGTTCCTTCCATCCTGATGAGATGTTTCACGACCACAAAGAGAGCAGCTGTTGTAGCATTGAGACTAGCTGTGACTCTGTCCATGGTGCTGAATTAATGTTGTAGCATTGAGACTAGCTGTGACTCTGTCCATGGTGCTGAATTAATGGAGGAAACACATGTACTCATTGGCCTTGGAACGTTTCGGGATCCCCCAGGAGAAAGTCACTAATGTTGCTCTGGAGAGGGAAGTCTGGAGCTCTCTGGTGGAGCTGTTGCCCCCGTGACTCGACTACGGATAAGCGGTTATGGATGGATGGTTTTGGGGTCATTCCCTATTTCGTCATACAACAGCAAAAAAAAGCCAGTAGTGCATTGCTGCTAGCTTCCGATATTCTTGGATGTTTTTTTTAAATGAAAGTGAAAGAGTGTCTGTGGGGTTTATAAATATTTAACAGATGAAAAGTATACAAGCTTGTTGTGGCTGAATAATAACAACATTGGATCGATTGGAAACACAGGTTATTATTTCCCTCCATTTCCTAAACGTAACAGTTTTGGACATACTGTACAGGCAGTGCACAAATCAGCAGGGGGGCATATTTATTTATCCCCCCCCCCTACTGTATGTATAACAAATATCGCCTATTAACAGTTGATGTGTTGAAAAACGCTCCGAGTAGGCTACAATTATGCAGCAACAACAAACAAACTAATACAATTATGTTGAGCATAATAATGCCTTCTGCATAATTATATTACCTTGCATTTCTATTATTAGTTTGAAAATGTATATATTTCTGTAATAACCATGAAGAACTCATAGATAACATGTGTAAAACATAACGTATTGGTGGGGCATAGGGTATACGTACTACTGGCTATGATCTGGACTGGAGGGGCAAAAAGTCCAATCTGAGATGCGACGCTTGTAGATCAGATATTTTCGGGGCGCAACGCAGCACTCTGCAGCTAGTGGAGATGCGGTGTGTATAACGACATGGATTTATAAACACGTGTTCAAAACAAAATACTGTGTTCAAGTTCAGGAAAAATGCTGCGGCAGTTGTTTTACAGACGGGTAAAAGGGCAGTTGTTTTACAGACGGGTAAAAGGGCAGTTGTTTTACAGACGGGTAAAAGGGCAGTTGTTTTACAGACGGGTAAAAGGGCTGAAGCCCCCTTTGATGTCTATGTGTGCACGTGCCTGAAGCACATTAACTAGTTACTGTTGAATATGAATACAACACACACACACACATGCAAACAGCACAATGTACAGTTGTAATGGGAATTATATGAACATAAGAATACTACACTATCTTGACTGCACTCTCACATGAGTCATCACATTTAGCGTCCCTTTCACACCTCACAGTATACTGCAAGGCTTCCACTAGCCCTGTTCCAGGGCTTACAGCGAGTGTCTCTCTGACGCCCTGTGGAAGTCCCTTCCGCAGCCCTCTGGTCATATTCTCACTCCCGTGCGAGGATTTTCAAATCCCAGCAAATAAACAAAACGACGTAACTACTCACCGAAAAACAAAGCCTGCTAGACATTGGAAATGCTTTGGGGCAAGATGTTTTTCATACATCTAGCATCCACCAATGTTGTATGCTAGATGTGAATGTGTGAGTCAGGCCTAAGGCCTCACTCACATCTTCACATCTAGCATACAACATTGTTGCATGGTAGATGTAAACAAAGGGTAAGTGTCATGGCCGCCCCAATGCATTTCCAATGGAAGTCACATGGTCTGACACAACATTTTTGTCGTACGGTTTTCGGCTGTGTTTCGACTGCCCCCCCCCCCCTCCCCCTCATACAACAACAATGTTGTGTCAAACCATGTGACTCCCATTGGAAATGAATTGAACAGTCAACAAGTCTCATGCATCAGCTATACAACAATCTGTTGTGCAGGTGTGACTGAAGCCTATAGCAGTGGTGTGGAAGGTGCATTTTCCCATATTTGTGGTATTTGATGGACAGTTTATTATGGCTAATGATGTCTTTTCCTCTGAGGCTATGAGCTGCTGTTCGACGCTGTCACTCACTGCCCCCTGTGGCCACCACAGTGTACAACGTGTGATAGACTCAGTGACAGAACGTTGTTTTGTCGAGAACGAATATTCTGTCCCAGTTAAGACCAGAGCTCGATTCTACAAATAGACTTCTAAATCCTGACTGTTATCTGAAAAAACCTCATGTTTCTATGTCAGTCGTTCTCAAACAGTTTCATGTCAAGGACCCCCAAAAATATATGTAATTTAGCCACCGACCCCCATCTGAAATTATGTTGTTCCAGGGACCCCCCAGAAGCAAAGATTTGAGTTAAAAAATATATATATTCAAAGATTGGTGCCACGTTTTCACAATTTTTCAAAAAATAGCAGACCTACAAGCTCATAGCGCGCCACTCGGTGGCGCGCTATGAGCTTGTAGATCTGCTATTTTCCAATAGCTAAATTATAGCATCATGTTTAAAACACCAAAAGGGGTACTTCCCGACCAAAATGGGCTAAGTAAGGACGAGTGCATCAAAACAGGCACGGTGAATTTCATTACATTCTGTTTTTATGTCCATTTTGGTTTTGCTCATATTATACCTATACTGTAGTCCCATTACAGGGAGAGAAGAGAGCTGGAACAAATATCATTTTGTACAGTTTATATAGTTCCCCCTCCAGTCATTTCTGGGGGAATGCAAATGCAAATGCCACGCCAGGCAATTATATAGCGCCAGCAGCAGCCACACAAAAAAGGCTCTGATGCTGTTTAGTGTTTGCCATCATCAATGCTTTGCCGGGGTTCCATTAATGCGTTTATTGCTTTGGAAATGAAGGTTATTATTCGACAAAACAGGCTGTTTGTTGTCTGTCTGTCTGTCTGTCTTCATGCAACATTTCAGACAAAACTTCGTTGTCAGGGATGGGTGGTGATGATGATTATGATGTGAGGAGTCCCATCAGCTAGGGTCCAAATCAGATTATCCCATTTTGGGCCCGAACCCATTTTGGTGTTAGCACTATGTTATGCTTTAGTTATTGAAAAATAGCAGATCTACAAGCTCATAGCGCGCCACCGAGTGGCGCGCTACGAGCTTGTAGGTCTGCTATTTTTGAAAAAATCGAAGAACGACTGACATAGAAACATAGCTTTTTCAGAAAACTGTCGGGATTTAGAAAACATTTTTAGAATCTGATCTCAGGTCAAAATGGGTTAAGCTGGGGTGGTGGTGGGGGGTGGGTCAACGCCACAGCCAGATAAAACAACTGTAACTGTAACGGCCTAGCCCGATATAAAAAGATTCTCGACAGCATTCCTCAATTGGATTATAGTTGCTACAAACAGACCCTCCTCTGTCAGAGTGATTGATGACTCCATATCCACCTCCACGGGGAGACGACAGGCTCGTCAGAAGAGACGAGGCTCACCATGGAGGGAGGGAGGGAGACATGATGAATGCTTCTCTGCAGGAAGAGGAAATGGGATTTCTTTGCTGTGAGATGTGTGACAACCCGTGTGGGTGTTTGCTGTGGATATACTGGGTGATGACAAACACTGTGGGGGCTCCATCTGCAGACTTTTACACTGAGTACAGTACAAGATCTGCAGACTGTGGGTCTGCAGACTGTGGGAGTATACAGTGTCTGCAGGCCTGCGTGCATGAGCAACTTTGAAGATGGAGAGAGACACTATATATATATATATATATATAGTTCCACACTCACTCCAGAGGGCCACTATAGTTCAAGACTCACTCCAGAGGACCACTATAGTTCCACACTCACTCCAGAGGGCCACTATAGTTCCACACTCACTCCAGAGGGCCACTATATAGTTCCACACTCACTCCAGAGGGCCACTATAGTTCCACACTCACTCCAGAGGGAAACTATATAGTTCCACACGCACTCCAGAGGGCCACTATAGTTCCACACTCACTCCAGAGGGCCACTATAGTTCCACACTCACTCCAGAGGGACACTATATAGTTCCACACTCACTCCTGAGGGACACTATATAGTTCCACACTCACTCCAGAGGGACAATATATAGTTCCACACTCACTCCAGAGGGACACTATATAGTTCCACACTCACTCCAGAGGGCCACTATATAGTTCCACACTCACTCCAGAGGGCCACTATAGTTCCACACTCACTCCAGAGGGAAACTATATAGTTCCACACGCACTCCAGAGGGCCACTATAGTTCCACACTCACTCCAGAGGGCCACTATAGTTCCACACTCACTCCAGAGGGCCACTATATAGTTCCACACTCACTCCAGAGGGCCACTATATAGTTCAAGACTCACTCCAGAGGACCACTATAGTTCCACACTCACTCCAGAGGGCCACTATAGTTCCACACTCACTCCAGAGGGCCACTATAGTTCCACACTCACTCCAGAGGGCCACTATAGTTCCACACTCACTCCAGAGGGAAACTATATAGTTCCACACTCACTCCAGAGAGCCACTATAGTTCCACACTCACTCCAGAGGGCCACTATATAGTTCCACACTCACTCCAGAGGGCCACTATAGTTCCACACTCACTCCAGAGGGCCACTATATAGTTCCACACTCACTCCAGAGGGCCACTATAGTTCCACACTCACTCCAGAGGGCCACTATATAGTTCCACACTCACTCCAGAGGGAAACTATATAGTTCAAGACTCACTCCAGAGGGCCACTATAGTTCCACACACACTCCAGAGGACCACTATAGTTCCACACTCACTCCAGAGGACCACTATAGTTCCACACTCACTCCAGAGGGCCACTATATAGTTCCACACTCACTCCAGAGGGAAACTATATAGTTCCACACTCACTCCAGAGGGCCACTATAGTTCCACACTCACTCCAGAGGGCCACTATATAGTTCAAGACTCACTCCAGAGGGCCACTATAGTTCCACACACACTCCAGAGGGCCACTATAGTTCCACACTCACTCCAGAGGGCCACTATATAGTTCCACACTCACTCCAGAGGGCCACTATAGTTCCACACTCACTCCAGAGGGCCACTACAGTTCCACACTCACTCCAGAGGGCCACTATAGTTACACGCTCACTCCAGAGGGCCACTATATAGTTCCACACTCACTCCAGAGGGCCACTATAGTTCCACACTCACTCCAGAGGGCCACTATAGTTCCACACTCACTCCAGAGGGCCACTATAGTTCCACACTCACTCCAGAGGGCCACTATATAGTTCCACACTCACTCCAGAGGGCCACTATAGTTCCACACTCAACTCACACAATATGTTGAACCATACAAATAATTACAAAGAAGAAAAACAACAAAATATTGTGTTTATTGTCATGATTTGTCACGACAAGAGTTGGCTTTGTCCGCGGCGTGAACGTCTTTAAATAAATACTTTCTGAAAAGTCTATGAGGGGAAAATGAACAGGGGTTTATTTTCCGGGTCTCTTGAGACTGCGATGCTCTGGACGACCACTTTTATACTGATAAACAATCCCTCCATATATGTGCAAAAAATGAATGGAGCGGTCCATTCATTGGGTGGGCATATTATGCCCTGTACGCGAGCGCGCGCGCGCACGCGCGCACGCACGCACGCACGCACGCACACGCACACACACACACACACACACACACACACACACACACACACACACACACACACACACACACACACACACACACACACACACACACACACACACACATCAAAGGCAGCTCTGATCTGTATTTTCTTG
>NC_139703.1:18896692-18993545 GCF_964188405.1 Protomyctophum parallelum | reverse complement strand
TCTTGAAGTGCGTTGCCTGGCACAGAGACGCTTCCAGCTCGCAGACTCCCCTACTTTCAATGCTTCTTTTTTTTGTGTGACACTGTAATTATGATAAAGTGGGAGGGGTGACGTTAATTAATGTACGAAAAAGGAACAGAAAAACACAAGCTATAAAATGGAGATAAGAGGTTTCTGTCCCCCCCCCCCCCCCTCCCCTCCCCTCCCCCGACAGAGACGATGATAATGATATGGGCTTTGAAGGAGTCCCACTTACAGAGATCACAGCATGGTTCATCCACAAGCAGACATCTCTCTCTCTCTCTCTCTCTCTCAACTCTCTCCCCTCCCTCTCCCTCCCCCTCTCTCTCTCTCCTCCCTCCCTCCCCCTCTCTCTCTCCTCCCCCCCTCTCTCTCTCTCTCTCTCTCTCCCCCCCCCCTCTCTCTCTCTCTCTCCTCCCTCCCTCTCTCTCTCTCTCCTCCCTCTCCCCCTCTCTCTCTCTCTCCTCCCTCCCTCCCCCCCCTCTGAAAACAGAAAAACACAAGCTATAAAATGGAGATAAGAGGTTTCTGTCCCCCCCCCCCCCCCCCCTCCCCTCCCCCGACAGAGACGATGATAATGATATGGGCTTTGAAGGAGTCCCACTTACAGAGATCACAGCATGGTTCATCCACAAGCAGACATCTCTCCCCCTCTCCCTCCCCCTCTCCCTCTCCCTCTCCCTCTCCCTCTCCCTCTCCCTCTCCCTCTCCCTCTCCCTCTTTCTCTCTCTCTCTCTCTCTCTCTCTCTCTCTCTCTCTCTCTCTCTCTCTCTCTCTCGCGCTCCAGGCCTGCATGCGCTGGTGTTCTGTTTGTTTGTCTGTGTGCGCTCATCAGGAAACAGCTACATTATTAAAACATAATTTGTCAATTTGAAGCTGTGATTCCCTGCTTTCACATGACATGAAAAAGGAAAATTCCCCCATCTGAAATGATGTTGTTCCATGGACCCTCCCAGTAGCTAAATGATGTTGTTCCATGGACCCTCCAGTAGCTAAATGATGTTGTTCCATGGACCCTCCCAGTAGCTAAATGATGTTGTTCCATGGACCCTCCCAGTAGCTAAATGATGTTGTTCCATGGACCCTCCCAGTAGCTAAATGATGTTGTTCCATGGACCCTCCCAGTAGCTAAATGATGTTGTTCATGCATCCTCCCAGTAGCTAAATGATGTTGTTCCATGGACCCTCCCAGTAGCTAAATGATGTTGTTCCATGGACCCTCCCAGTAGCTAAATGATGTTGTTCCATGGACCCTCCCAGTAGCTAAATGATGTTGTTCCATGGACCCTCCCAGTAGCTAAATGATGTTGTTCCATGGACCCTCCCAGTAGCTAAATGATGTTGTTACATGGACCTCCCAGTAGCTAAATGATGTTGTTCCATGGACCCTCCCAGTAGCTAAATTATGTTGTTCCATGGACCCTCCCAGTAGCTAAATGATGTTGTTACATGGACCTCCCAGTAGCTAAATTATGTTGTTCCATGGACCCTCCCAGTAGCTAAATGATGTTGTTCCATGGACCCTCCCAGTAGCTAAATTATGTTGTTACATGGACCTCCCAGTAAATGATGTTGTTCCATGGACCCTCCCAGTAGCTAAATGATGTTGTCCCATGGACCCTCCCAGTAGCTAAATGATGTTGTTCCATGGACCCTCCCAGTAGCTAAATGATGTTGTTCCATGGACCCTCCCAGTAGCTAAATGATGATGTTCCATGGACCCTCCCAGTAGCTAAATGATGTTGTTCCATGGACCCTCCCAGTAGCTAAATGATGATGTTGCATGGACCCTCCCAGTAGCTAAATGATGTTGTTCCATGGACCTCCCAGTAGTTAAATTATGTTGTTCCATGGACCCTCCCAGTAGCTAAATGATGTTGTTCCATGGACCTCCCAGTAAATGATGTTGTTCCATGGACCCTCCCAGTAGCAAAGATCTGAGTGTGCTTGCGTGCGTGCGTGCGTGCGTGCGTGCGTGCGTGCGTGCGGTCTGCGGGGCACGTCAAAGCCTATTGGCTTATTATGCGTCGAACCAAACAATAAGTCCAGAAGTAATTTGTGATTTCTATGTGATCTTAATTGTTATTTCTAATTATATTATAAGATGTAATTAATTCTGTTTTGAATTCAGTCAAGTGCTGACATCAATATAATAATAATAATAATAAGCCAATACAAGCCACGTTCCCATAATGAGTTTCCACTTGAAGAAATCCAACCATGCGTTCAGAATAGCGATAGTTTGACACCAAGCTAGCATAACAACAACTCTGTCCTTCCTCATTATCTCTGCCAGGAGATCGTGCCTTTGTCCCGCGCGCGTGCGTGTGCGTGTGCGTATGTGTGCGCGTGTGTGCATGTGTGAGCGTGAGCGTGCATCTGTGGGCTTTTGCATGACGGTGGCCCCCAGGGGCCCATCAATTCTAGATCCGCCTATGATGCCAAATACATCTATCTACGGTATACGTCAAAACATAGCCTACTTTCACTCTCAGTGCCAGTACCTAAATATAGCCGTTCTTCTTCTCCTCACTCTACTGCTGTGCCTGACAAACATTCAGAGGTAAATAGGACACATTCCCCTCCTGTGTAAATATTAATAAGACACATTCCCCTCCTGTGTAAATGTTGCCAGACACTTGGCGGTGGCTCCATCTTTTCCGCCAGTTCTCAGAGCTAAACTGCAGTTTGTGCTAAAGGTCTCACCTTCATTACATGGCTCTCAGACCGTAGTACGGTGTACACTGCCTGTGACTCAGACCGTAGTACGGTACACTGCCTGTGACTCAGACCGTAGTACGGTGTACACTGCCTGTGACTCAGACCGTAGTACGGTACACTGCCTGTGACTCAGACCGTAGTACGGTGTACACTGCCTGTGACTCAGACCGTAGTACGGTGTACACTGCCTGTGACTCAGACCGTAGTACGGTGTACACTGCCTGTGACTCAGACCGTAGTACGGTGTACACTGCCTGTGACTCAGACCGTAGTATGGTACACTGCCTGTGACTCAGACCGTAGTATGGTACACTGCCTGTGACTCAGACCGTAGTACGGTGTACACTGCCTGTGACTCAGACCGTAGTACGGTACACTGCCTGTGACTCAGACCGTAGTACGGTGTACACTGCCTGTGACTCAGACCGTAGTACGGTACACTGCCTGTGACTCAGACCGTAGTACGGTGTACACTGCCTGTGACTCAGACCGTAGTACGGTACACTGCCTGTGACTCAGACCGTAGTACGGTACACTGCCTGTGACTCAGACCGTAGTACGGTGTACACTGCCTGTGACTCAGACCGTAGTACGGTACACTGCCTGTGACTCAGACCGTAGTACGGTGTACACTGCCTGTGACTCAGACCGTAGTACGGTACACTGCCTGTGACTCAGACCGTAGTACGGTACACTGCCTGTGACTCAGACCGTAGTACGGTACACTGCCTGTGACTCAGACCGTAGTACGGTGTACACTGCCTGTGACTCAGACCGTAGTACGGTGTACACTGCCTGTGACTCAGACCGTAGTACGGTGTACACTGCCTGTGACTCAGACCGTAGTACGGTACACTGCCTGTGGCAAAATGAAAATTGTTACTGGTTATCTGAAACTCTCAGATCTGAACGAACGAACACCGACTCAGGGCAGCCGAAAGGTAGTGGCGTGAGACAAAGCTATACCAGAGGACCTTTTTCCCACTTTCACTCACTCCTCACTGCCTTCTCCCTCTCACTAACCACTGCTCACTCCTCTCTGCCTTCTCCCTCTCACTAACCACTGCTCACTCCTCTCTGCCTTCTCCCTCTCACTAACCACTGCTCACTCCTCTCTGCCTTCTCCCTCTCACTAACCACTGCTCACTCCTCTCTGCCTTCTCCCTCTCACTAACCACTGCTCACTCCTCTCTGCCTTCTCCCTCTCACTAACCACTGCTCACTCCTCTCTGCCTTCTCCCTCTCACTAACCACTGCTCACTCCTCTCTGCCTTCTCCCTCTCACTAACCACTGCTCACTCCTCTCTGCCTTCTCCCTCTCACAAACCACTGCTCACTCCTCTCTGCCTTCTCCCTCTCACTAACCACTGCTCACTCCTCTCTGCCTTCTCCCTCTCACAAACCACTGCTCACTCCTCTCTGCCTTCTCCCTCTCACTAACCACTGCTCACTCCTCTCTGCCTTCTCCCTCTCACTAACCACTGCTCACTCCTCTCTGCCTTCTCCCTCTCACAAACCACTGCTCACTCCTCTCTGCCTTCTCCCTCTCACTAACCACTGCTCACTCCTCTCTGCCTTCTCCCTCTCACAAACCACTGCTCACTCCTCTCTGCCTTCTCCCTCTCACTAACCACTGCTCACTCCTCTCTGCCTTCTCCCTCTCACTAACCACTGCTCACTCCTCTCTGCCTTCTCCCTCTCACTAACCACTCCTCTCTGCCTTCTCCCTCTCACTAACCACTGCTCACTCCTCTCTGCCTTCTCCCTCTCACTAACCACTGCTCACTCCTCTCTGCCTTCTCCCTCTCACTAACCACTGCTCACTCCTCTCTGCCTTCTCCCTCTCACTAACCACACCTCTCTGCCTTCTCCCTCTCACTAACCACTGCTCACTCCTCTCTGCCTTCTCCCTCTCACTAACCACTGCTCACTCCTCTCTGCCTTCTCCGTCTCACTAACCACTGCTCACTCCTCTCTGCCTTCTCCCTCTCACTAACCACTGCTCACTCCTCACTGCCTTCTCCCTCTCACTAACCACTGCTCACTCCTCTCTGCCTTCTCCCTCTCACTAACCACTCTGAAGTGCCTTCTCACTTCTCCCTCTCACTAACCACTGCTCACTCCTCTCTGCCTTCTCCCTCTCACTAACCACTCCTCTCTGCCTTCTCCCTATCACTAACCACTGCTCACTCCTCTCTGCCTTCTCCCTCTCACTAACCACTGCTCACTCCTCTCTGCCTTCTCCCTCTCACTAACCACTGCTCACTCCTCTCTGCCTTCTCCCTCTCACTAACCACTCCTCTCTGCCTTCTCCCTCTCACTAACCACTCCTCTCTGCCTTCTCTGTCTCACTAACCACTGCTCACTCCTCTCTGCCTTCTCCCTCTCACTAACCACTGCTCACTCCTCTCTGCCTTCTCCCTCTCACTAACCACTGCTAAAACTGGAAGCTGGAGGTACCCTCACTGAAAACGCAGGGACAACGCTCCACACGTCCCAGACTCTTCTCCCTTCTGGCTCCAAAACTATGGAATGCACTTCCCGTCGCAATCAGAACCGCAGCCTCACTCTTAAAATCTTCCACCGTCGTCTGAAAACCCACCTGGTCAGACTCCATCATGGCCCTATAGGGTTCCCCAATTAATGTTCCTCAAGGGCCATATTTTGACTACGGTACCAGGCTGGGGGCCGAGTCGGCACGCACAAGGTCGAGGTCTTGCCTTGAAATTAATGTTCAGGGCAAGACCCCATTTGAAAAGGACCCCCAGTTTGACATGCAGAGGCTATACTGACCCCAATTTAATGCCAATTTAATGGCACAAAGTGCTATCTAAGGGGCTAGGGCCTAGCCCCTTAGATAGCACTTTGTGTAGACTTAGATAGCATTTTATACAGACCTATAGCATGTTGACAGCACTAGAATTGCATTGTAAATTGTTTTTTTTTCTCTCGGATCTGCAGCCTGGGGTTCGTTCTGTGACTCCGACCTCAACAGCCCAGGGGTGTACAGTACGTGTTGGGGGTGTACAGTACGTGTTGCATTTCACACTTTAGCTCTCAAAACATTACCGACTGCAGTAAACAGAGACATCTGCGCTTACATAAATAGATGGTGAATGAGAGGCTGCACTGTATGTGGTTCATGATGGTAGTAGATTTGGATTGTATAATTATTGATGCTTGGAGCGAGTGGAAGACTGCCCTGACCAGGAGACCACTGTATACTGTAACACCTCTACTCTACTGTAACGCTACAACCTGTCTATTCAGACCACTGTACTGTAACCACCTATACTGCAACGCTACAATATGTCTATTCAGCCATGCATCACTATAAATATATTCTCCCAGAGAGAGAGAGAGAGAGAGAGAGAGAGAGAGAGAGAGAGAGAGAGAGAGAGAGAGAGAGAGAGGAGAGAGAGAGAGGTGGGTTAGTGAGAAAACTCCACTGTATAAATGTTTAACCCATTCTGACCTGAGATCAGATTCTAAAAATGTCTTCTACATCCTGACAGTTTTCCATTCTGACCTGAGATCAGATTCTAAAAATGTCTTCTACATCCTGACAGTTTTCCATATTCTGACCTGAGATCAGATTCTAAAAATGTCTTCTACATCCTGACAGTTTTCCATTCTGACCTGCAGATTCTATAAATGTCTTCTATGTCAAGTCGCTCTTCGATTTTTCAAAAATAGCAGACCTACAAGCTCGTAGTGGTGCGCTACGAGCAAAATACGGCACAACAGGTCATTCTCAGATAAGCCTGTAAAGAGTGAGAGTGAGATTTCCCCATACCCGAAGGCGGGGTTGGCGAAAGGGCCTTTCTGTGTGGAGTTTGCATGCTCTCCCTGTGTCCCCTAGGGTAGGTGCCCTCACATGTTCTCCCCGTGTCCCTAGGGTAGGTACCCTCACATGTTCTCCCCGTGTCCCCTAGGGTAGGTACCCTCACATGTTCTCCCCGTGTCCCCTAGGGTAGGTACCCTCACAAAAACATGCAGTAATCCTGGTCTCTATACTGCCTCCCCCTGGCCAGCCGGGGACCTGATGGAGGGGAAAGGAACTGGTTGGAATTACGTGTTCCTTCCACGCGCTACGTCCAACCAGGGAAACTCCCCCCTGTCAGGTGTAAAAGGAGCAACTTGGACACTCAGGCATGAAGGAAGCATGAGTTCAAGTCCGTTGCTCTCCCAGGTTGGCGGAGGGTGTGTAGAGCCCAGGATCACATTAGATGATTGACACAGGGGTGAAAAATGGGTTACAAAATCGTTGGATAAAAATATATATATTAAAAAAAAAGAGTGAGATTTAAGCAGTGACTTCAAAAAAGTTGTAGGTTTTTTTCCCCCTTCCTCCATTAAAATGTCACACTAGTGTTTGGAATTTATAAATCCATACTCATATACTTTCATCACTGTCAACATTGAACAAGGCACAATTATTGTGAAACAACACCCAACACACAGAGCAATCCAAAGAATTACCATAATATAAATGCGGTTTCTATTCTAGCTTTGTTTTCAAAGAGCTACGTGTCCACAACACTGAGCAATGCATTCACTTTCTCATCAGAGTGTGTTTATATATTGATTACTGGACCTGTACCTCCACGCTCAGCTATTCCAAAACCAGACAAAACAAATCTCAGTAGAATGGTAGTACATATCATGCCCCAGCAAATCCTTTGCTAGTAATACAAGTGAAACAACAAAACATTTAGTTTGACAGACTATTGCTGATGTGAGCTTGCATGGAGGCGTCACTGACATACACACATAAAGCCTGATTTCTACTTTGTTGTATATTTTTCAATAGCTAAAGCATTACATAATGCAACACCAAGAGGGGTTCCCGCCCCAGAATGGGTTAAACCAATTTGAAGACACGGTGAGAGGCCATACGGACGCCTCCACCCCCACCATCTTCCTTCTGCCCCAACGCTGACGGGTGTGGCTTTTCTCTTCCAATTGTCCAATTAGTAGAGTTGGATTGGGTATGTCACTGCTATAGAGCGTCGCAGTCCCTCCCCGTTTCAGAATGACGAGTGGCCCAGGAAATGAATCCCAATGCATTTTTCCTCATAGGCTTTTCTTAAAGTATTTATTTAAAGATGGTTACGCCGCGGACAAAGACAACTCGGATCGTGACAAATCATGACAATGAACACAATGTTTTGGGCCGATCAAATCATTTATAAGAAGAAAAACAAAACAAATAGTGTTGTCTCCTGCCTTTATTTTCTTCTTTCTAATGATTTGATCGGCCCAAAACATTGTGTTCATTGTCATGATTTGTCACGATCCGAGTTGGCTTTGTCCGCGGCGTAACGCTTTAAATAAATACTTTAAGAAATGCCTATGGGAGAAAATGCATTGAGATTCATTTCCTGGGCCACTCGTTGTTCTGAAAGGCTCTATACTGTCCAATCAGATGAGGCTGTAAACAGTTTAGTGAAACCCATTGTTTTTGTCCGGTGAAACCTGCCATAACAGCTCAGGAAATAATAGTAAGCGACCTAGTCATCACCCTTAGAGTATATATGAATAGAGAAGGCACCCAGAGGAAAGGTGAAGTACAATGACAGATTGTCTGGTGCTTAGATCAGGGCTTCCTCAAAGGTTTTGTCTGCAGGGGACCCCCGGAAATGCTTTGGCCATGTCTCGCGATCCCCGCCCTGCCAGCACGCGAGGGACCAGAATACTTCAAACCCAAACAATTAGTCAAAAATAGAACTACAAAACGCGTGTTAGAGATTAAACAACGAATAACAACCAGAACCAGCAACTGCATTTACTTAATCACATGTAACAAATGTGGTTTACAATATGTCGGAGAAACGGGTAAAACAATAGGTACAAGGCTGGGACAACACAGATACAATATTAACAATGGAAAAAAGACAACCACAAGATTTGTGCAACATTTCATGGCTCATGGCATTGAAGCTCTAAAATGCGCTGGACTCCAACACAATCCCAACTGGACAGTAGGACAAAGACGTTTTAATGAAAAACAGTGGATTAAGAACCTCAACACGGATTTCCCTGGAGGCTTAAACATGCCTAAAATCAGATCTTGAACACAACAAAACCTAAACGCAGGATTAAACTGGAGAAATCTAAAAATGATTGGATCAGACTTCCTCTAGATACATGGCGAATGCATTTATTCCTTGCATTGTGCCTAAATATGTTGCGACTTGCGGTCGCAACATGTTTAGACACAGTGCACTGAAGTTTTTTAATTCCCCCACAATGGTCAATACAAATTGACCACTACAATAACCTTTTGACCTGAGATCAGATTCTAAAAATGTCTTCTACATCCTGACAGTTTTCTGAAAAAGCTATGTTTCTATGTCAGTCGTTCTTCGATTTTTCAAATATATTTTTCAATAGCTAAAGCATAACATAATGCTAACACCAAAAGGGGTTCCCGCCCAGAATGGGTTGAGAAAATACATCATAAATAAAAATGATTTTCCAGCCATTCAGTTGCAAAAAGAAAAATCAGTGCAGTGGTTCCAAAACGTTTGAGCTGGAGACCCCAAAGATAAATCCAATGTCTCCCCGTGACCCAAACCAGTCAAATCCAATGTCTCCCCGTGACCCAAACCAGTCAAATCCTATGTCTCCCCGTGACCCAAACCAGTCAAATCCAATGTCTCCCCGTGACCCAAACCAGTCAAAAGATATAGCCTATCAAAAAAAAAGGATGTACTTTGTTGAGGCCTATTCATTGTCTGGATTTCCGGTGGTGAGGTGACCACCTCTCCGGTGGTGAGGTGACCACCTCTCCGGTGGTGAGGTGACCACCTCTCCGGTGGTGAGGTGACCACCGCTCCGGTGGTGAGGTGACCACCTCTCCGGTGGTGAGGTGACCACCTCTCCGGTGGTGAGGTGACCACCTCTCCGGTGGTGAGGTGACCACCGCTCCGGTGGTGAGGTGACCACCTCTCCGGTGGTGAGGTGACCACCGCTCCGGTGGTGAGGTGACCACCGCTCCGGTGGTGAGGTGACCACCTCTCCGGTGGTGAGGTGACCACCGCTCCGGTGGTGAGGTGACCACCGCTCCGGTGGTGAGGTGACCACCGCAATCTGATCTCAGGTCAGAATGGGTTAATCAGACCAGTGTGTGTCCAGTGGAAACCTCGTATGAATTTGATCTCAGGTCAGAATAGGTTAACTTATTTTTTTCCCCATCCCCTTTGAGAACATCCACACCTGACCTGAGAGCAGTGTTGTTTTCGTCGACCAAAACTAAGACGAAAAATGTTTGTCGACTACCTTTTTCCACTGAAGAAAACTAAATGGAAACTAAATTTAAACTATGCTATGATGACTAAAACTAAGACTAAAAATACTGACAATTTCGTCAACAAATAAAAACTAGACTAAAATGTTAAGGAAGGGACTAGTGGACAAGAGATCCAGTATAAGTCATTTTACACTTGGTTGCATGCTGAAAATAAGTCATTACGACGGCAACAAGGCCTGCAGAAATACATTTTAGTAAAATCGTATGACATTTAGTCGACTAAAACTAGACTAAACACTAGGACATTCCAGGTGACTAAAATGTGACTGAAACTAAGTGAAAACTATTCAAGAGACTATGACTAAAACTAAAATAGAGATTTGCTGCCAAAAACATCCACACCTGAGAACATCTATGGACGGCGCCTAAAAAAATACTTCATCCCGTACTAGGGCGCCCTGGGGTGGGGGGGCGTGACCAACATTTACACAAACCCGCGACTATTGCCATGCTCGCCTCACTGAGCATAGTGATTGTATTGTGTGTGCGTGCGTGCGTGCGTGCGTGCGTGGCGTGCGTGCGTGCGTGGCGTGCGTGCGTGGCGTGCGTGCATTGCGTGTGTGCGTGCGTGTGTGGCGTGTGTGCGTGGACCGTGTATGTGGTTGATTACATTGTAGTGAATAAGTCTCACATGCCCGGAGGGCCAAACAATCTCATGAGCTCATTCCTCTTCAATGTCAAGTAATTCACCCTCGTCTCTCACAACAACACACTTCTGCCCTCTCTCTCTCTCAACACACATCTATCTCTCTCTCTCTCTCTCAACACAGCTATGACAGAAGACCTGGTCTCACAACAACACAGCTTCTCTCTATGTCTCTCTCTCTCTCTCTCTCCCTCCCTCTCTCCCTCTCTCCCTCTCTCCCTCTCTCTCTCTCTCTCTCTCTCTCTCTCTCTCTCTCTCTCTCTCTCTCTCCCTCCCTCTCTCCCTCTCTCCCTCTCTCTCTCCCTATCTCTCTCTCTCTCTCTCTCTCTCTCTCTCTCTCTCTCTCAATATGACAGAAGGTAATTCACCTCATGTCTCACAGCAACACAGCTCAATCTGCCCTCTCTCTCAACACACATCTATACCTTTGGCCTCTCTTTGAGTCCAAAGACGGGGCTGCATGGTGGGGTTACTGTTCAGACACTCACAGGTAGATGATGCACACACTTTTATTGTAGAGAGGTGAAGTAAGATGTTAGGAGTCTGAGCAGATGGACAGCTTGTCAAAGACAGATCCAGGCTCTCTGTGAGTGCGTGCGCCTCAATAAAAGTTTGAACATCACCATACTGTACAATACCTCTTCCCTTTTACGTTAGAAAATTATAATTATAATGTGAAATCTCACAGATCCTGTAACCAAGTCATACAACCGAGGATCTATGCATGTTTCTTTTTTTAGACACATTATTAATATCATCATGGCTTATTCTGGTGGAAACCTCCACAGTATAAAAACACACTTTAACGGGAGTAATATGTACAGTCAGGCTTAACCCATTCTGAACGGTGTTAGCATCATGTTATGCTTTAGCTATTGAAAAATAGCAGATCTACAAGCTCATAGCGCGCCACCGAGTGGCACGCTATGAGCTTGTAGGTCTGCTATTTTTGAAAAATAGAAGAACGACTGACATTTTTAGAATCTGATCTCAGGTCAGAATGGGTTAATCAGACCAGTGTGTGTCCTGTGGAAACCTCGTATGAATCTGATCTCAGGTCAGAATGGGTTAAACTAGATTCACAGATATCGCCAGAGATGCAAACAATGTTGACATTCACACGTTCCCCATCGCTGGTGATAATCCCTTCCGACCTTTATCTGTCACCACGCTGTGCTGTTTATTCTGGAGTCTAGGGACTTTATCTGTCACCACGCTGTGCTGCTTATTCTGGAGTCTAGGGAATTTATCTGTCACCACGCTGTGCTGTTTATTCTGGAGTCTAGGGACTTTATCTGTCACCACGCTGTGCTGTTTATTCTGGAGTCTAGGGACTTTATCTGTCACCACGCTGTGCTGCTTATTCTGGAGTCTAGGGACTTTATCTGTCACCACGATGTGCTGTTTATTCTGTAGTCTAGGGACCTTTATCTGTCACCACACTGTGCTGCTTATACTGGAGTCTAGGGACTTTATCTGTCACCACAATGTGCTGTTTATTCTGTAGTCTAGGGACCTTTATCTGTCACCACGCTGTGCTGCTTATTCTGGAGTCTAGGGACTTTATCTGTCACCATGATGTGCTGCTTATTCTGGAGTCTAGGGACTTTATCTGTCACCACGCTGTGCTGCTTATTCTGGAGTCTAGGGACTTTATATGTCACCACGCTGTGCTGCTTATTCTGGAGTCTAGGGACTTTATCTGTCACCACGCTGTGCTGTTTATTCTGGAGTCTAGGGACTGCTGTGCTGCTTATTCTGGAGTCTAGGGACTTTATTTGTCACCACGCTGTGCTGCTTATTCTGGAGTCTAGGGACTTTATCTGTCAACACGCTGTGCTGCTTATTCTGGAGTCTAGGGACTTTACCTGTCACCACGATGTGCTGCTTATTCTGGAGTCTAGGGACTTTATCTGTCACCACGCTGTGCTGCTTATTCTGGAGTGTAGGGACTTTATCTGTCACCACACTGTGCTGCTTATTCTGGAGTCTAGGGACTTTATCTGTCACCACGCTGTGCTGCTTATTCTGGAGTCTAGGGACTTTATCTGTCACCACACTGTGCTGCTTATTCTGGAGTCTAGGGACTTTATCTGTCACCACGCTGTGCTGCTTATTCTGGAGTCTAGAGCGTCGCAGTCCCTCCCCCTTTCAGAACGACGATTGGCCCAGGAAATGAATCCCAATGCATTTTCTCCCATAGGCATTTCTTAAAGTATTTATTTAAAGCGTTACGCCGCGGACAAAGACAACTCGGATCGTGACAAATCATGATCAATGAACACAATGTTTTGGGCCGATCAAATCATTAGAAAGAAGAAAATAAAGGCAGGAGACAACACTATTTGTTTTGTTTTTCTTCTTATAAATTATTTGATCTGCCCAAAACATCTAAATTGTGGTGCAGATGAGACAATTGAGCACCTGCTAGTACAAAGGTCTAGCATTGTGTGGGGGGAAAATGCCACAAATTGGTTTTAAAATTAAGGTAAATTACAATTTAGTCATTTAGCAGACGCTCTTGATCCAGAGCGACTTACATTTAAGCAAAAACAAAAGCATGGCATACGTCACATAATTATATAAGAAAGTAGTTATCATGAATCATGTATAAACTAAGAACGTAACAGTGGAGTATCTATGTCAACTATACATACTATACTATATTATATATTATACAATATACATGTGTACTATAAAGTGCTATGACTACATAAAATGCAATTCTAGTGCTGTCTACGTAACGAGCTATAAGTCTATAAATACTATCTAGTAGTCTACATAAAGTGCTATCTAAGGGGCTAGGCTAGGGCAAGTGCTACGGGCCATGGTGGAGTCTGAAGAGGTGGGTTTTCAGACAACGAATGCTGTCATGTAGGGGGTCTTTGGGGAAAAAAATGTCTGCCGTCTCCAGAACAAGAGTTTTACTGGAGCGTTATTTGCACAGTTGTGAACAAATTGTCGAAAAGCAAGGTGTGCCATGGCGATTCACCAGGAGGCCATCTCAGGAGAGGTGGTCTTTAACCTATTCTGACCTGAGATCAGATTCTAAAAATGTCTTCTACGTCATGACAGTTTTCCATTCTGACCCGAGATCAGATTCTAAAAATGTCTTCTACATCCTGACAGTTTTCCATTCTGACCCGAGATCAGATTCAAAAAATGTCTTCTACATCCTGACAGTTTTCCATTCTGACCTGAGATCAGATTCTAAAAATGTCTTCTACATCCTGACAGTTTTCCATTCTGACCTGAGATCAGATTCTAAAAATGTCTTCTACATCCTGACAGTTTTCCATTCTGACCCGAGATCAGATTCCAAAAATGTCTTCTACATCCTGACAGTTTTCCATTCTGACCTGAGATCAGATTCTAAAAATGTCTTCTACATCCTGACAGTTTTCCATTCTGACCCGAGATCAGATTCTAAAAATGTCTTCTACATCCTGACAGTTTTCCATTCTGACCCGAGATCAGATTCTAAAAATGTCTTCTACGTCAGTCGTTCTTCGATTTTTCAAAAATAGCAGACCTATGAGCTTGTAGATCTGCTATTTTTCAATAGCTAAAGCACAACTTAATGCTAACACCAAAATGGATTCCCACTCAAAATGGGTTAACATTGTAACATTGATATATATATATATATATATATATATATATATATATATATATATATATATATATATATATATATATATATATATATATATATTGTATTGTAACTTATGTGTATATGTAACTTAACGTAATATTTGCATAAATTGTAAACCCTGAATAATTTTCAATAAAGTATATATAAAAAGGAAAGGAAAGGAAAGGAACGGTACGGTACGGTACGGTACGGTACGGTACGGTACGGTATGGCACGGCCTAATCTTCTAAACCCTCTAACCTAGAGGCTCTCAACCATGTTGTGGATCGAGACCCACTCAACTGAAACTCTCAAAAGCATTTTAACGATCAATCAATCGTGTTCTGGCTTGGATCAATAATGTATAGTATACTTTGAGTTCCTCAACGCTATCACAATGAATACATACCAGGATCCCCTTTTTCTGTATTGGATGGATGGATGGAATATAGATACTGTAGATGTTATATTATTGATAACATTTTATTGTTTTGACAATTATTTGGGGGCCCACTTGTAAGCAACATCCCCATCAGATTCCCCTTAACAGCAGCATCCCCATCAGATTCCCCTTAACAGCAGCATCCCCATCAGATTCCCCTTAACAGCAACATCCCCATCAGATTCCCCTTAACAGCAGCATCCCCATCAGATTCCCCTTAACAGCAGCATCCCCATCAGATTCCCCTTAACAGCAGCATCCCCATCAGATTCCCCTTAACAGCAGCATCCCCATCAGATTCCCCTTAACAGCAGCATCCCCATCACATTCCCCTTAACAGCAGCATCCCCATCAGATTCCCCTTAACAGCAGCATCCCCATCAGATTCCCCTTAACAGCAGCATCCCCATCAGATTGTATTTGAGTTTGACATCCCTGTCTTAACGCATCACCAGTTCTAAGAGACCAGAACAAGCAGAGAGGCGTCCATAATTCCTCCAACAACAGATGCTTTTAGATCACATCATCATCATCATCTGAATCACGGCGGCCTCGTGAAGCACATTATCTGATGACGGACGGACGCACAAAGGGCTGGCGACACCTCCGTGACCCCCCTACTTTAACCCATTCAGGCCTGACGACGTCGACATTAAAACGATATGTCTTCTATAAATCCTCCAGTTTTCTGAGTTTCTATATCAGTGGTGCTCAATATTACAGAAATTATATGTATTTTGGCCGCCGACCCCCATCTGAAAATATGTTGTTCCAGGGACCCCCCCCCCCCCTCCCCAGAATCAAAGATTTGAGTTAAAAACGTTTGCCCTGAAAAGAATATATATTCAAAGATATTCGAAGATATTCAAACTTGTATAGCCGCGCTATAGAGCTTGTAGATCTGCTCTTTTTCAATAGCTAAAGCATATAGCATAATGCTAACACCAAAAAGGGGCTTCCCGCCCAGAATGTGTTAAAGCTGTATTTAGCGCTCACGCGTAAACGGCGCGGACACAGAAAAGGGGTGATTTGGGGGTAATTTCAGCACAGCGCTCTGCCCTTTTTACTCTGATTACAATAATTATCCGTTCGGAGAAAAAAAAAAACATCTGTCAGATGTGCACTCGCTTGCCCGCCCGCCTGGCGTCTCTCTCTCTCTCTCTCTCCCTTCGTCTCCTCCTGCTGTTAATCCTTCCCGTTGTTGGCGGGAACCCCTTTTGATGTTAGCATCATGTTATGCTTTAGCCATTGAAAAATAGCAGATCTACAAGCTCGTAGCGCGCCACCGAGTGGCGCGCTACGAGCTTGTAGGTCTGCTATTTTTGGAAAAAATCGAAGAAAATATTTCTCAATAATTAAACTATAACATAATGCTTAAAACACCAAAAGGGGTACTTCCCGCCCAGAATGGATTAATACTTCTCCCATTCCAAATGGCTACACTTGGTCTGTGGATAAAATGAATGTGTGTATTCTCTGTGTTCATGTCAAGGCCTATATTGTGATAAAATGAATGTGTGTATTCTCTGTGTTCATGTCAAGGCCTATATTGTGTGGGTTTGTTAATAATGTGTTCAAATACAACGTCCATCTATTTGCAAGAGAATCACTGTTTACTCATTTATATCTGCATAATCATAAATATTTCCCTTAAAACAAAAACTGCACTATCCAGAAGTTTCACATTTATTTAATGTAATTGCTATCTATCTATCTATCTATTGTAATGGGAATTTTAGAATGCCAACTACAGTGCCAGATATATGCATTATTGTGTATTTATCTTTCAGAATCTACCATTCTACCATTCTGAACGGGAACCCATTTTGGTGTTAGCATCATGTTATGCTTTAGCTATTGAAAAATTGCAGATCTACGAGCTTGTAGGTCTGCTATTTTTGAAAAATCGAAGAGCGACTGACATTTTTAGAATCTGATCTCAGGTCAGAATGGTTTAATCAGACACAGTGTGTGTCCAGTGGAAACCTCGTATGAATCTGATCTCAGGTCAGAATGGTTTAATCAGACACAGTGTGTGTCCAGTGGAAACCTCGTATGAATCTGATCTCAGGTCAGAATGGGTTAAGTCTCTTTGCTCACCAATGTGCTCAGTCTAATTCATGCAGCTGTCATTAATCTAACAGCTGACTTGACTCCCCCACGCTGTCAGCAAAGGTACACTTATGTGTGTGTCGCGCAGATCCGTATATGGACATTACAAGACTATACGTTACAAGACAATTGTATAGATCAAAAATAGTAGATACATAATTATAGAACATTGATATGATGTTTTGTTTTCTCGTTTTGTTTTGTTGTTTTTGTTCTTTTTTTTTGTCTTCTTCCTGTTAACGCATACTGGCCTGTCTCTCAGACATTAAAGACTGGATGACACAGAACTTTCTCCAATTAAATCAGTCAAAAACAGAAATCATTTTATTCGGCCCCTCTAGTTTAACCCTTCCACTACACTCTCAACTTGGTTCCTTCTCCACCAATATTACTCCTGCAGCCCGTAACCTGGGGGTGATTTTTGATTCAGACCGCTCATTTAAGAAACAGGTAACAACAGTTGTCCAATCCTGAACATAGCCAAAATCAAGCCATTCCTCTCAGCCCCGGATCTCTAAACTGTTATTCACGCCCTCATATCATCACGTATCGATTACTGTAACTCCAAATACTCTGGCCTTCCAAAGAAAATTACTTCCCGTCTACAACTCATACAAAACGCTGCCGCTCGACTACTGACAAACACTAAGACACGGGACCATATCACACCAATACTAGCAGATCTGCACTGGCTGCCAGTGAGCACCAGATGTGATTTTAAGATTATTTTTATCACGTTTAAAGCCCTTGACGGGCTGGCCCCTATTTACATATGTGAGATGCTATCCCTCCCCAAATCCGTGCGCGCCCTCAGATCCTCGGATAAGGCCCTCCTGGCTGTCCCTCGTACAAACCAAGTTACCCGGGGTGACCAGGCTTTTTCCGCTCGAGCTCCCAGACTGTGGAACGCACTGCCAGTGCACATTAGGGTAGCCCCGTCCGACCCCCTAGTTAAGTCTCGTCTGAAAACCCACCTTTATACAGAGACATTTTTAACTACCTAATTAGCCAATTTGTACATACATGCTTGCTATTGTTTTGTGTGCCTTTATAATTTTGTTACTGTCTGTTTCTTCTTGTTTTTAATCCTGTTCTGTGCAGCACTTTGGAACTATGTTTTGAAAAGCGCTAAGTTCATATCATATCATATCATATCATATCATATCATATCATAACTGTATTGTCCTGTCTGTCTTTGTTTTATGTTTTTATGTTATGTTTGTTTGTTTTTGTTTTGTTTTCTTGTTTTTTTTTTACCCCCTTCTGTTTGCTTTGTTGTATTATTTTACCTATGAAAGCCATTTATCTGTTAGAATGGTAGGCACTATAAGCTTAGGCTTCAGCCTACACCTTTTTGGTCAATGTTTCTTTTGCAAAAAAAAAAAAAGCAGGCACTGTATTGATTTGTTATAATGACCAAAATAAATAAACTCTACTCTACTCTATAAGGAGTGTCTGAGAATGGGGTTGAGGAGGCTTGCGCCTGGGAGGGCTGCTGGAAGAGGCAAGGAGGCCTGTTCCTCACTCTCTGTATGTTGTTACTCTGCGTGTGTGTGTGCGTGCGTTCACCGAGCGTTCCTTGCTTATTCAATAACCTTCCCTCCCGCCCACCCAGCGATATAACGGCCTCAGAGCCTCAGGGTCTCTAACAGAGAAACAAACTTAAAGGAAACACTTCACCACTTTTCAACCTATCTTCATATAATAGGTCCTTACTAATAATCATGAAAAAATTGCACGATCTTTTCCAACTCAGTCTGTGTCTCATAGGAGGGCTGTGGGCAGTTCAGAAACCGTCTTCCAGTGACATCATCATTAGGCAGATTTTTTTTAAACAAGATTTTTTTACAAAAATATTTAGATTTCCATTATCGTGAGAACGATGGCTTCCATTTTCGCATTGCAACTTTTCAGGAATAGAAAGCCTGCAGTTTTTATTAGCTTGTATTCCCCATCGATGATGTCACTGGAAGACGGTTTCTGAACTGCCCACAGCCCTCCTATGAGACACAGACTGAGTAGAAATAAATTGCACATTTTTTTCATGATTAGTAGTGAGGACCTATTATATGAAGATAGGTTGAAAAGTGGTGAAGTGGTCCTTTAAGGATTGAAAGCTTTTCAAGGAGAGAGAGACGGCAGTCGGGGGTCGAAGAGAAGGAAGACAAACTCCTCCATATTTTAACGGCCTCTTATTTTCTGCAGGGTGGTGCGGAGGTTTGGGGTGTGTGCGTGTGTGTGCATGCGTCCCCTCCGTAACCTCCCTGCCAACACCATTAGCTTCTGCAACGCCCGCCCGCCCGCCCGCCCGCCCGCCAACATGCAGAAACTTTGGCATCACCAAAGTCCAGCCGGGACAGGAAAATGACCTCATTGTCTGCGAGAGGAACGGGCAAAAACAAGCCTTGGATGTGTAGAAGAGGCCCAGGGGTAATCTGAGACTCACAAAGAATCCATATGACATTTAAAATGTAGGTGTTTATTTATCCAACCAGAAACCAAGGTATTTGTAGCACTCCACCCACTCAATGGGACTTCCATCCAGAGTGCTGGATGGATATTATCGCCAGGAGCTCGAATAGCAGTAAAACATATACCGCTTCCAACCGACAGCTAGAATAGCAGTAAAACATATACCGCTTCCAACAGACAGCTCTAATAGCAGTAAAACATATACCGCTTCCAACAGACAGCTCCAATAGCAGTAAAACATATACCGCTTCCAACAGACAGCTCGAATAGCAGTAAAACATATACCGCTTCCAACCGACAGCTCCAATAGCAGTAAAACATATACCGCTTCCAACAGACAGCTCCAATAGCAGTAAAACATATACCGCTTCCAACCGACAGCTCCAATAGCAGTAAAACATATACCGCTTCCAACCGACAGCTCCAATAGCAGTAAAACATATACCGCTTCCAACCGACAGCTCCAATAGCAGTAAAACATATACCGCTTCCAACAGACAGCTCTAATAGCAGAAAAACATATACCGCTTCCAACAGACAGCTCTAATAGCAGTAAAACATATACCGCTTCCAACAGACAGCTCCAATAGCAGTAAAACATATACCGTTTCCAACCGACAGCTCGAATAGCAGTAAAACATATACCGCTTCCAACCGACAGCTCGAATAGCAGTAAAACATATACCGCTTCCAACAGACAGCTCCAATAGCAGTAAAACATATACCGCTTCCAACAGACAGCTCCAATAGCAGTAAAACATATACCGCTTCCAACAGACAGCTCTAATAGCAGTAAAACATATACCGCTTCCAACAGACAGCTCTAATAGCAGTAAAACATATACCGCTTCCAACCGACAGCTCCAATAGCAGTAAAACATATACCGCTTCCAACAGACAGCTCCAATAGCAGTAAAACATATACCGCTTCCAACAGACAGCTCCAATAGCAGTAAAACATATACCGCTTCCAACAGACAGCTCCAATAGCAGTAAAACATATACCGCTTCCAACAGACAGCTCCAATAGCAGTAAAACATATACCGTTTCCAACAGACAGCTCTAATAGCAGTAAAACATATACCGCTTCCAACAGACAGCTCTAATAGCAGTAAAACATATACCGCTTCCAACAGACAGCTCCAATAGCAGTAAAACATATACCGTTTCCAACAGACAGCTCCAATAGCAGTAAAACATATACCGTTTCCAACCGACAGCTCGAATAGCAGTAAAACATATACCGCTTCCAACCGACAGCTCGAATAGCAGTAAAACATATACCGCTTCCAACAGACAGCTCCAATAGCAGTAAAACATATACCGCTTCCAACAGACAGCTCTAATAGCAGTAAAACATATACCGCTTCCAACAGACAGCTCCAATAGCAGTAAAACATATACCGCTTCCAACCGACAGCTCTAATAGCAGTAAAACATATACCGCTTCCAACAGACAGCTCCAATAGCAGTAAAACATATACCGCTTCCAACCGACAGCTCCAATAGCAGTAAAACATATACCGCTTCCAACCGACAGCTCCAATAGCAGTAAAACATATACCGCTTCCAACCGACAGCTCCAATAGCAGTAAAACATATACCGCTTCCAACCGACAGCTCCAATAGCAGTAAAACATATACCGCTTCCAACCGACAGCTCCAATAGCAGTAAAACATATACCGCTTCCAACCGACAGCTCCAATAGCAGTAAAACATATACCGCTTCCAACAGACAGCTCGAATAGCAGTAAAACATATACCGCTTCCAACAGACAGCTCCAATAGCAGTAAAACATATACCGTTTCCAACAGACAGCTCCAATAGCAGTAAAACATATACTGTTTCCAACAGACAGCTCCAATAGCAGTAAAACATATACCGTTTCCAACAGACAGCTTGAATAGCAGTAAAACATATACCGCTTCCAACAGACAGCTTCAATAGCAGTAAAACATATACCGTTTCCAACAGACAGCTTGAATAGCAGTAAAACATATACCGCTTCCAACAGACAGCTCGAATAGCAGTAAAACATATACCGCTTCCAACCGACAGCTCCAATAGCAGTAAAACATATACCGCCTCCAACAGACAGCGAAAATTGGTGAAATAATATGTACTCACATTAGTGGCTTCTCCAGTCGGCTGGCCGGTGAACCCACGATCTCCCCGAGAGTACAAAACATCTGCCCCAGGAAGTCCTGGAAGGAAGCGAGGTGGGAAACAAGAGAGGATCAGTTGAATGGCGGCCAGGAATATTATGGAGCATCCAATGGCAATTAAGTTCACACTTCAGATATGAAAGATGCAAAGATACAAAGATACAAAGCACCAGCATTATGTGTAGCTTTGTATCTTTGTTGCTGTAACCAACTCAACGTCTTTGTAGCTTTGTTGCTGTTGTAGCTTTTGCTACAAACGTTGGATGCATCTTCTTTAAAGATGGAGTGCCACAATTTTTGTATTTTCCCAGTTTTGTGTCATGAGGTGACAGTACTTCAGTAGACACCCTGGAGTCTACTGTATGTGTCTATGAGGCAGAGGTGGGAGGAAGTCCCTATGTTGCAAGTCCAAGTCGAGTCTCAAGTCTTTGCTCTCAAGTCAAGTCAAGTCTCAAGTCTTTGGCATTCAAGTCCCAAGCAAGTCCAAGTCCTGAACTTTTAGTTTCGAGTCCCAACCAAGTCCTAAGCATTTTGTTTCAAGTCCCAACCAAGTCCTTACCTTTTGTTTCGAGTCCCAAACAAGTCCTAAGCATTTTGTTTCAAGTCCCAACCAAGTCCTTACCTTTTGTTTCGAGTCCCAAACAAGTCCCACCAAGACATAATACTAATTAATGATATGTAAAGATTTACATAAATCATGAGCAAGGTCATGTCTCACAGAGACACAGGATCTGACACAAATTAAAATTTTCCCCTGAGCAAGCAGGCTATTATTATTACAATGGTAAAATGTCATTACTTGCACTGAAAAGGTGTTCAAATTCAGGGTAGAAGAGGAATGTTACATAATGCCTCGATCCACTTTTTCCACTCCCGATCCGATACCGATCTAAAAATCAAAACTGATCCGATAACTGATACCGATCCGATATTGATCCAATCCGATCCAGCACATATTTAAGTCGCTCTATGCTTTCCCAAATCTGTCAGACTTTTTTTTATCTTTACCTTTTATTACAGATTTTATAGTCTGGAATGTTGAATCAGGATTGATCAAGGGATAATATTATTACTCAAAACAGAGAACAACACCTCCCCAGAATAATAGTCAACAAACAAGTTCCACATGAGTATAGGTTGAGAATAACTGACCCATTTATTTTAACAACTTGAGCCTATACTTCAAATGTGGAAGTGTTCTAGTGACAAATTTATTTTATTGTATTCTATGCCTTTTTTATCCATACTATTTATTATTATTATGCACATTATGCACAAAATTTTAAGGACCCAGCAATTTGTATCTCTGTGACCCCAAATTATTATTTTGTATTTGTTTATATTGTAAAATCAATGTCAATTTAGAGTGTACAAATGGAACCTATCATTTGGCTGGGAGTGGGGACCCCTGATCCCCAAACCGTGCACTGTCCTACAGCTACACAGTACACTGTCTGTCCGTGACAATGGAAATAGTTACGTCTGTTTATTTAAGCATTGGTTAGCACTTAAGCAGTTATTAGCATCATAGCATGGTCTGTCACATAAGTATTGACAAACAGCGGTCATATTTGTAAACCAACTGTTGGGGACTGTGGGTGTGGGGATATATCATTTTAAGAACATGAGCATGTCGTCATGCTCAGCTGTCAGCTTGTTGCGCTGTTTCGTCTCTCTCGTCTAAGATGTTGACGCTAATCAATGCTAAAGATTAGCTTGCATGGAGCTAAGGCTGAAACTTTGCTGCTGTTGTTGCCACGGTGGCGAATCCATTTTTGCACTCTGCTGTTGGGTCTTTTTTGTTTTATAATATATAATACTCCCATGCTCCCAAGCGGCTGTCAATGCGGCTTTCTCCACACTGAGTAGCAGCGCGCAGTAATGGCTAGTGGCTAGCCTAGCAGCCTGCACTGTGCAAGACTGCCACTGTGAAGTGTGACTGGGGCTGCCAATGCCTCTGTAGCGCACACTGCTGGAGGAATAAAGTCCTGGAGTGGAGTACTAGAATGGACTGGAGTGCTTGCAGTGCTTGGAATGGATCGGTCATTTTCGCTGTAGTCCGATCCGATCCCGATCACGTTTTTTGGCTGATATCGACCCGATATCCGATCCGCGGCATCCCTTTATATACAAATACCAAACTATTTTACATGTCATAAAAAAGATAATCAGATGCTGTAAGGTATTAAGTGACTTGAAAATGTTCAAGTCAAGAGGGCTCAAGTCAAGTCAAGTCTCAAGTCCTTGGCGTTCAAGTCAAGTCAAGTCTCAAGTCTTTGGCATTCAAGTCCCAAGCAAGTCCAAGTCTATTTTTGATTTGATCAAGCAAGTCTAAAGTCATCAAAATCGGGACTCGAGTCCAAGTCGAGTCTCGAGTCTCGAGTCCAAGTCCCCACCTCTGCTATGAGGTGACAGTACTTCATTAGACACCCTGGAGTCTACTGTATGTGTCTATGAGGTGACAGTACTTCAGTAGACACCCTGGAGTCTACTGTATGTGTCATGAGGTGACAGTACTTCAGTAGACACCCTGGAGTCTACTGTATGTGTCTATGAGGTGACAGTACTTAATTAGACACCCTGGAGTCTACTGTATGTGTCTATGAGGTGACAGTACTTCATTAGACACCCTGGAGTCGTTTTTATGTGCAATGGTGTATTAACTTTGTATTTAGGGTTTCTTCCTGGAGGCTGAACCCTTGACAGTCAAACGGGCCAGTGAAATAAACAGTAATATAGTGACATCACACTATTAGCCCCTCCCCTAACCCCTCCCCCCTTTATCATACAACTACAGCTGTGGGTGCGGCTTCAGTTCAGATGGATCACCACCCATCACCGCCCACCAGGCAAACCAGGCACACTTAATGAACTGGTGGGCGTGTCCACATAAAAACGACATTTTAAGAAATTACACTGTACACATTTTTGAAAAAAAAATCTTCCTCCTTAATACATGGACCTGGTGATCATGTTTTAGGGTGGAAGAAAATCATGGCACTCCATCTTTAATATCTTCATGCGTCGCAGGCTTCAATTGAAAAACAACGGTATAGACTGTATCTTTGTACAGTGTGAACTCAGCATTACGAACACAGATGGGTTGGGGAGGTGAAATGTACTTGCAGTGTTGTTTGTTTCCCAAACGCTTTTAGTTCAAGACCCAAAAATAGAAACTCTGTCTCTCTCTCTCCGGTTACCCATCATGAATTAATCATGTGGTCGTCTTGGGGAAAAGGAATGGGGAGCTACAATACAAAACAGATTAAAAACTTAAAAATACTTATTTTATACTTATACTGCTTGCGGAACTCGACTTCGTCTCGTTCCTGACCGTGTCACTGTCGTGGCAATAATCACGTTAAACAACACCCTCTCGTGTAATATTGCTTGATTATAAACTTTGACACTCTATTTGCAGGCTGTCAGACAAGGAGGAGGAGGAGGAGATGTACATGGAGGGTGTTTTAGAGGGCTGATATGGTGAACACAACAACGTCACATGATTTCACAACAACAACAACAACAACAGTGAGGAAAGGGTTAAAGGAACAGATTGAGGCCTCATGCAGTTACAGACCCCTGAACGTGTGTCAGTTACAGACCCCTGAACGTGTGTCAGTTACAGACCCCTGAACGTGTGTCAGTTACAGACCCCTGAAATGTGTGTCAGTTACAGACCCCTGAATGTGTATCAGTTACAGACCCCTGAAATGTGTGTCAGTTACAGACCCCTGAATGTGTGTCAGTTACAGACCCCTGAACGTGTGTCAGTTACAGACCCCTGAATGTGTGTCAGTTACAGACCCCTGAAATGTGTGTCAGTTACAGACCCCTGAATGTGTGTCAGTTACAGACCCCTGAAATGTGTGTCAGTTACAGACCCCTGAACGTGTGTCAGTTACAGACCCCTGAATGTGTGTCAGTTACAGACCCCTGAAATGTGTGTCAGTTACAGACCCCTGAACGTGTGTCAGTTACAGACCCCTGAAATGTGTGTCAGTTACAGACCCCTGAACGTGTGTCAGTTACAGACCCCTGAAATGTGTGTCAGTTACAGACCCCTGAACGTGTGTCAGTTACAGACCCCTGAATGTGTGTCAGTTACAGACCCCTGAACGTGTGTCAGTTACAGACCCCTGAAATGTGTGTCAGTTACAGACCCCTGAATGTGTGTCAGTTACAGACCCCTGAATGTGTGTCAGTTACAGACCCCTGAATGTGTGTCAGTTACAGACCCCTGAACGTGTGTCAGTTACAGACCCCTGAATGTGTGTCAGTTACAGACCCCTGAACGTGTGTCAGTTACAGACCCCTGAACGTGTGTCAGTTACAGACCCCTGAACGTGTGTCAGTTACAAACCCCTGCATGGTACAGTGTTGGGTATATTACTTTATATTTGGAATATATTTCTTATTACTTATTACCTTAATTTATCAAGTAATATATTGTATTACATATTACTGTCTGAGCAAGAGTAATATATTAATATTACTATTACATATTACTTTTTTTAAATGCTCAAATCAAACAATTCAATATTTAGTATAATTATAAATTATACATGGCGTAGACCAGTGGCGTATCTACAATAAGGCGAGGCCAAACGGCCGCCTAGCCAAATCCATTATGTAGGTGTACTATAGACAGGATAACACAAAGTGACACCAGGACTTCTAAACTCTATTTTAGTTTAGGTGTGTTATATCTAAAGGATAACACAGTGACATCAGGACTTCTAAACTCTATTTTAGTGTAGGTGTGTTATATCTAAAGGAAAACACAGTGACATCAGGACTTCTAAACTCTATTTTATTGTAGGTGTGTTATATCTAAAGGATAACACAGTGACATCAGGACTTCTAAACTCTATTTTAGTGTAGGTGTGTTATATCTAAAGGATAACACACAGTGACACCAGGACTTCTAAACTCTATTGTAGTGTAGGTGTGTTATATCTAAAGGATAACACAGTGACATCAGGACTTCTAAACTCTATTTTAGTTTAGGTGTGTTATATCTAAAGGATAACACACAGTGACACCAGGACTTCTAAACTCTATTTTAGTGTAGGTGTGTTATATCTAAAGGATAACACAGTGACATCAGGACTTCTAAACTCTATTTTAGTGTAGGTGTGTTATATCTAAAGGATAACACAGTGACATCAGGACTTCTAAACTCTATTTTAGTGTATGTGTGTGTTATATCTAAAGGATAACACAGTGACATCAGGACTTCTAAACTCTATTTTATTGTAGGTGTGTTATATCTAAAGGATAACACAGTGACATCAGGACTTCTAAACTCTATTTTAGTGTAGGTGTGTTATATCTAAAGGATAACACAGTGACACCAGGACTTCTAAACTCTATTTTAGTGTAGGTGTGTTATATCTAAAGGATAACACAGTGACATCAGGACTTCTAAACTCTATTTTATTGTAGGTGTGTTATATCTAAAGGATAACACAGTGACATCAGGACTTCTAAACTCTATTTTAGTGTAGGTGTGTTATATCTAAAGGATAACACAGTGACACCAGGACTTCTAAACTCTATTTTAGTGTAGGTGTGTTATATCTAAAGGATAACACAGTGACATCAGGACTTCTAAACTCTATTTTAGTGTAGGTGTGTTATATCTAAAGGATAACACAGTGACATCAGGACT
The DNA here is from genome assembly GCF_964188405.1 of Protomyctophum parallelum. NCBI lineage: Eukaryota > Metazoa > Chordata > Actinopteri > Myctophiformes > Myctophidae > Protomyctophum > Protomyctophum parallelum. The sequence goes on along the minus strand of NC_139703.1, from coordinate 18,966,340 downwards.
TCTAAACTCTATTTTAGTGTAGGTGTGTTATATCTAAAGGATAACACAGTGACATCAGGACTTCTAAACTCTATTTTAGTGTAGGTGTGTTATATCTAAAGGATAACACAGTGACATCAGGTTCTTCTAAACTCTATTTTAGTGTAGGTGTGTTATATCTAAAGGATAACACACAGTGACACCAGGACTTCTAAACTCTATTTTAGTGTAGGTGTGTTATATCTAAAGGATAACACAGTGACACCAGGACTTCTAAACTCTATTTTAGTGTAGGTGTGTTATATCTAAAGGATAACACAGTGACATCAGGTTCTTCTAAACTCTATTTTAGTGTAGGTGTGCTATATCTTAAAGGATAACAGAGTGACATCAGGTACTTCTAAACTCTGTTTTAGTGTAGGTGTGGTATATATATATCTATGTATAGACCAACGTCTCATTGGTGAAAGGGCATGTAATTACGTTCGGCTGTAAAATGTGTCAACGGAAAGAATAAACACAAATTCAGTGGGTTTGAATTTGCCTCACGTCGCCCCAGACGAGCCCAGAGGCGTCCTTTGCTTCAAAATCAAACGATCAGACATTGTTTTTCCTTTTTCATGTTCTGACAAAGATTTGGCACGATAACATTTGTTAACGTTTGAGGTTTGGCACGATAGAGGAATAAAGCTATTATTCAAATGAAAGACACACGGATTATTGCTCCACCTGCCAGTCGCCTGGGGTGTGCCCGAGGACTGCAGATTCAGGTCAAAGTTAACCCATTTAGGCCTGTCGTCGAAAATTAAAGAAAAATAATTCTGACAGTTAACTGAAATACCTCGTGTTTCTGTATCAGTGGTTCTCCATATGTCATGTCAAGGACCCCCCGAAAAATCATAATTGGCCGCCGGATTTGAGTTAAAAAAAACGTTCACTCTGAAAATAATATATATTCAAAGATTTGCGCCTCATTTTCATGATAAAAAAAAAAAAAAAAGCAGACCTACAAGCTCATAGTGCGCCACTCGGTGGCGCACTATGAGCTTGTAGATCTGCTATTTTTCAACAGCTAAAGCATACCAAATGGGGTTCCATTTTGAATGTGATAATAATGAATGGATCAACGAATCAGACCATGTGTAGCAGAGAGGCTCAGAGCCTCTGCCCACAGGGTGCAACATGCCCATGGCACACCATGAGGCCTCTGCCCACAGGGTGCAACATGCCCATGGCACACCATGAGGCCTCTGCCCACAGGGTGCAACATGCCCATTGCACACCATGAGGCCTCTGCCCACAGGGTGCAACATGCCCAGGGCACACGATGAGGCCTCTGCCCACAGGGTGCAGCATGCCCATGGCACACCATGAGGCCTCTGCCCACAGGGTGCAGCATGCCCATGGCACACCAGCGGGTCTCTGCCCACAGGGTGCAGCATGCCCATGGCACACCAGCGGGTCTCTGCCCACAGGGTGCAGCATGCCCAGGGCACACCAGCGGGCCACAGGTTGAGTGAACGGCTGCCTAGATGTGGATGTGCAGGTTGGAGAGGCGAAGAAGAGGCTCTCAGTAATCCAGTGCAGTCTGATTTATTTGAAGTGGATGCTAGTGTATGCCCTTTTAGTCAAGTGCTCCTCTAAAAAAAAGAGAAGATGAAAACAGCCTCATCCTCTAATTCTGGAAAAATCACACAAAGCTGCAATCCGTGAATGTCAAGTCGTACCCATCATCAGGAAGGAAGCGAGCCCGGGTCTCCCAAACGTCTGCCACTCACTTCTACAGGGCCACTATTGTAAGTGTTCTCACCTTCTCCATGCTGGTCTGGTTTGGTCACACAACCTCTCAAGACAAATCAAAGCTGGAAAGAGTAGTACGTGCATCAAAAAACATAGGATGCAGCCTCCCTACACTTTCCTCACTCTATTCCACCAGAATAATTAGGAAGGCAAATAAAATCATTGCAGACAACTCCCATCCTGCACATCACCTCTTCAATCTCCACCCATCAGGCAGGAGATATAGAAGTATCCAGAGCTCAACATGTCGCTTCAGGGATAGCACTTACCCCGTAGCCATTAGACATCTGAACTCGTAGAAATATGCATATAGCACTTTAAAAGAAACTGAATGTAATTTCCTATGCTGCTGGTTCTTGTATTGTACTGTCCTTCTTGTTTGTGTATCTACAGTATGGTTGTCTGTATATGTTGAGTATGAACCAAGACAAATTCCTATCAACTTGTTGACATGGCAAATAAATGATTGGATCTTGAATCTTGAATCTCTTGAGTGTGAATCATAGAGTGATGGTGACCGTATAGGTCACTGTTCACTATGAAAACCTGCACCAGGCCTCCGTCACACTCAAACCCTGTATACTCAAGACATGCTCCATATATAGCCTATATTGCCAGTACTGAATTCATTCCATAATATATTGATCCCTTAGATCTCCATATATGGAGCCGACCTGTTCTGACATTCCATAATTATGTTGATCTGACCTCGTCAAACCCTGTAAACTCAAGACACGTGCCATATATGGAGTGCGTCATGGAGAAGGCTATATAGATCACCTATAGATCTGCATATATGGAGCCGGCCAGCAACTCTACATCTGACCTCACGGACACCAGATTAACCCCTTTAGGTGTTAGCATCATGCTATGCTTTAGCTATTGAAAAATAGCAGATCTACAAGCTCATAGCGCGCCACCGAGTGGCGCGCTACAAGCTTGTAGGTCTGCTATTTTTTGAAAAATCGAAGAACGACTGACATAGAAACATAGCTTTTTCAGAAAACTGTCAGGATGTAGAAGAACATTTTTAGAATCTGATCTCAGGTCAGATCAGAATGGGTTAATAGTTTGACTCCTGCTTCTTAACTGTGCCACATTAAGAAGCTCTGTTGTTTCAGTGCGACCTCAACCTTTTAGGGCGATTTGGCTTCTCGCCACTGCTCCGTCCCTCAGATATTCATTTACATAGAAGTTGCAAAGCATCCGGAAGAAGGCTCTACTTGCACATGTTTTCTTTGGTGCCCTAAATGCGTCAGTGCTACTCCATGAGCGTGCCTTAACTGATTCACGACCCAGCGCTCTGTGTTAAAACCCCCAGCTGCCTAACTAAAAAGTCCCTGCCTCGCATAAATAACTTATTATAAAAGCCAGCTGCTCAAATTAGCCTAGTCGAATTTATTCCCTTTCTTTCTTCAAAAGAAAACCTCTCTGGGTGAATAGACGTGGCTAAAGCTCTACGGTACACGCAGCGAGAATCCATCCAGGCAGTAAATGAGCTCATGTTTTGTGAATAATAATATTAATATTCTTTGTGAAAAGCACTTTGAATTCCCTTGTTGTTGAAGTGTGTTAAATTGACCTTGCCAGTTATTGCCATTTTGTTGTTCAACGGCCCTTGAAAGTGTTTGATTGCTACATGTTGTATAGATGTGTTTAATATCTGTTTGTTTGTAGTAAAGCATTATCCTTCTTCAGAGAAGGGTTGTGCATTCTGGGGACAGAGACACAGCAGACATACATGTAGGGGTTAGGGTTAGGGGACAGGTAGGGGTCATGTAGGGGTCATGTAGGGGTCGTGTAGGGGTCGTGTAGGGGTCAGGTAGGGGTCAGGTAGGGGTCGTTGAGGGCAGATCGTGGCACGTACGTTGATGTCAGCGGGCTTCCAGAGGGGCGGGGCAGGCAGGCAGGCAGCGGGATTGACCACAGTAACGTCAACAACAACAAAAACAACAACAACAACAACAGCAGCAACAGAACACAAATGGTGCGTTTCGGATATGCACACCGGCGGCAAAGACGTTTAGGGATAAGGGGTTTAGCTGTGACGAAAATGGAGCACTAGAAGTGTAACCATATACTGCACCGAAGAATTTCAAGATGTATATCGAAATAAAAACAGCAACATTGACTATGTATCGTATCGTATTGTTTTGCAATGCAAAAACCCGGTATCGAATCGTTTTGCTATGAAAATAATCGATTGTATTAATTAGAGATGTCCCGATACTTTATCGGTATCGGTGAATATGCCATTCTACCCACAGATCCCACACAGGGGTAAGGGGGTTGACACTATGGCAGGTAAATAAAATGTTGGGACATGTGGAATTTGCTTTGGAGTTGGCCAAACTGCAAGTGCACATTTGAGTGAGGAGTCTGCTATAAACACAACACGAGATATATAGCTAGATAGCTATAAACACAACATGAGATACATAGCTAGATAGCTATAAACACAACATGAGATACATAGCTAGATAGCTATAAACACAACATGATATATATAGCTAGATAGCTATAAACACAACATGAGATATATAGCTAGATAGCTATAAACACAACATGAGATATATAGCTAGATAGCTATAAACACAACATGAGATATATAGCTAGATAGCTATAAACACAACATGATATATATATATAGCTAGATAGCTATAAACACAACATGAGCTATATAGCTAGATAGCTATAAACACAACACAAGATCACGACACTGGTATCGGTATTCGGTATCGGTATCGGGATCGCATCGGAAGTGAAAAAAGTGTATCGGGACATCCCTCGTATTAATACTATATTTTTGTGCGTGGCAATTTCTTTTTAAGAAAAAGAGAAAAATAAAGGGTTTAATTAGTTAATTTAAAATAATGTCAATGTATTATGTAAATAGTTACTGTATCAATTTCAAATCTTTGAATCATATCGTATCGTATCGCCATAATTAACCAACATCGTCCATGTATCGCATCGTCAACCATGTATCGCGAGTAACGAGGACAAGAGGAGACAGCTCAGTGTGAATTTCCGAACGCACACATAATAATAATAATAATAATAATAATATAGCAAACAGACACAACACTCCAATACTCTTACAGTAGCACTTCTAAAGCAAAAGAGACAATAAAGCAAACATACAAAGTGCATTCAAGTTATAGTGACGGAATAATGCAAGCCTGTTGGTATCCAAATGCTACAAATAATCTGTTTACCTTGATTATTTTTTTGTGAACAAAAAATGATTCTCTCAATGCTTTTCATTCCCATAGCAAAATATGCCCTAACGATTGTATTTGCTTACAGAGAATAGGCGTAATTATAATAAAGGGTTGTATGGAAACCAGTGGTTAAAAGCATTGGATGATCTAAACCAGGGTATGGTTCTCAAAAATGGGGTCCCTGCAAGGGGTCCTTAAGGGGGTCCCCAGGGGGTCCTTAAGGGGGTCCCCAGGGGGTCCTTAAGGGGGTCCCCAGGGGGTTGTTACCATTGTTTCACAATCATGCTAGAATGTATTCATCCCAGTGGGAATATCACTCTATGCGCCGTTATCTCCTAACCTATACAGCAGGGGTGCTCACACATTTTGGACTTGAGAGCTACTTTCAAAATGACCGGCTTAACAAGATCTACCCAACAAACAGATTGTCCCATTGCTGAAAATAGTTTAAAAAAAAACTGGAATAACGGCACTTGGAATGGGAAATCGAGGGGTGGAAATGGAGTTAGAGTTAGTGTTTTCTTGTATAGAACTTTGTAATGCTACTACAGCCGTTTTTGTGCGAAACACTCTTGAAAACAAAGTATTGCATTGGGTTTGAGCCGACAGGCCCTCTTTTGGTGTCAATCAAGTCAACAAGTCAAGTGGCAGATGCCAAAAATAGTTTAAAAAAATATATATGTAAATTATATACAGTATATTTTAGGGGAATGTCATGTGATATACCTGCACAGCCTTTGTGATCTACTGGTAGATCACAATCTACCTTTTGGGAACCCCTGCTATACAGTAGAGTATAGACATTATGGGAACCCCTGCTATACAGTAGAGTATAGACATTAACCCCTGCTATACAGTAGAGTAGAGTATAGACATTGTGTGCTAAATCTAACCCAACAAAAGTAATCATTGCTTATGGGGTGGCCTGGCCTGGCTGGCACAACATCTTCTTAAATGGAGATCTGCTGTCTCATTATGTATCAATCTGGCGGTTGCTTGACATGACGAAATGTTTGAGAACCGCTGATCTATTCTAAACCTCTACATCTGCATGAGAACAGAGCACATTAGTGCCTCCTCATACCAAAGCAATATACAAAAACATCTATCCTGGTCTATTCTAAAACTCTACATCTGCATGAGAACAGAGCACATTAGTGCCTCCTCATACCAAAGCAATATACAAAAACTAAAGAACTGCATCCTATAGCCCCGTTGCATATTGTATCTTTATGGCTCGAATAGAGGGTATGTGCATGCTTAAAGTGAATGGCACATCGAGTGGCAATTTGAGTGGCAAAGTAACATGCAAAGTGAGTTTAACTTTGTTTAATGCAATCGGATAGGACTTTTCTGTGTGGATGTATGGGCTGTCAAGGCCAGAAAGTAGTTTTTTGCCACTCAGTGGCCATTCCTGCATAACTTCCTGGTTTGATGATGATGTCACGCGCATACCCTCTATACAACAGTACATCTCATGTGAAAGCACTTAAAGGGACACTTCACCCTTTTTGCAAAAAAAAACATGTTAATGACGTTTAGAAGCTTTAGAACACTTTCCTGGGGGTCTTTATGTGTGTAATATGTTGGTTTTAGCTATTTTAGATTGTAGCAGTGAGCACAGTGTCTCTGATGTCATGGACACTGGTCTCACTACCTTCCTGGACTACAAATCCCATAATTATTTGGTGCACTGCTCCTCCTTGTGGATAGGGGGGGAGCTGTCTTACTGAGACAACATGTAGTCCAGGAAGGTAGTGAGACCAGTGTCCATGACATCAGAGACACTGCTACAATCTAAAATATCTAAAACCACATATTATTACACACATAAAGACCCCCAGGAAAGTGTTCTAAAGCTTCTAAACGTCATTAACATATTTCTTTTTGCAAAAAGGGTGACGTGTCCCTTTAAGCAAACTGCTACACAAGCTGCTGGATTCAAAGCAAACTCTGCAGGTGTTAATTGTTCTGGCTTTGTATTTGGATACTGTAGAAATGGAAACAATTATAATCATAGAAATAATAATAAAATGTTCGCACACTGTAGGCTATAGGGCTCCAATGATAAAGTGCTTGCTTTATTGGACCCCCCCCCCCCCCTCAAAAAAGTGACTCGAAACAGTGTGCAAGCCTTTTATTATTATTATTATTTCTACAATAATCTTTCTATTTCCCTGCAATGCTTGTGGCTCAGCAGCAGTGCACCTGCCCAATTATTCAGAGCTCGGGATGATCATTATTTCGAGATGATGATCATTATTTTCTCACAGTTGAAACCGCACCCGTCTAAATTATACACAGGCTTGCATTATTAGACCGACCACGGTGGACAGACTTGCATGCAAATCACCGTCGTCATGAACAGCAAGCACACACCGCGATACCGCCGTCATGAAAAGCAATTAGCACACCGCGGATGAGGAGAACGAAGAAGCCAATCTCACAGCAATGATTCACTATGATGATCATGTCTTAAACTCCATGAGGTTGTTAATGTCCTGCTCATTGCGGCAGATTGACTCGCGTAGGCCAGAAAGATCCGATATCTCCACCTCTATATACCGATATGTCTGGTGAAATGTAGCCACCTAGAGGCACTAGGCATTCTGGGGAGAACACTAGCCAACAATATGTTGGATGTAATTTACCAGAAAACGGCCGAAATCCGCGTGATTGTGCGCTATCGTGCACGCGCGCCGTCGCTGTAATTTTTTTTTATATTTTGCGATGTTTTGGGGTTGATTTGAGGTTAATTTGACTTAGTTATGAAAAATATAGCATTAGCTTAGCAATCCGGACCAGCCAAGCTAGTGACTAGGGTCAAAATACTACCGGATGTTGTTGATCGTTGAACCGGAAGTGACTTAGGAAGATTCGTCTATTTTGGCCAAAATCAGCATAATGGTGCGTTCCCGCCATCTGGTGGCAATTCGAGAGAAAAAACATCTGTTCAAACCACCAGATCTTTCTATTAATGTTAAAATGATGAATTAAAAATATGCCAATTTGTTACCCAAACAATAAAAATTGGGATTGGTAGTCCAAGGGTTAATTGAAAGTGGAGAATACTTTAGCAGGGCTCCTTCCTATTGGGACGGTATCAGGGATACTTTAGCAGGGCTCCTTCCTATTGGGACGGTATCAGGGATACTTTAGCAGGGCTCCTTCCTATTGGGACGGTATCAGGGATACTTTAGCAGGGCTCCTTCCTATTGGGACGGTATCAGGGATACTTTAGCAGGGCTCCTTCCTATTGGGACGGTATCAGGGATACTTTAGCAGGGCTCCTTCCTATTGGGACGGTATCAGGGATACTTTAGCAGGGCTCCTTCCTATTGGGACGGTATCAGGGATACTTTAGCAGGGCTCCTTCCTATTGGGACGGTATCAGGGATACTTTAGCAGGGCTCCTTCCTATTGGGACGGTATCAGGGATACTTTAGCAGGGCTCCTTCCTATTGGGACGGTATCAGGGATACTTTAGCAGGGCTCCTTCCTATTGGGACGGTATCAGGGATACTTTAGCAGGGCTCCTTCCTATTGGGACGGTATCAGGGATACTTTAGCAGGGCTCCTTCCTATTGGGACGGTATCAGGGATACTTTAGCAGGGCTCCTTCCTATTGGGACGGTATCAGGGATACTTTAGCAGGGCTCCTTCCTATTGGGACGGTATCAGGGATACTTTAGCAGGGCTCCTTCCTATTGGGACGGTATCAGGGATACTTTAGCAGGGCTCCTTCCTATTGGGACGGTATCAGGGATACTTTAGCAGGGCTCCTTCCTATTGGGACGGTATCAGGGATACTTTAGCAGGGCTCCTTCCTATTGGGACGGTATCAGGGATACTTTAGCAGGGCTCCTTCCTATTGGGACGGTATCAGGGATACTTTAGCAGGGCTCCTTCCTATTGGGACGTTATCAGGGATACTTTAGCAGGGCTCCTTCCTATTGGGACGGTATCAGGGATACTTTAGCAGGGCTCCTTCCTATTGGGACGGTATCAGGGATACTTTAGCAGGGCTCCTTCCTATTGGGACGGTATCAGGGATACTTTAGCAGGGCTCCTTCCTATTGGGACGGTATCAGGGATACTTTAGCAGGGCTCCTTCCTATTGGGACGGTATCAGGGATACTTTAGCAGGGCTCCTTCCTATTGGGACGGTATCAGGGATACTTTAGCAGGGCTCCTTCCTATTGGGACGGTATCAGGGATTGGTGTTTTGTTGTCGGGTTCATTGTGTTTGTTTTGGCTACATTCGATTTATATTAGCCCAGATGTATCAGGTCAGGTTGAGATCTCGGATCGTCCGTCTGGCTGCGTGAGACTGTAGTTAACCCATTTTGACGTGAGATCAGATTCAAAAAACGTCTTCTACATCCTGACAGTTTTCTGAAAAAGCTATGTTTCTGTGTCAGTCGTTCTTTGATTTTTCAAAAATAGCAGACCTACAAGCTCGTAGCGCGCCACTCGGTGGCGCGCTATGAGCTTGTAGATCTGCTATATTTCAATAGCTAAAGCATGACATGATGCCAACACCAAAAGGGGTTAGCGCCCCAAAACGGATTAAAAGACAATGATGTATTTATTTATCGGTGTCTTATGATATGATCGGGTCACGATGGATAATAACGTCACATACACTCACATGTTTGGACAGGTCGGGGCTTTTGGAGTCCACATCGTACCTGGAAGGGAAAGGAAACAGAAAGATTTACAGCTAAATAAATGAACAAAATGCTGATATTCAACCTATAATGTATAATGCTTAAAGGACCACTTCACCACTTTTCAACCTATCTTCATATAATAGGTCCTCACTAATAATCATGATAAAATGGCACGATTTCTTTCTACTCAGTCTGTGTCTCATAGGAGGGTTGTGGGCAGTTTAGAAACCGTCTTCCAGTGACATCATCTTTAGGCAGATGTTTTTTTAAACAAGATTTATTTACAAAAATGTTTAGATTTCCATTATCGTGAGAACGATGGCTTCCATTTTCGCATTGCAACTTTTCAGGACTAGAAAGCCTGCAGCCTTGTATTCCCCATCGATGATGTCACTGGAAGACGGTTTCTGAACTGCCCACAGCCCTCCTATGAGACACAGACAGAGTAGGAAAAAAATTGCGCCATTTTTTCATGATTATTAGTGAGGACCTATTCTATGAAGACAGGTTGAAAAGTGGTGAAGTGGTCCTTTAATATATACTTCACACACCGGGGGGGGGGGGGGGGGGGATGAATGAACCTTCACCTCCCAATGTATGAATGAATGAACCTTCACCTCCCAATGTATGAATGAATGAACCTTCACCTCCCAATGTACGAATGAATGAACCTTCACCTCCCAATGTACGAATGAATGAACCTTCACCTCCCAATGTACGAATGAATGAACCTTCACCTCCCAATGAATGAATGAATGAACCTTCACCTCCCAATGTATGAATGAATGAACCTTCACCTCCCAATGTACGAATGAATGAACCTTCACCTCCCAATGTATGAATGAATGAACCTTCACCTCCCAATGTATGAATGAATGAACCTTCACCTCCCAATGAATGAATGAATGAACCTTCACCTCCCAATGTACGAATGAATGAACCTTCACCTCCCAATGAATGAATGAATGAACCTTCACCTCCCAATGTATGAATGAATGAACCTTCACCTCCCAATGTACGAATGAATGAACCTTCACCTCCCAATGTACGAATGAATGAACCTTCACCTCCCAATGTATGAATGAATGAACCTTCACCTCCCAATGTATGAATGAATGAACCTTCACCTCCCAATGTACGAATGAATGAACCTTCACCTCCCAATGTACGAATGAATGAACCTTCACCTCCCAATGTACGAATGAATGAACCTTCACCTCCCAATGTATGAATGAATGGACCTTCACCTCCCAATGTATGAATGAATGAACCTTCACCTCCCAATGTACGAATGAATGAACCACTGTAAAACGCTTTGAGCACTTGGAAAAGCGCTATAAAACTGCAATTCATGAAAATGCAATTCATTATTTTGTCCGGGACTGTCTGGTCACCATCGTATACAGCATAGCGTATGCGTGAATATATCGATGGCACATAGACAGGGGACAGAAGTGTTTTTTTTTTCCATCTCCTTCGATGCCCCGATCGTATACAGCAGAGAACGGCGGTCCTGTTGAAGATTAGCATGTGAATGTCCCAAGAAGATGAAAGGCTATGAAAAATGGAAGCATGTGGAGAATAGTGAGATTAAACGTCGGGCCGAAACGATAGATCCTGTTTCAGCCGTTTTAGGATATTAAATCGGCAGCTTTTCAGAGACAGAGAGAGAGAGAGAGAGAGAGAGAGAGGGAGGCAACAACAAAAGGTTGACCGACCACCTGAAAATAAATTAAAAAAATTGTTGTTTACATGCAGCACGTCCACCTTTCTTTCAAAACGGACGGCAAAACTCCAGTCTGGATTCTCGGTGGTGAGGTGACCACACCGCTCTGGTGGTGAGGTGACCACCGCTCCGGTGGTGAGGTGACCACCGCTCCGGTGGTGAGGTGACCACCGCTCCGGTGGTGAGGTGACCACCGCTCCGGTGGTGAGGTGACCACCGCTCCGGTGGTGAGGTGACCACCGCTCCGGTGGTGGTGACCACCGCTCCGGTGGTGAGCTGACCACCGCTCCGGTGGTGAGGTGACCACCGCTCCGGTGGTGAGGTGACCACCGCTCCGGTGGTGAGGTGACCACCGCTCCGGTGGTGAGCTGACCACCGCTCCGGTGGTGGTGACCACCGCTCCGGTGGTGAGCTGACCACCGCTCCGGTGGTGAGGTGACCACCGCTCCGGTGGTGAGGTGACCACCGCTCCGGTGGTGAGCTGACCACCGCTCCGGTGGTGAGGTGACCACCGCTCCGGTGGTGAGGTGACCACCGCTCCGGTGGTGAGCTGGTGGTGAGTAAAAACAGAGAGAAGGGCTGGAGCGGTGGCGGTGGTTTGCTCTTCACCGCGGCTCAGTGACGTCATGTTGTAGTTCGGTGGTCACCTCAGTGACGACATGTTGTAGTTCGGTGGTCACCTCACCACCGATAATCCAGACTATATTGTGGGATGTCGCATGACAGAGGGGCCGTCAGAGCGCCATCCCAACGAGAGTCAGTGGAGCGTCAGAGGCGGAGCACAGCTCAAAAGACAGCGACCCGCCCTGGGTCACGTGATTGACCACACGTACCTACCCGTCTTCCTCCTCAATCAGAGCAATCACGCAACAGCCGCGCTGCGCGCGTAAGGTTTGAAAGGTAGCCTACCCCACAAGGCAAAGAGATCATTTTGAATTACCCTATTGTCGCACGTCCAAACATCAATCTTTCATCAAATTTAGAGGCCCTCATCTATGGAACTCCCTAGATGCTTCACTTAAATCCTCATTATCCTTGCCAATATTCAAAAAACATCTAAAGAAATATCTTATTTTTTCCTCTCTGTAGATGACATGTTTTACCTTGATGCGTTATATTTTATTTTGTTGTTTGTTGTTGTATTGTTTATTTCTGTTTTTTGTGCAGTCTGTGTTTTTATTTCTTTACTGCACAGCTGCCCCCCTTTGCCAACTTGTAGATTTATGTACTGTTCTTTATGAACTTTTAATCTGTTTAAACCAATGACCTCTTCCTACAGGAAAGGATTCCATATAAGCCTTCTGGCTGCTTCCTTTCCTTGCATTGCATTTTTGTTTCTTTGATTATGTTATTGTCTATTTTTTGTACCACATGCTAAATAAATAAACCTAAACCTAAACAGAGGAACGTTCCGCCTCATTCTCCACTGACTCACAGAGGGAGCACTGACGTGGCAATCTGGCGGTAGGTCTCCCCTCACTGTTGCCACTTGTTCAGACTCTGTGCTAATCATATTTCTCATTACACAGGCAACCCCGGGATGGAGCACATTTTAACCCTAACCCTAACCCCGGGATGGAGCACATTTTAACCCTAACCCTAACCCCGGGATGGAGCACATTTTAACCCTAACCCTAACCCCGGGATGGAGCACATTTTAACCCTAACCCCGGGATGGAGCACATTTTAACCCTAACCCTAACCCCGGGATGGAGCACATTTTAACCCTAACCCCGGGATGGAGCACATTTTAACCCTAACCCCGGGATGGAGCACATTTTAACCCTAACCCCGGGATGGAGCACATTTTAACCCTAACCCCGGGATGGAGCACATTTTAACCCTAACCCCGGGATGGAGCACATTTTAACCCTAACCCCGGGATGGAGCACATTTTAACCCTAACCCTAACCCCGGGATGGAGCACATTTTAACCCTAACCCTAACCCCGGGATGGAGCACATTTTAACCCTAACCCTAACCCCGGGATGGAGCACATTTTAACCCTAACCCCGGGATGGAGCACATTTTAACCCTAACCCCGGGATGGAGCCGTGCGACCTCTCCTTTCTATTTGTCTCCCCACCATGTTTGAGTGTTTGAGTCCATTTATAAAACAATACTTTACTCATACTGTATTTTCTGCACAAAAAGTACAGTGAAATAAAATACAGTACTGTGTGAGAAAGAGACATTTAAGGATGTGTGCGTGTGTGCGTGCGTACGTGCGTGCATCTTGCGTGCGTGCGTGCGTGCGTGCGTGCATCTTGCGTGCGTGCGTGCGTGCGGTGGGATATAAAGAGCGAGAATGGATTGAACTTCAAAGGGAATATAACTCACAGGTCAAAGGGGATATAACTCACAGGTCACAGGTCAAAGGGGATATAACTCACAGGTCAAAGGTCAAAGGGGATATAACTCAAAGGTCAAAGGGGATATAACTCACAGGTCAAAGCGGAGGCTCTGCTTCTCCTCAAAGAAGTAATCCAAGATGTACTTTCGTACAAAGTCCGGATTTAGAGTATTGTCTATCACCTCCGTCCTTCCAAACTGCAGAGAGAGAGAGAGAGAGAGAGAGAGAGAGAGACAGAGAGAGAGAGAGAGAGAGAGAGAGAGAGAGAGAGGGAGACTGCAGTTATTAAAGCACTCCATGGGTTACCATCAGAATACGGAATATATCGGAATGTTACATTATCTTCACGACCGTGAAGGTCGAGGTGGGGAATGGCCTGACACACACACACACACACACACACACACACACACACACACACACACACACACACACACACACACACACACACACACACACACACACACACACACACACACACACACACACACACACACACAGCTGGAGGTTGAGTGCAAGAAGCCAGTGGGGGGGTGTGTCTCCTCTCTTCTCCCACATTAATTTTATCGTACAGGGAGCACCCACCATGCACCCACAACCCACCAGAGAGGGGAGGAGTGTTACGATGCGACTCAGAAAAAAAGAAAGGTACTATGTTTACCCAGGGTAACTGGACTAAGGAAAGGAAAGGTACTATGTTTACCCAGGGTAACTGGACTAAGAAAAGGAAAGGTACTATGTTTACCCAGGGTAACTGGACTAAGGCAAGGAAAGGTACTATGTTTACCCAGGGTAACTGGACTAAGGAAAGGAAAGGTACCATGTTTACCCATGGTAACTGGACTAAGGAAAGGAAAGGTACTATGTTTACCCAGGGTAACTGGACTAAGGAAAGGAAAGGTACTATGTTTACCCAGGGTAACTGGACTAAGGAAAGGAAAGGTACCATGCTTACACAGGGTAACTGGACTAAGGAAAGGAAAGGTACCATTGTTCAGATTTATAGTTTGCTACGATTTCTTTGTTAGTTTTAACATTAACCGTGCTATCTAGCCCCTCTGAAAGGATTACAGCTTCACATTGGGTCAAAGTATTTACTCGAATCTCGGCCATTCGCAATCTAAAATAACCTAACTCCTTGTATTATATATATTTTTATTATATGATTTCATACATACATTTAACACAACGAGCCTAGCGGTCTTAAATCGGGTTAGTTGTTAGCCCTTGTTCAGGCCTTTGATTAGTTAAAGATTAGTTTAGTAACCATTTGTAGATTAGACTTTCGATTAGGTAAAAAACCTATAAGACAAGAATACACGATACAATACATTTTGTCAATACAGGTTCACATCACAACACATAGATCATTATTCATTATATTGCATGAATTCATATTTACCATTGGTCTTATGTGAGGCTGCATAGTTGCTGTGCAGTGTAATACACAGGTTTTGTTCTTCGTGCAGGTACACGAGGCATGTGGATTCTCTTAGTTGGTTTACAGAATCTGAACCAAGAAAAACCCTTGCTCACTCATATGAACTGGTTCTACTCTGAGCATTCCTGTGATTGGCTGTTTGTGTCAGGCCCTCAGCCATTGGTTAGCTCAAAGCTTTCCCCATGTGCTGAGTGTGTGCCCAGTGGACTGGAGATGTGTCCACGGCACCCCCGCTGTGGCAGTTGGTCTGTGGACCCAGGAAGTGAATCCAGCACATGTGCCTTCATGTGCTGTAGCTATGTGGAGATAGTGAAGATGTGCCCTTATCAGATCCCCTCCTGCTGTGTCAGTTGGCCTGTGAGAGAAGCTGGTGGTTTCCCCCTACTTTATGACTGGTGTCTTATTTCACCTCCTCTTTGTCTCAGTAAAGTCAGGCCTGCTCTGGGATAAGGATCACAAGTGACAGTATGTATTGCTACATTTTGCAATGCACATCTTATTAATAGGAATCCAACGCTGAGCCATAATCAGCGCCACAACCATGTTTACCCATGGTAACTGGACTAAGGAAAGGAAAGGTACTATGTTTACCCATGGTAACTGGACTAAGGAAAGGAAAGGTACTATGTTTACCCAGGGTAACTGGACTAAGGAAAGGAAAGGTACTATGTTTACCCAGGGTAACTGGACTAAGGAAAGGAAAGGTACTATGTTTACTCAGGGTAACTGGACTAAGGAAAGGAAAGGTACTATGTTTACCCAGGGTAACTGGACTAAGGAAAGGAAATGTACTATGTTTACCCAGGGTAACTGGACTAAGGAAAGGAAAGGTACTATGTTTACCCAGGGTAACTGGACTAAGGAAAGGAAAGGTACTATGTTTACCCAGGGTAACTGGACTAAGGAAAGGAAAGGTACCATGTTTACCCAGGGTAACTGGACTAAGGAAAGGAAAGGTACTATGTTTACCCAGGGTAACTGGACTAAGGAAAGGAAAGGTACTATGTTTACCCAGGGTAACTGGACTAAGGAAAGGAAAGGTACTATGTTTACCCAGGGTAACTGGACTAAGGAAAGGAAAGGTACTATGTTTACCCAGGGTAACTGGACTAAGGAAAGGAAAGGTACTATGTTTACCCAGGGTAACTGGACTATGCTCAAGAACTTGTTTTACAGCCAGGCCCTGCTCATAGAACATTTCATGTTTCAGCACCTTGTGGCTAACCTAACCATCCACTGTTATACATTCTCACTCACCGCTGATCAATGAATGATCTGGCTCAGACTGCAATCACCTGGCTGGGCGGTGATTTGATTGGCAACATTCGGTCAAATACTGCTCTACAAAAAGTTAAAATGACACAATATACAGATCAAGAGCTGCCCAACGACATTTAGAATGTGGAATGTTCGGTTTGGAAGATTATTCCGTAATCTCACCAAGCGGATTGCAAAGGATTCTCTCTCTGTGTTTGTGTAACTACAGCATAGGAAGAACCACCATGTGTTTTCACTGAACAGGAAAAGGGAAGTTTTCCTGATTAAGTGCTGACAGGAAGTAGCATCACTGGTAGGCTGGACATAAACTCTTACGGGCTCACTGATTGGCCAACTAGGGTGGCAGTCACAGAGCCAGGTAATTTTAACCTTTTGGTGAAATATGCTAGACACCCTGGTTTGTGTTTTTTTTTTCCTTTCATGAAGGCCTATATAGCTTGTTTTACATTTTAACCCATTCTGACCTGAGATCAGATTACAATTTACAATTTAGGCATTTAGCAGACGCTCTTAATCCAGAGCGATTTACATTAAGCAAGAACAAAAAAGCATGGGAATACATCACATAAAAACATTTATCATGAAACATGCGTAAGCTAAGAAAGTAACAGTGGAATATCTATATAATGAAAGATTCTAACGCACAGAAGAATGGTGGTTCTTTAATGCATTTTAACCTGAGATCAGATTCTAAAAATGTCTTAAATCCTCACAGTTAAAAAAAATAGCAGATCTACAAGCTCGTTGCGCGCCACTCGGTGGCGCGCTATGAGCTTGTAGATCTGCTATTTTTCAATAGCTAAAGCACGACATGAAGCTAATACCAAAATGGGTTCCTGCCCAAAATGGGTTAATGACTTGCAGAGCAACATTTTAATTGTATAACTTAAATGTGTGTTATTTCAAAGCACTTTAGATTGTGTCTAACACTTCTAAATCAACTTAAAATGAACTTATTTATTCATCCATCCCATTAATTATTTAAAATGCAGGCTGCTGATTTCAAGCCTGGGTTACACTAGGGCATCACTACATAATAAAAGCACACAGTACATAGATTATAGTTCATGACAATTACAGTTTGTGACAGAGAGAGAGAGGGGAGGGGTGGGGGGGATGTATAGGAGTACAGAGTACAGTATCGGGGTCAGACTAATAATGAAGCAGTGGATGTTATTACTGTAAAGCAGAGGAGGAAAAGGAGTGGGAGTGAGAACAGAATTAGACCTAAGAGAAGAAAGGTGATGATTATAGAAGGCCTCCTAATTAGAGGGATTCTCCTCCACAGTGTTACTGTACTGTCTGTCCAGGAGAAATGATTCTCCTCCACAGTGCTGTACTGCAGTGTTGTTTTCGTCGACTAAATATACTGACAATTTCGTCAACAAATAAAAACTAGACTAAAATGTTAGTAAGGGACTAGTGGACAAGAGATCCAGTTTTATGCTGGGTTGCATGCTGAAAATAGCAGATATACAATCTCACAACGCGTTGCGCTGCGACGCGTTGTGAGATTGTATATCTGCTATTTTCAGCATGCAACCAAAGTGTAAAATATGTCATTACAACGACATCAAGGCCTGTCAAAACACATTTTAGTCGACTAAATCAACTGTAGATTTAGTCGACTAAAATTGTATAACATTTAGTCGACTAAAACTAGACTAAACACTAGAACATTCCAGGCGACTAAAATGCGACTATAACTAAGTGAAAACTATTCAAGAGACTATGACTAAAACTAAAATAGATTTTCTGCCAAAAACAACACTGGTGTACTGTCTGTCCAGGAGAAACGATTCTCCTCCACAGTGTTACTGTACTGTCTGTCCAGGAGAAATGATTCTCCTCCACAGTGTTACTGTACTGTCTGTCCAGGAGAAATTATTCTCCTCCACAGTGTTACTGTACTGTCTGTCCAGGAGAAATGATTCTCCTCCACAGTGTTACTGTACTGTCTGTCCAGGAGAAATTATTCTCCTCCACAGTGTTACTGTACTGTCTGTCCAGGAGAAATTATTCTCCTCCACAGTGTTACTGTACTGTCTGTCCAGGAGAAACGCAACGCACGCTCTCGGATGAATGTGAATTCTAAATGCGTCTCAATTATCCCATTTAGACCCGAGTTAAAAACATTCACTTTGAAAGAATATATATATTCAAAGATTTGCGCCACATTTTTAACGATTTTTCAAAAAATAGCAGACTTACAAGCTCGTAGCGCGCCACTCGGTGGCGCGCTATGAGCTCGTAGATCTGCTATTTTTCCAATAGCTAAATTATAACATAATGTTTATAACACCAAAAGGGGTCCCCTCACAAAAAACATCTCAATAGTCCAGGCGGTGGCGTAACCGTCTGGGCACCCGACTGGTAATCCAGTCGCAGTGTGCCGCGGGTTCGACTCCCGAGCCCGACATGGCCTTTACTTCCCCCCATCTCTCTCTCCCGTTTCCTGTCAGCCTACTGTCTGTCCTTTCAAAAACCAATAAAAGCCGCAAAAAATAAAATAAATAAAATAAAAATAAAAACATCTCAATAAAGCCTCCGTTGTTGTTCATTGGAGTTCCATACGACCACAAAGTAACCGTCCTAGTACATTATTAATATAGAGATAATATGAATCAAACACAACCAAACATGTACTGTAGCCTATACAAAAAGAAAGGTCAGGAAAAAAACAGAAACTAATACATTTTTGATTACAGGTCAGCTATTGATCAGTGGTTGACCCCCAGGGGTCCCTGTTAAATGTGTTAATATAGCAATCTGTTGCTATGCATTTTGACCTGAGATCAGATTCTAAAAATGTTCTTCTACATCCTGACAGTTTTCTGAAAAAGCTATGTTTCTATGTCAGTGGTTCTTCGATTTTTCAAAAATAGCAGACCTACAAGCTCGTAGCGCGCCACTCCCGCCCCAAAATGGGTTAATACACGTACAGCATCGTTAATCAAACGACGCCGATTGACTTTGTGCATCATCGTCAACATAAACTGTCTGGATCGGGAGGAGTGATTTAAGCCGGTTCTAATTGAATGAATTTCCCCCCATTGCAGTTATAGAACTGCAAACACACTCCCGGTCTTCCACCTTATACTACAAAGCAGTTGCGAGAGAATCTCTAGCAACTATAGCTATATATCAGTAGAAAATGATGGCTGGGAGACAATACAGTCTTGATATACAGTCAGATTACAGAACGACCCCTTTTCCACCGGTTGGGAACCGGTTCAGTTCAGAACCAGTTTTTAGTCCATGAGCCAGAGCTCCAAAGTTGGAACGTAAATTATGAATTGAGTGAATATGAATATATATATATGAATATAAGTAAATTAATATGATAACCCTTCCAACAGTATAGTAGCTTTTTCATATTTTATGTTTTTTTGCA
Source organism: Protomyctophum parallelum (assembly GCF_964188405.1). NCBI lineage: Eukaryota > Metazoa > Chordata > Actinopteri > Myctophiformes > Myctophidae > Protomyctophum > Protomyctophum parallelum. The sequence continues at coordinate 18,946,472 of NC_139703.1, read as the reverse complement.
TATTTTCCTATATGATGCCTAATTTGCATATTTACATTTTTAAGATTTGTAATACAATAAATCATTGTCTTTGTGTAAGTATTCAACTGGGGAAGTTTCATGGTGATAACAATTTAATATAGGTCTGGTTTTGCACACTCAATTCATAATTAACATTCCAATTTTGGAGGTCTGGCTCATGGACTAGGAACCAAAAATAACTGAACCGGTTCCCAACCGGTGGAAAAGGGGTCAACCTGAGGAACTGTTTTGATGTGGATGTAGCAGTGATTAATAGTCAATTACAGAACTTGAACATAGTTTTGATGTGGATGTAGCAGTGATTAATAGTCAATTACAGAACCTGAACAACATAGTTTTGATGTGGACGCAGCAGTGATTAATAGTCAATTACAGAACCTGAACAACATAGTTTTGATGTGGACGCAGCAGTGATTAATAGTCAGATTACAGAACCTGAACAACATAGTTTTGATGTGGATGTAGCAGTGATTGATAGTCAGATTACAGAACCTGAACAACATAGTTTTGATGTGGATGTAGCAGTGATTGATAGTCAGATTACAGAACCTGAACAACATAGTTTTGATGTGGATGTAGCAGTGATTCATAGTCAATTACAGAACCTGAACAACATAGTTTTGATGTGGATGTAGCAGTGATTGATAGTCAGATTACAGAACCTGAACAACATAGTTTTGATGTGGATGTAGCAGTGATTAATAGTCAATTACAGAACCTGAACAACATAGTTTTGATGTGGATGTAGCAGTGATTGATAGTCAGATTACAGAACCTGAACAACATAGTTTTGATGTGTTGTAGCAGTGATTGATAGTCAGATTACAGAACCTGAACAACATAGTTTTGATGTGGACGCAGCAGTGATTGATAGTCAGATTACATAACCTGAACAACATAGTTTTGATGTGGATGTAGCAGTGATTGATAGTCAGATTACAGAACCTGAACAACATAGTTTTGATGTGGATGTAGCAGTGATTAATAGTCAATTACAGAACCTGAACAACATAGTTTTGATGTGGATGTAGCAGTGATTGATAGTCAGATTACAGAACCTGAACAACATCGTTTTGATGTGGATGTAGCAGTGATTAATAGTCAATTACAGAACCTGAACAACATAGTTTTGATGTGGATGTAGCAGTGATTGATAGTCAGATATTACAGAACCTGAACAACATAGTTTTGATGTGGACGCAGCAGTGATTGATAGTCAGATTACAGAACCTGAACAACATAGTTTTGATGTGGACGCAGCAGTGATTGATAGTCAGATTACATAACCTGAACAACATAGTTTTGATGTGGACGCAGCAGTGATTGATAGTCAGATATTACAGAACCTGAACAACATAGTTTTGATGTGGATGGAGCAGTGATTGATAGTCAGATTACAGAACCTGAACAACATAGTTTTGATGTGGACGCAGCAGTGATTGATAGTCAGATTACATAACCTGAACAACATAGTTTTGATGTGGACGCAGCAGTGATTGATAGTCAGATATTACAGAACCTGAACAACATAGTTTTGATGTGGATGTAGCAGTGATTGATAGTCAGATTACAGAACCTGAACAACATAGTTTTGATGTGTTGTAGCAGTGTGTTGCCGAGAGAAGACAGACTATGCACCCACTGCACACTAAATGAAGTGGAAACCGAGCTACACTTCCTAACCATCTGTCCATTGTACCAAGACATCAGAGACACATACTGTCTGTCCATTGTACCAAGACATCAGAGACACATACTGTCTGTCCATTGTACCAAGACATCAGAGACACATACTTCCCACAGATTACAACCACACACAGAGATTTTTAAAACAGGACCAATGACAAAAAACTCCCATATCTGCTGGGCGAAGTACAACAATGTGCAAACACAGCAGCAAGATCTGTGAGTTGCTGTGATAGGAGAAGGATATCAAATGGAACACAACCACCCTAAAGACTAATCATTGTGTATATTCCTGCACTATACCTGCATCGAGTGACCTTGGTACATAGAATTTGATCTATTGAAGATTCTGACCTTCAAATGTACATCATTTTTGTTTTGATTGCTGTATTGTTGTATTATTCTTTCTGCTTTTGGCAACGTAAACGTATGTTTTCTCATGCCAATAAAGCCCTTTGAATTGAATTGTGTTGCATGTGGCAAGACCGGAGCATGCAATGTATTTTACCTGCATTCATGCACTTTGCCACATCTTTTTTTTTCCACACAGCTATTTGTGTTGTTGACATATGAATAATTCAGGCAGTCATGCCAGAATAAATTAATAATACAAACTAGCTTCCCCACCGTCGTTGGTACTCATGGTGGTGGGTACCTTTGGCACCACGGGGGAGCTGGACTTGAACATGGCAACCCGTAGGTCATTAGCCAAGTCAACACTGCCAATGAATATATTTGGTCGGGTCGACCCGGGTGTTAAGTAGCATGCCTGGTCTCTAGGGGGTGCAGCTTTTTAAATCATTTTGGGGCGGGAACCCCTTTTGGTGTTAGCATTATGTTATGCTTTTAGCTATTGAAAAATAGCAGATCTACAAGCTCATAGCGTGCCACCGAGTGGCGCGCTATGAGCTTGTAGGTCTGCTATTTTTTTTTTAATCGAAAGAACGACTGACATAGAAACATAGCTTTTTCAGAAAACTGTCAGGATGTAGAAGACATTTTTAGAATCTGATCTCAGGTCAGAATGGGTTAAATCAAACACCTTCTCCATGTGCCGACACACAGGTACACATAGGCTACCTGGAGACCATCTTCCATAATAATAATGGATTTTATTTATAACGCACTTTACATTCGCAAGAATCTCAAAGTGCTACAGCAGTGAATAAAAGCAAAAGAAACAACACACCATTAAAAAACATCTAAAAGAACAGGAACATTTAAAACATAAAGGGCAAGGCTATAAAAATGCTTTGGTAAAAAAGGAAAGTGTTGAGTCTTCTCCTTAAAAGCGTCTATACCGACTGTGGGGCTCTCAGGTGGGCGGGGAGAGCGTTCCACAGTTCGGGGGGCGACCGAGCAGAAAGCCTGGTTACCCCCATGGTGCGTATAGGTTGGTCTTTATGGGTTTGAGGAGGTTGGTCTTTGTGCAGGGCCGGATCTACCATATGGGCACTTTGGGCACGTGCCCAGGGGCCCTTGGGCACCAGGGGCCCCTCAAAACTGACAGTTTTCTGAAAAAGCTATGTTTCATTGTCAGTGGTTCTTCGAATTTTCAAAAATAGCAGACCTACAAGCTCGTAGCGCGCCACTCAGTGGCACGCTACGAGCTTGTAGATCTGCTATTTTTAAATAGCTAAAGCATAACGTAATGCTAACGCCAAAATGGGTTCCCGTTCAGAATGGGGTCTAGTAGGACTATAATAATAATTACAAAATAAATTGCCATAATATTTTGTAAATAAATACATATTTAGCCCCATGCTCGAATGCCCCCCCCCCCCCCTGTCAAAAACAGCTAAAATCCATAAAACAAAAGAAAGCAGCAAATGAAAAAAAGTTTAACACTCATCTTTTACTGTCTCTAAAAAACCTAAAGTTGTCCGTTAACCTCCTCTGTCTCATGTTGCTTTAGGCCAGGCTGGGCTCTCGTTTCCCAGCAGTAGTGTTGTTTTCCTCAACGAACGAATGGAAACTAAATGAAAACTAAGACTAAGACTAAATATACTGACAATTTCGTTGTCAAATAAAAACTAGACTAAAATGTTAGGAAAGTGGACAAGAGATCCAGCATAAGGCATTTTACACTTGGTTGCATGCTGAAAATAGCAGATCTACAAGCTCAGCCCTCCTATGAGACACAGACTGGTTTCTGAACCACCCACAGCCCTCCTGTGAGACACAGACTGGTTTCTGAACTGCCCACAGCCCTCCTATGAGACACAGACTGGTTTCTGAACCGCCCACAGCCCTCATATGAGACAGACTGGTTTATGAACCGCCCACAGCCCTCCTGTGAGACACAAACTGGTTTCTGAACTGCCCACAGCCATCCTATGAGACACAGACTGGTTTCTGAACTGACCACAGCCCTCCTATGAGACACAGACAGGTTTCTGAACCGCCCACAGCCCTCATATGAGACACAAACTGGTTTCTGAACTGCCCACAGCCATCCTATGAGACACAGACTGGTTTCTTAACCGCCCACAGCCCTCATATGAGACAGACTGGTTTCTGAACCGCCCACAGCCCTCATATGAGACACAGACTGGTTTCTGAACTGCCCACAGACCTTCTGTGAGACACAGACTGGTTTCAGAACTGACCACAGCCCTCCTATGAGACACAGACTGGTTTCTGAACTGCCCACAGCCCTCCTATGAGACACAGACTGGTTTCTGAACTGCCCACAGCCCTCCTATGAGACACAGACTGGTTTCTGAACCGCCCACAGCCCTCCATGAGACACAGACTGGTTTCTGAACTGCCCACAGCCCTCCTATGAGACACAGACTGGTTTCTGAACTGACCACAGCCCTCCTATGAGACACAGACTGGTTTCTGAACCGCCCACAGCCCTCCTATGAGACACAGACTGGTTTCTGAACCGCCCACAGCCCTCCTATGAGACACAGACCGAGTAGAAAATAATTGTGTAATTTTACCATGATTATTAGTGAGGCCCTAGTATATGAAGATAGGTTGAAAAGTGGTGAAGTGGTCCTTTAAGGGGAGAACAGAGGTTATTTTATCAAAAATATAGCAGATCTATAAGCTCACATGTGTGCCACTGAATTTGTGCAGCTCTGCAAGCTTGTAAATCTGCCATTTTGTATAGATTTATTTTAAACCCTGCTGTGGATCCTGACCAATGGGAATCCATCTCTCACGGGGGGGGGGGGGGGGGGGGGGAAACAGCATGTCACTTCCTGTAAACCTTCTGTGTGCATGTGTTCTGTGCGCATATACGTGTGGGCATGTGTGTGCACGTGCACATGTGTGTGCGCTCGTGTGTACATACAGTTAATACATGTGTGTGCATGGGGAGTTTTTTTTTCCTTTTCTTTTTTTTCTTTTCCATATGCCTGTCCTTCAAAGTGATTCCCGGGGCCCCTGGGGGCCACACACACACACACACACACACACACACACGCACACACCCACACGCACACACTAAAGAACATGGCTTCCGACAGACATAGCGACATTTACGGTTCAGCGATATATAGCACTTTATGGAAATGTCACTTGGAAACACACAAGCTATCCCTTCAGGTCATGTGGAAAGATGTCACTCATAATTTGACACGCTCCTATCCAGCAGAATAACAAACACTCCAACTGATATATCCAGGTCATTTATCCCATTCTGACCTGAGATCAGATTCATACGAGGTTTCCACTGGACACACACTGGTCCGATTAACCCATTCTGACCTGAGATCAGATTCATACGAGGTTTCCACTGGGACACACACTGGTCTGATTAACCCATTCTGACCTGAGATCAGATTCTAAAAATGTCAGTCGCTCTTTGATTTTTCAAAAAATAGCAGACCTACAAGCTCGTAGCGCGCCACTCGGTGGCGCACTACGAGCTTGTAGATCTGCTAAAGCATAACATGATGCTAATACCAAAATGGGTTCCCGTTCAGAATTGGTTATTTCCCCAAGACAACGTGAAAAACCGCAACACAAAACACAACAATATCCTTTTAACCCATTTTGACTTGAGATCAGATTTAAAAAAATGTTCTTCTACATGACAGTTTTCTGAAAAAGCTATGTTTCTATGTCAGTCGTTCTTCGATTAAAAAAAAAATAGCAGACCTACAAGCTCGTAGCGCGCGCTATGAGCTTGTAGATCTGTTATTTTCCAATAGCTAAAGCACCAAAATGGGTTCCCGCCCCAAAATGCGCTGCACACAAGGTGCCCTTTTTTTCACTTGAGCACCTGCCCCTCTAAATGTCTGTGCACGCCACTGGTAGGATGCACGACAAAAGTGCAGCTTTTTGCGTCACTTCTTCTCAACATTCAGGGCAGTGTTGTTTTCCTCGACTAAAAACTAAAGACGAAAAATGTTCGTCGACTACCTTTTTTCACCGACGAAGCTATGATGACTAAAACTAAGCCAAATGCGAAATGTATACAGATAAAAACTATAGACTAAATATGTCAGGAAGGGACTATAGTGGACAAGAGATCCAGTATAAGTAATTTTACACTTTGCTGCATGCTGAAAATAGCAGATCTGTAAAATCATTATTGATTTCTCAACTATGACCAATTGACTTTTTTTCACTGCAGGAAAACTATAGCCTACATAAAAGCGACATAAAAAGTAAGCTATTCTTAAACATTTCATTGTAATGTTCGCCTCAATTATCAAGACATTTCACACAAAAAAACAGACAATGTACAAACTCACAACTGCAATGCAAAGTAAGGGCTGTGATCGAGCTTGTACATTGGCCATTTTCGAATGGCCGAGTATTATTGTTAACCCATTCTAGGCGGGAACCCCCTTTGGTGTTTTAAGCATTATGTTATAATTTAGCTATTGAAAAATAGCAGATCTACAAGCTCATAGCGCGCCACCGTGTGGCGTGCTACGAGCTTGTAGGTCTGCTATTTTAGAAAAATCGTGAAAATGTGTCACAAATCTTTGAATATATATTTCAGAGCGAACATTTTTAACTAAAATATTGGTTTATGGGGGGTCCCTGGAACAACATATTTTGAGATGGGGGGGGGGGGTCCGTGGCCCAATAGAGATAATTCTGGGGGTCCTTGACATGAAAAAGGTTGAGCACTGCACCACTGACATAAAAACACAGGTTTTTCCGAAGAATGTTGCCTTTTTTTTAATCGACCAAAATGGTCCAAAATGGGTTAAAGTAGTCAAACTGATTGTATTGCTATTTCAATTAAATTCAAAGGGCTTTATTGGCATGAGAAAACAAACGTTTAAACTGCATGTTATAACTGCAGGAGACTCGAAGCCCCCAGGCACTGACTGTCCACACTTTGATATTAAACAAAACAGTAGCAGGCCTACAGTTTTATAGGAAAGCAGATTATGTACAAGCTCACCTGTCACCAAATAGGGTAGTTTAGTTATTATTATATGACTGTTATAGGCCTAATTATGCGTCCAAAAACTGAAAAGCAACGCCAGGTTGTAAAATCTGAATCCCTCCCACCCCCCCCCCCCTTCCCCCTCACTGTATATGTATCTTTTCCCTTTTTGCTTCCTTTATGATGAATTCCTTTTCTGTTCTTTAGCTACATAGAAGCTAGTGTCTATTTGTACGTCTCTAAATGTTTTGATGAATTGAACAATGTGGACCCTGTTGTAAACAAGTGTAATGCTTAATTGGGTCGTCCACTCACAGTTAACAGTCTTTGTATTGAGTTTGTGCTAAAAAAAAGGGACAGATCTACAAGCTCACAACGCGTTGCCACGCGGACGCGTTGTGAGCTTGTGTTTGGCCCAGCTGCATTATGGTGGTGAACTTTGACTTGGAAGGAGCCAACCAATAGCAAGGAAGGAACGATCAACTCGTGCCTTTATGCGTCACATGGGATTTGTAGTTTTCTTAAGTTTCCTGGAGGTTGAGATGCATTAGTAGGGCAGAGCTGTTGTAGCTGTAGGCTAACTACTAAACTAAACTATCAAAAGTTAGGATACTTATTTTATGATTGATGAACTAAAATGACTCATGATGTGTGCATGCCTGTTTTGGACCAATTAGACATTTGGGCCGACCCCATATTTATTATTAGATATTAGATGTAAGCTATCAGTGTGAGAATTATAAGAATGTTTTAGGTCTCTAAACTGCCTCCCCCTGGCCAGCCGGGGCGCCTGATGGAGGGGAAAGGAACTGGTCTCTATACTGCCTCCCCCTGGCCAGCCGGCGCGCCTGATGGAGGGGAAAGGAACTGGTCTCTATACTGCCTCCCCCTGGCCAGCCGGGGCGCCTGATGGAGGGGAAAGGAACTGGTCTCTATACTGCCTCCCCCTGGCCAGCCGGGGCGTCTGATGGAGGGGAAAGGAACTGGTCTCTATACTGCCTCCCCCTGGCCAGCCGGGGCGCCTGATGGAGGGGAAAGGAACTGGTCTCTATACTGCCTCCCCCTGGCCAGCCGGGGCGCCTGATGGAGGGGAAAGGAACTGGTCTCTAAACTGCCTCCCCCTGGCCAGCCGGGGCGCCTGATGGAGGGGAAAGGAACTGGTCTCTATACTGCCTCCCCCTGGCCAGCCGGGGCGCCTGATGGAGGGGAAAGGAACTGGTCTCTATACTGCCTCCCCCTGGCCAGCCGGGGTGCCTGATGGAGGCGAAAGGAACTGGTCTCTATACTGCCTCCCCCTGGCCAGCCGGGGCGCCTGATGGAGGGGAAAGGAACTGGTCGAAATAACGTGTTCCTTCCACGCGCTACGTCCAACCAGGGAAACTCCCCCATGTCAGGTGTAAAGGAGCAACTTGGACACTCAGGCATGAAGGAAGCATGAGTTCAAGTCCGTTGCTCTCCCCTTGTCCCCCATATATGGGGACTAGGTTGGTGGAGGGTGTGTAGAGCCCAGGATCACATTAGATGATTGACACAGGGGTGAAAAATGGGTTACAAAATCGTGGGATAAATATATAAAATATAGCAGACCTACAAGCTCGTAGCGCTATGAGCTTGTAGATCTGCTATTTTTCAATAGCTAAAGCATAACACGATGCTAACACCAAAATGGGTTCCCGTTCAGAATGGGTTAATATACAAATAGTAATATACAAATAGTAAGACAAAGTAATCAAACATAGGCCCAGGCCGTGGCGTAACGGTCTGGGCACCGGACTGGTAATCCAGTCGCAGTGTGCCGCGGGTTCGACTCCCGAGCCCGACACGGCCTTTACTGCATGTCATCCCCCCATCTCTCTCCCGTTTCCTGTCAGCCTACTGTCTGTCCCTTCAAAAATCAATAAAAGGCGTAAGCCGCAAAAAAAAAAAAAAAAGAAAAAAAAAAAAAGTAATCAAACATAGGTATGGAAAAAAAAAATATATATATATATACATTATTTGCACTTGTGAAGTGTGTGTGTGTGTGTTTGTGTGTGTGTGCGCGTGTGTCTGAGTCCGAGTATGTCTGAGTATGCACAATAAGGCTACATTACGTTAGAATCAATTTATCGGAGAGGGTAACTGATCACACCGAGGTTGGAATTAGGGTTGGAACCAGATTTGGAATCGGACCGCTACGTGAGAATGACCGCCTTTGGTTAAATGGAATCCGTTATAATTCATCCTCGTCGACGCGTGACGCGACAGGAGCACCGTTCGCATCTAATGTCGGAGGCATTTGGTGGATCGGATGTTGTCCCGACTTGTCGATATATCACCGAGTTAGGGGGGTGAGTTAGGGGGCTGGTCTTTTGGTGTTCATCATGTTATGCTTTAGCTATTGAAAAATAGCAGATCTACCGAGTGGCGCGCTACAAGCTTGTAGGTCTGCTATTTTTTGAAAAGTCGAAGAACGACTGACATTTTTAGAATCTGATCTCAGGTCAGAATGGGTTAATCAGACCAGTGTGTGTCCAGTGGAAACCTCGAATGAATCTGATCTCAGGTCAGAATGGCTTATTATAGCTATAACTCCTGGAAACCCCTACTTCCCAACACAAAGCGTGACATGCATCTACTCCTATATACTGTCTAACACACACGCGCACATGCACGCGCACGCGCACACGCACACGCACACACACACACACACACACACACACACACACACACACACACACACCCTTGAAGTGACTGACCACTCTGAAAACAGAAGCCTGTTAAACTTGTTTCTCGTCACCCTCAAAATCCTTACGTCACGAGAGACCCTGAGCGTTATTTCAATTGATGCTCGACAGGAAGGTTATCGAGTCATTCGAGTGATCAAGACGCACCGCAACCGCACACCACACACACACACACACGCACGGACACACACGCACGGACACACCGACACACAAACACACATACTGTACACACATACACACAGACACACATATACACACACACACACGCACGGACACACACGCACGGACACACAGACACACATACACACGGAAGGCTAAGCAAACTGGAGCGCATGCGGTTGTCTCTGTGGCGCCATAACAGAACAGGGTCAGTCATAACAGAACAGTCATAACAGAACAGGGTCAGTCATAACAGAACAGGGTCAGTCATAACAGAACAGGGTCAGTCATAACAGAACAGTCATAACAGAACAGGGTCAGTCATAACAGAACAGGGTCAGTCATAACAGAACAGGGTCAGTCATAACAGAACAGGGTCAGTCATAACAGAACAGGGTCAGTGATAACAGAACAGGGTCAGTCATAACAGAACAGGGTCAGTCATAACAGAACAGGGTCAGTCATAACAGAACAGTCATAACAGAACAGGGTCAGTCATAACAGAACAGGGTCAGTCATAACAGATCAGGGTCAGTCATAACAGAACAGGGTCAGTCATAACAGAACAGGGTCAGTCATAACAGAACAGGGTCAGTCATAACAGAACAGGGTCAGTCATAACAGAACAGTCATAACAGAACAGGGTCAGTCATAACAGAACAGGGTCAGTCATAACAGAACAGGGTCAGTCATAACAGAACAGGGTCAGTGATAACAGAACAGGGTCAGTCATAACAGAACAGGGTCAGTCATAACAGAACAGGGTCAGTCATAACAGAACAGTCATAACAGAACAGGGTCAGTCATAACAGAACAGGGTCAGTCATAACAGATCAGGGTCAGTCATAACAGAACAGGGTCAGTCATAACAGAACAGGGTCAGTCATAACAGAACAGGGTCAGTCATAACAGAACAGGGTCAGTCATAACAGAACAGGGTCAGTCATAACAGAACAGGGTCAGTCATAACAGAACAGGGTCAGTCATAACAGAACAGGGTCAGTCATAACAGAACAGGGTCAGTCATAACAGAACAGTCATAACAGAACAGGGTCAGTCATAACAGAACAGTCATAACAGAACAGGGTCAGTCATAACAGAACAGTCATAACAGAACAGGGTCAGTCATAACAGAACAGGGTCAGTCATAACAGAACAGTCATAACAGAACAGGGTCAGTCATAACAGAACAGTCATAACAGAACAGGGTCAGTCATAACAGAACAGTCATAACAGAACAGGGTCAGTCATAACAGAACAGGGTCAGTCATAACAGAACAGTCATAACAGAACAGGGTCAGTCATAACAGAACAGTCATAACAGAACAGGGTCAGTCATAACAGAACAGGGTCAGTCATAACAGAACAGTCATAACAGAACAGGGTCAGTCAAAACAGAACAGGGTCAGTCAAAACAGAACAGGGTCAGTGTGAAAGGGAGGGATTTGGTCGGCCTTGTTGGATTACTGCGAACCAACTCCAAATCACATGTGGTGCACGTACGCGCGCACGTGTGTGTGTGTGTGTGTGTGTGTGTGTGTGTGTGTGTGTGTGTGTGTGTGTGTGTGTGTGTGTGTGTGTGTGTGTGTGTGTGTGTGTGTGTGTGTGTGTGTGTGTGTGTGTGTGTGTGTGTGTGTGTGACCGGCTGCCCTTAGAACCGTGTAGACACTTTGAAGGACTTTAAACTCTAAAGTGGTCCAAGTACAGAGCCAATGAACACAGGTCTATAGAGGGTCAATTAAACAGAGGCTGTGCCATAATCTCGCGATGGAGAAAGGCCGTCATAGGCAGACCTGTATCCCGAGAGAAGACAGACTATGCACCCACTGCACACTAAATGAAGTGGAAACCGAGCTACACTTCCTAACCATCTGTCCATTGTATACCAAGACATCAGACACACATACTTCCCACAGATTACAACCACACACAGAGATTTTGAAAACATGACCAATGACAAAAAAACTCCCATATCCGCTGGGCGAAGTACGACAATGTGCAAAACACAGCAGCAAGATGTGTGAGTTGCTGTGACAGGAGAAGGATATCAAATGGAACACAACCACCGTAAAGACTAATCATTGTGTATATTCCTGCACTATACCTGCATCGAGAGATACCCGGCCTCCATCCATCCCTCCATCCGCGAGCGATCTGCTCAAACGGCTGCAGTCACACATTCCGAGCTTGCCTCCGGGACTCGCGTTATTGTGTGTTTTATTGTTGTTTTATTGTTGCGATGTTGTGTTATCTGCTATGGGGAATGTGTTGGCGGGGCTTAATGTATTTTTTTTATTACACCAATTCATCCATATTTTATACGTGTGTGTATAAATGTGTCAGAGTCACGGCCAACATGGGACTGTACAGTATAGCTCAGCTGCATAATACATCCGTATACAGTAGAACCATAACACTGCTGTCATGAATAAAATATTGTTCCGATAAACCCCCAACGCTCATTAACCCATTCTGACCTGAGATCAGATTCTAAAAATGTCTTCTATACATCCTGACAGTTTTCTGAAAAAGCTATGTTTCTATGTCAGTCGTTCTTCGATTTTTCAAAAATAGCAGACCTACAAGCTCGTAGCTTGAGCTATGAGCTTGTAGATCTGCTATTTTTCAATAGCTAAATCATAACATAATGCTAACACCAAAAGGGGTTGCCGCCCAAAATGGGTTAAAATATACATACAGTAGATAACAGTATAGCCCTTGTACTGTAAGATATTGGCATTGGCCGAACGTGTGGCCCAATTATGCTGTATATATACAGTATAGCGCTGTTTGAACCGTTATAGGTGAATATAGAATGAAAACATAATCTGTTGGATTTTGGCGTGCAGTGCATGGCGTGCACAGACATTTAGAGGGGCAGGACAGGGGCGTGCACAGACATTTAGAGGGGGCAGGACAGGGGCGTGCACAGACATTTAGAGGGGCAGGACAGGGGCGTGCACAGACATTTAGAGGGGCAGGACAGGGGCGTGCACAGACATTTAGAGGGGCAGGACAGGGGCGTGCACAGACATTTAGAGGGGCAGGACAGTGGCGTGCACAATTGTAGTATATTAGTATAGTATATTAGTTTTAGTATGTTTTTAGTTGCTGCTGTTTTGTGTATTTCTTTGTGTTACAGTAAAATTACCTACTTTGCTACTGTGTGCTTCGACGAAGATGCCTGTGTGTGTGTGTGTGTGTGTGTGTGTGTGTGTGTGTGGTGTGTGATCCAGGCTGCCTCTTTGCCTAACCCCGGGCGGTGTAACATCTGTGACAGCGGCTGCTTTTGGCCCCCAGAGGGAACAGCTTTGGCCCCCAGAGGGAACGGCACTGAACCAGAAGCTATCTGTCTGTCTGTCACAACCCTGCATGGCTTCCCTCCTGGGAACCCACACATGGAGAAGGGGATTTTTACACCAGGTGGACTTAATTGTGCTCAGGAATGTTCGCAAGAGAGATGGAACGATGGACTTTTGTTCTCTCCCCTTCAGTCCTTAAAACCTCAGACAAGAGTAGACCCAATTAATGCCAGATCTGATGCCTATATATATATATATATATATATATATATATATATATATAGACTACCAATTACTGGGGGTTTTGTGACTAGATGTTTCGTAGAGAAAATAAGAAAATCGAAAACAAGAAATGTGCCAAATCCTTCCCTGTAAACCTGCTGTTCAAAAACAGCAGGTTTTTCAAGCTCACAGTGTGAGCTCTAATTAGAGTGTTTTGAAAATGTTTGGAGAGTGTTGAAACCGTTTGCCTGTAATGCTAGTCCAAAATAAAGAAGCGCAGGTTGAAAGTGGTAAAAACATAAGAGCAGCTGCTGTGCATAATTGTCAATTATAAAATAAAATAAATTGTTTTGTAAATAAAAAGTCAAATATCGGCCAGACTGATGCATGATTCAGTTTAAAAATCATGGATTTTTCCTAACACTAACCTCAGTAAAACTATGCCTAAACCTAACCCTTTACCTAAACTCAACCTCAGTAAAACTATGCCTAAACCCAACCTCAGTAAAACTATGCCTAAACCTAACCTCAGTAAAACTATGCCTAAACCCAACCTCATTAAAACTATGCCTAAACCTAACCTCAGTAAAACTATGCCTAAACCCAACCTCAGTAAAACTATGCCTAAACCTAACCCTAACCCTAACTCAACCTCAGTAAAACTATGCCTAAACCTAACCTCAGTAAAACTATGCCTAAACCCAACCTCATTAAAACTATGCCTAAACCTAACCTCAGTAAAACTATGCCTAAACCCAACCTCATTAAAACTATGCCTAAACCTAACCTCAGTAAAACTATGCCTAAACCCAACCTCAGTAAAACTATGCCTAAACCTAACCCTAACCCTAACTCAACCTCAGTAAAACTATGCCTAAACCTAACCTCAGTAAAACTATGCCTAAACCCAACCTCATTAAAACTATGCCTAAACCTAACCTCAGTAAAACTATGCCTAAACCCAACCTCATTAAAACTATGCCTAAAGCTAACCTCAGTAAAACTATGCCTAAACCCAACCTCAGTCAAACTATGCCTAAACCTAACCCTAACCCTAACTCAACCTCAGTAAAACTATGCCTAAACCTAACCTCAGTAAAACTATGCCTAAACCCAACCTCATTAAAACTATGCCTAAACCTAACCCTATACCTAAACTTAACCTCAGTAAAACTATGCCTAAATCTAACCCTATACCTAAACTTAACCTCAGTAAAACTATGCCTAAATCTAACCCTATACCTAAACTTAACCTCAGTAAAACTATGCCTAAATCTAACCCTATACCTAAACTCAACCTCAGTAAAACTATGCCTAACCCTAAACTTATTTCTAAGCTTACAAAATAAAGAATACAAGAACTGCCGCACTGAGCGGTCGGAGTGAGGTCGGTGTAAAAACTAATTGAGGGGCGAGATGGTTTAGGGGCGACCGTACCCTTTCAGATGGTTTAGGGGGGCGACCGTACCCTTTCAGATGGTTTAGGGGGGCGACCGTACCCTTTCAGATGGTTTAGGGGGGCGACCGTACCCTTTCAGATGGTTTAGGGGGGCGAACGTACCCTTTCAGATGGTTTAGGGGGGCGACCGTACCCTTTCAGATGGTTTAGGGGGGCGACCGTACCCTTTCAGATGGTTTAGGGGGGCGACCGTACCCTTTCAGATGGTTTAGGGGGGCGACCGTACCCTTTCAGATGGTTTAGGGGGGCGACCGTACCCTTTCAGATGGTTTAGGGGGGCGACCGTACCCTTTCAGATGGTTTAGGGGGCGACCGTACCCTTTCAGATGGTTTAGGGGGCGACCGTACCCTTTCAGATGGTTTAGGGGGCGACCGTACCCTTTCAGATGGTTTAGGGGGGCGACCGTACCCTTTCAGATGGTTTAGGGGGCGACCGTACCCTTTCAGATGCTTTAGGGGGCGACCGTACCCTTTCAGATGGTTTAGGGGGCGACCGTACCCTTTCAGATGGTTTAGGGGGCGACCGTACCCTTTCAGATGGTTTAGGGGGGCGACCGTACCCTTTCAGATGGTTTAGGGGGCGACCGTACCCTTTCAGATGGTTTAGGGGGCGACCGTACCCTTTCAGATGGTTTAGGGGGCGACCGTACCCTTTCAGATGGTTTAGGGGGCGACCGTACCCTTTCAGATGGTGTAGGGGGCGACCGTACCCTTTCAGATGGTTTAGGGGGGCGACCGTACCCTTTCAGATGGTTTAGGGGGCGACCGTACCCTTTCAGATGGTTTAGGGGGGCGACCGTACCCTTTCAGATGGTTTAGGGGGGCGACCGTACCCTTTCAGATGGTTTAGGGGGGCGACCGTACCCTTTCAGATGGTTTAGGGGGCGACCGTACCCTTTCAGATGGTTTAGGGGGCGACCGTACCCTTTCAGATGGTTTAGGGGGGCGACCGTACCCTTTCAGATGGTTTAGGGGGGCGACCGTACCCTTTCAGATGGTTTAGGGGGCGACCGTACCCTTTCAGATGGTTTAGGGGGCGACCGTACCCTTTCAGATGGTTTAGGGGGGCGACCGTACCCTTTCAGATGGTTTAGGGGGGCGACCGTACCCTTTCAGATGGTTTAGGGGGCGACCGTACCCTTTCAGATGGTTTAGGGGGGCGACCGTACCCTTTCAGATGGTTTAGGGGGCGACCGTACCCTTTCAGATGGTTTAGGGGGGCGACCGTACCCTTTCAGATGGTTTAGGGGGGCGACCGTACCCTTTCAGATGGTTTAGGGGGGCGACCGTACCCTTTCAGATGGTTTAGGGGGCGACCGTACCCTTTCAGATGGTTTAGGGGGCGACCGTACCCTTTCAGATGGTTTAGGGGGGCGACCGTACCCTTTCAGATGGTTTAGGGGGGCGACCGTACCCTTTCAGATGGTTTAGGGGGCGACCGTACCCTTTCAGATGGTTTAGGGGGCGACCGTACCCTTTCAGATGGTTTAGGGGGGCGACCGTACCCTTTCAGATGGTTTAGGGGGGCGACCGTACCCTTTCAGATGGTTTAGGGGGCGACCGTACCCTTTCAGATGGTTTAGGGGCGACCGTACCCTTTCAGATGGTTTAGGGGGCGACCGTACCCTTTCAGATGGTTTAGGGGGCGACCGTACCCTTTCAGATGGTTTAGGGGGCGACCGTACCCTTTCAGATGGTTTAGGGGGGCGACCGTACCCTTTCAGATGGTTTAGGGGGCGACCGTACCCTTTCAGATGGTTTAGGGGGCGACCGTACCCTTTCAGATGGTTTAGGGGGGCGACCGTACCCTTTCAGATGGTTTAGGGGGGCGACCGTACCCTTTCAGATGGTTTAGGGGGCGACCGTACCCTTTCAGATGGTTTAGGGGCGACCGTACCCTTTCAGATGGTTTAGGGGGCGACCGTACCCTTTCAGATGGTTTAGGGGGCGACCGTACCCTTTCAGATGGTTTAGGGGGCGACCGTACCCTTTCACACAAGTGTAATGTATTTTGTTACCTTACAATAACAACAATTATAAGTTTCTCACTGTGTAGATCTTTATATGTTTCACTCTCACCTCTCTCCACTGTTTGGTCTCAACGCCTTGGGTGTACAGCACACACACTGGAAGGAAAGAAAGAAAGAAAGAAAGAAAGATCACAGAGAGACAGATCAATAGCTCTGGTACGATGGACAGGAACACAGGCCCATATGAGCACAACACAACCTTTAACCCATTCTGACCTGAGATCAGATTCGAAAAAAATCTTCTATGTCAGTCGCTCTTCGATTTATTTATTTTTAGCAGACCTACAAGCTCGTAGCGCGCGTGAGCTTGTAGATCTGCTATTTTTCAATAGCTAAAGCACGACATGATGCTAACACTAAAATGGGTTCCCGTTCAGAATGGGTTCATCTGTGACCTGAAACCTTCTATCTCTACATCGTTGTATCTCTAATATTATAATACGTCTTTGAGGTGTAAGAGTCTCACGTGAAAGTATAAAGCCTCGAAGACCAGATTATCAAATCCAATCCACGTTATTATTTATAAAGCACATTTAAAACAAAGTCTGCAGTACCAAAGAGAAAACAACGAAATACTAAAATACCAATAGCAAAACAACAACACATTATACTGAACAAATGATAGCTATATCGTTCAGAACAACAACACATTATACTGAACAAATGATAGCTATATCGTTCAGAACAACAACACATTATACTGAACAAATGATAGCTATATCGTTCAGAACAACAACACATTATACTGAACAAATGATAGCTATATCGTTCAGAACAACAACACATTATACTGAACAAATGATAGCTATATCGTTCAGAACAACAACACATTATACTGAACAAATGATAGCTATATCGTTCAGAAGAACAACACATTATACTGAACAAATGATAGCTATATCGTTCAGAACAACAACACATTATACTGAACAAATGATAGCTATATCGTTCAGAAGAACAACACATTATACTGAACAAATGATAGCTATATCGTTCAGAACAACAACACATTATACTGAACAAATGATAGCTATATCGTTCAGAACAACAACACATTATACTGAACAAATGATAGCTATATCGTTCAGAACAACAACACATTATACTGAACAAATGATAGCTATATCGTTCAGAACAACAACACATTATACTGAACAAATGATAGCTATATCGTTCAGAACAACAACACATTATACTGAACAAATGATAGCTATATCGTTCAGAAGAACAACACAGTATACTGAACAAATGATAGCTATATCGTTCAGAACAACAACACATTATACTGAACAAATGATAGCTATATCGTTCAGAACAACAACACATTATACTGAACAAATGATAGCTATATCGTTCAGAACAACAACACATTATACTGAACAAATGATAGCTATATCGTTAAGAAGAACAACACATTATACTGAACAAATGATAGCTATATCGTTCAGAAGAACAACACATTATACTGAACAAATGATAGCTATATCGTTCAGAACAACAACACATTATACTGAACAAATGATAGCTATATCGTTCAGAACAACAACACATTATACTGAACAAATGATAGCTATATCGTTCAGAACAACAACACATTATACTGAACAAATGATAGCTATATCGTTCAGAACAACAACACATTATACTGAACAAATGATAGCTATATCGTTCAGAACAACAACACATTATACTGAACAAATGATAGCTATATCGTTCAGAACAACAACACATTATACTGAACAAATGATAGCTATATCGTTCAGAACAACAACACATTATACTGAACAAATGATAGCTATATCGTTCAGAACAACAACACATTATACTGAACAAATGATAGCTATATCGTTCAGAACAACAACACATTATACTGAACAAATGATAGCTATATCGTTCAGAAGAACAACACAGTATACTGAACAAATGATAGCTATATCGTTCAGAACAACAACACATTATACTGAACAAATGATAGCTATATCGTTCAGAACAACAACACATTATACTGAACAAATGATAGCTATATCGTTCAGAACAACAACATATTATACTGAACAAATGATAGCTATATCGTTCAGAACAACAACACATTATACTGAACAAATGATAGCTATATCGTTCAGAACAACAACACATTATACTGAACAAATGATAGCTATATCGTTCAGAACAACAACACATTATACTGAACAAATGATAGCTATATCGTTCAGAACAACAACACATTATACTGAACAAATGATAGCTATATCGTTCAGAACAACAACACATTATACTGAACAAATGATAGCTATATCGTTCAGAACAACAACACATTATACTGAACAAATGATAGCTATATCGTTCAGAACAACAACACATTATACTGAACAAATGATAGCTATATCGTTCAGAACAACAACACATTATACTGAACAAATGATAGCTATATCGTTCAGAACAACAACACATTATACTGAACAAATGATAGCTATATCGTTAAGAAGAACAACACATTATACTGAACAAATGATAGCTATATCGTTCAGAAGAACAACACATTATACTGAACAAATGATAGCTATATCGTTCAGAACAACAACACATTATACTGAACAAATGATAGCTATATCGTTCAGAACAACAACACATTATACTGAACAAATGATAGCTATATCGTTCAGAACAACAACACATTATACTGAACAAATGATAGCTATATCGTTCAGAACAACAACACATTATACTGAACAAATGATAGCTATATCGTTCAGAACAACAACACATTATACTGAACAAATGATAGCTATATCGTTCAGAACAACAACACATTATACTGAACAAATGATAGCTATATCGTTCAGAACAACAACACATTATACTGAACAAATGATAGCTATATCGTTCAGAACAACAACACATTATACTGAACAAATGATAGCTATATCGTTCAGAACAACAACACATTATACTGAACAAATGATAGCTATATCGTTCAGAAGAACAACACAGTATACTGAACAAATGATAGCTATATCGTTCAGAACAACAACACATTATACTGAACAAATGATAGCTATATCGTTCAGAACAACAACACATTATACTGAACAAATGATAGCTATATCGTTCAGAACAACAATATATTATACTGAACAAATGATAGCTATATCGTTCAGAACAACAACACATTATACTGAACAAATGATAGCTATATCGTTCAGAACAACAACACATTATACTGAACAAATGATAGCTATATCGTTCAGAACAACAACACATTATACTGAACAAATGATAGCTATATCGTTCAGAACAACAACACATTATACTGAACAAATGATAGCTATATCGTTCAGAACAACAACACATTATACTGAACAAATGATAGCTATATCGTTCAGAACAACAACACATTATACTGAACAAATGATAGCTATATCGTTCAGAACAACAACACATTATACTGAACAAATGATAGCTATATCGTTCAGAACAACAACACATTATACTGAACAAATGATAGCTATATCGTTCAGAACAACAACACATTATACTGAACAAATGATAGCTATATCGTTAAGAAGAACAACACATTATACTGAACAAATGATAGCTATATCGTTCAGAACAACAACACATTATACTGAACAAATGATAGCTATATCGTTCAGAACAACAACACATTATACTGAACAAATGATAGCTATATCGTTCAGAACAACAACACATTATACTGAACAAATGATAGCTATATCGTTCAGAACAACAACACATTATACTGAACAAATGATAGCTATATCGTTCAGAACAACAACACATTATACTGAACAAATGATAGCTATATCGTTCAGAACAACAACACATTATACTGAACAAATGATAGCTATATCGTTCAGAACAACAACACATTATACTGAACAAATGATAGCTATATCGTTCAGAACAACAACACATTATACTGAACAAATGATAGCTATATCGTTCAGAACAACAACACATTATACTGAACAAATGATAGCTATATCGTTAAGAAGAACAACACATTATACTGAACAAATGATAGCTATATCGTTCAGAAGAACAACACATTATACTGAACAAATGATAGCTATATCGTTCAGAACAACAACACATTATACTGAACAAATGATAGCTATATCGTTCAGAACAACAACACATTATACTGAACAAATGATAGCTATATCGTTCAGAACAACAACACATTATACTGAACAAATGATAGCTATATCGTTCAGAACAACAACACATTATACTGAACAAATGATAGCTATATCGTTCAGAACAACAACACATTATACTGAACAAATGATAGCTATATCGTTCAGAACAACAACACATTATACTGAACAAATGATAGCTATATCGTTCAGAACAACAACACATTATACTGAACAAATGATAGCTATATCGTTCAGAACAACAACACATTATACTGAACAAATGATAGCTATATCGTTAAGAAGAACAACACATTATACTGAACAAATGATAGCTATATCGTTCAGAAGAACAACACATTATACTGAACAAATGATAGCTATATCGTTCAGAACAACAACACATTATACTGAACAAATGATAGCTATATCGTTCAGAACAACAACACATTATACTGAACAAATGATAGCTATATCGTTCAGAACAACAACACATTATACTGAACAAATGATAGCTATATCGTTCAGAACAACAACACATTATACTGAACAAATGATAGCTATATCGTTCAGAACAACAACACATTATACTGAACAAATGATAGCTATATCGTTCAGAACAACAACACATTATACTGAACAAATGATAGCTATATCGTTCAGAACAACAACACATTATACTGAACAAATGATAGCTATATCGTTCAGAACAACAACACATTATACTGAACAAATGATAGCTATATCGTTCAGAACAACAACACATTATACTGAACAAATGATAGCTATATCGTTCAGAAGAACAACACAGTATACTGAACAAATGATAGCTATATCGTTCAGAACAACAACACATTATACTGAACAAATGATAGCTATATCGTTCAGAACAACAACACATTATACTGAACAAATGATAGCTATATCGTTCAGAACAACAATATATTATACTGAACAAATGATAGCTATATCGTTCAGAACAACAACACATTATACTGAACAAATGATAGCTATATCGTTCAGAACAACAACACATTATACTGAACAAATGATAGCTATATCGTTCAGAACAACAACACATTATACTGAACAAATGATAGCTATATCGTTCAGAACAACAACACATTATACTGAACAAATGATAGCTATATCGTTCAGAACAACAACACATTATACTGAACAAATGATAGCTATATCGTTCAGAACAACAACACATTATACTGAACAAATGATAGCTATATCGTTCAGAACAACAACACATTATACTGAACAAATGATAGCTATATCGTTCAGAACAACAACACATTATACTGAACAAATGATAGCTATATCGTTCAGAAGAACAACACAGTATACTGAACAAATGATAGCTATATCGTTCAGAACAACAACACATTATACTGAACAAATGATAGCTATATCGTTCAGAACAACAACACATTATACTGAACAAATGATAGCTATATCGTTCAGAACAACAATATATTATACTGAACAAATGATAGCTATATCGTTCAGAACAACAACACATTATACTGAACAAATGATAGCTATATCGTTCAGAACAACAACACATTATACTGAACAAATGATAGCTATATCGTTCAGAACAACAACACATTATACTGAACAAATGATAGCTATATCGTTCAGAACAACAACACATTATACTGAACAAATGATAGCTATATCGTTCAGAACAACAACACATTATACTGAACAAATGATAGCTATATCGTTCAGAACAACAACACATTATACTGAACAAATGATAGCTATATCGTTCAGAACAACAACACATTATACTGAACAAATGATAGCTATATCGTTCAGAACAACAACACATTATACTGAACAAATGATAGCTATATCGTTCAGAACAACAACACATTATACTGAACAAATGATAGCTATATCGTTAAGAAGAACAACACATTATACTGAACAAATGATAGCTATATCGTTCAGAAGAACAACACATTATACTGAACAAATGATAGCTATATCGTTCAGAACAACAACACATTATACTGAACAAATGATAGCTATATCGTTCAGAACAACAACACATTATACTGAACAAATGATAGCTATATCGTTCAGAACAACAACACATTATACTGAACAAATGATAGCTATATCGTTCAGAACAACAACACATTATACTGAACAAATGATAGCTATATCGTTCAGAACAACAACACATTATACTGAACAAATGATAGCTATATCGTTCAGAACAACAACACATTATACTGAACAAATGATAGCTATATCGTTCAGAACAACAACACATTATACTGAACAAATGATAGCTATATCGTTCAGAAAAACAACACATTATACTGAACAAATGATATAGCTATATCGTTCAGAAGAATAAGAATTCAGAAAACAAAGACGAAACGTACACCGGTGACGTGAGTGGAACGTGCACGTACACAAACACAAGACAACACATGCACCAATAAAACGCCGTGCACGGGGAAGGGAGAGCGAGGTAGAGAGACAGAGAGAGAGAGGCGTGGGGGGTGTAGTGTAGGGCAGTGATTCTCTAAGAACTGTTTTCATTTGGAGGAAAGGCTGTCGTGACAGACAGATGGTACTCTCAGACAGACAGACAGACAGACAGACAGACAGACAGACAGACAGACAGACAGACAGACAGACAGACAGACGGTATACTCACATGGGTCTGACTTGGAGAAGGTGTCTTTATCGAGGAGATTCCTGGGAAGAGACGAAGAGAAGGCAACGAGAATGAGTCAGGAAATAACACAGTGGTCTGGATGGATTGATTGATTGATTGATTGGTTATAATGGATTGAATTGTTATAGCGCTCAAAGCGCTTTACAACGGTTCATTAACTCATTGGGAGGTGAAGCGAGTTGAAGTGTCCTCACTTCACACATTCACACACCGACGGAGGCGGAGCTCAATGATCAATCAGACTGACTCATTGATCGATTGGTTGAATACTATTATTAGCAGTTTGAAAACACGGAAAACACATGCACACACACACACACACACACACACACACACACACACACACACACACACACACACACACACACACACACACACACACACACACACACACACACACACACACACACACACACACACACACACACACACACACGCAGTAAGGTGAACACGGAAAACATGGTCCATTGTTTAGACAATAAAACAATACATTACATCAACAATAACACAACAAAAACCACCAAAAGCAGTAATATTATGAATTCATTATTCATGTTGAAATATGTTACAGCAAAAAATAAAACATGAGTGAGTCAGATTCATGACCGTGTATAAGCTTCTGATGCACACATAATTTATTTAGGACTGTAAATCCCTGGAACATGTGTGTAATAATAAAATGCCAAATGTTTATTAATGGTCATAAAATACAATAGAACACGAGTTCACTCAAACACCTCACGAGAACACCTAGTGTTCAAATTCTAAACACCTATATGACTGACTTTGATTGTAAAAGCTAAACACGTTTATGTGTTTAAAAAGTGTTACAGGAATTAAACAATTAAAAAGTGTTACAATGTGTTTAAACCTAAATTGTATTATTGTATCATTGTTCCACTGGGGCACTGGCCTATTTGGGACGATGCAAGTTGGAAATAAATGCCCCCAACCAGTTATTATGTCTGTGTCCATTTTGGAACGTGTGTATCGAATTTGAAGTCGGTGGAGCGATCTTTTATATTTTTTATATATCCTCTCTTCATAATGTGAATAATATCCCAAGCGGCACACTTTACTACTAATTTTCGATGGAAATAAGTGAATTAGCACAACACCCCATAGCCCCATTCAATTCCCATTCAATTCAATGCAATTCATTTAGGGCTTATGGTAGGGAAAATAGCCAATAAGGAGCTTTTGCACACAAAAAAAAACACCTGGACCTCTTTGGTGGGGACGTAACGACTACAAATAACACCTGGACCTCTTTGGTGGGGACGTAACGACTACAAATAACACCTGGACCTCTTTGGTGGAGACGTAACAACTACAAATAACACCTGGACCTCTTTGGTGGGGACGTAAAAACTACAAATAACACCTGGACCTCTTTGGTGGGGACGTAACAACTACAAATAACACCTGGACCTCTTTGGTGGGGACGTAACAACTACAAATAACACCTGGACCTCTTTGGTGGGGACGTAACAACTACAAATAACACCTGGACCTCTTTGGTGGGGACGTAACAACTACAAATAACACCTGGACCTCTTTGGTGGGGACGTAACAACTACAAATAACACCTGGACCTCTTTGGTGGGGACGTAACAACTACAAATAACACCTGGACCTCTTTGGTGGGGACGTAACAACTACAAATAACACCTGGACCTCTTTGGTGGGGACGTAACAACTACAAATAACACCTGGACCTCTTTGGTGGGGACGTAACAACTACAAATAACACCTGGACCTCTTTGGTGGGGACGTAACAACTACAAATAACACCTGGACCTCTTTGGTGGGGACGTAACGACTACAAATAACACCTGGACCTCTTTGGTGGGGACGTAACGACTACAAATAACACCTGGACCTCTTTGGTGGGGACGTAACAACTAGGGGAGGGGGGGGGGGGGCTTTGCGATTTGCATTGCATCGCTAACGTATCCCTTGAGATACAGCAGCTAGGGTGGATCCAGATGTTAGCCCGTTCTGACCTGA
Source organism: Protomyctophum parallelum (assembly GCF_964188405.1). Classification (NCBI taxonomy): domain Eukaryota; kingdom Metazoa; phylum Chordata; class Actinopteri; order Myctophiformes; family Myctophidae; genus Protomyctophum; species Protomyctophum parallelum. The sequence continues at coordinate 18,920,628 of NC_139703.1, read as the reverse complement.
GATCAGATTCTATAAAAAATGTCTTGTATACATCCTGACAGTTTTCTGAAAAAGCTATGTTTCTATTATGTCAGTCGTTCTTCGATTTAAAAAAAATAGCAGACCTACAAGCTCGTAGCGCGCCACTCGGTGGCGCGCTACGAGCTTGTAGGTCTGCTATTTTTTCAATAGCTAAAGCATAACATCATGCTAACGCCAAAAGGGGTTCCCGCCCCAAAATGGGTTAACTGAACTGTGTAAAGTGTTTGCCAAAAGGAATTAATCAATTACACCTGCAGTCGAGCAACGGCAGCACCTTTTGTTTTATCTGCTGTGATGATCAATCTCACACTGGCACGTGGCCCAGATAGATAGAGCCGTGTGTGGCTCTACTGTGTGCGTGCGTGCGTGCGTGCGTGCGTGCGTGCGTGCGTGCGTGCGTGCGTGCGTGCGTGCGTGCGTGCGTGCGTGCGTGCGTGCGTGCGTGTGTGTGTGTGTGTGTGCGTGCGTGCGTGCGTGCATGCGTGCGTGCGTGCGTGTCAGTCACATGGCCGGTTCACCTGGGTGGCTCAAATCGTTCGTATAACAATTGTCCCGAGCTTCAACCCCGACTGAAAGGAAACTAAAATATTGACGGTTCAGCCCCGTCTCTGCAAACAAAAGGCCTTATTTTCATGGACTCAAGTGTGTGTGTCTGTTTGGATCACAAGCAGACAAAGTATAAAAACTGCCCCTTCAATACGAAGCAGACAATCAGAGCCATTTAATTACAGGTGTGCTTGTGCTGGCACAGCCTTCATCAGACAAAATGTACGCCGCTTCCTTCCGCAGAGGAGGAAGATCAATACTTTGTAGTTATGTTTCATAGCATCTTTAAAACACATTGCCTGCCAGATGAAGATGAGATACTCATGTTGTAACTGTCTAAATACTTCACTAAGATATACCCATGTACCTGTCTAGATACTTCACTAAGATACACTATACCTGTCTAAATACTTCACTAAGATATATACCCATGTACCTGTCTAGATACTTCACTAAGATACCCATGTACCTGTCTAAATACTTCACTAAGATACCCATGTACCTGTCTAAATACTTCACTAAGATACCCATGTACCTGTCTAAATACTTCACTAAGATACCCATGTACCTGTCTAAATACTTCACTAAGATACCCATGTACCTGTCTAAATACTTCACTAAGATACCCATGTACCTGTCTAAATACTTCACTAAGATACCCATGTACCTGTCTAAATACTTCACTAAGATACCCATGTACCTGTCTAAATACTTCACTAAGATACCCATGTACCTGTCTAAATACTTCACTAAGATACCCATGTACCTGTCTAAATACTTCCTTATTGTTAATGAAGTCCACACCCACAACACCAGAGGGAGTGCAACAAACCATGTGCAACCCAGATTCGGCACAAACTAAACTAAATTAAATTAATTAATATTTCAATGTCTGTCTGTCTGTCTGTCTGTCTGTCTGTCTGTAAACCATACATACAACATAGCTGTCTGTCTGTCTCTAAACCATTGGTTAGAGGGCGTGATTACATACAAAAAATGGTAAATGGTGCATTTATATAGCACCTTTATCCAAGGCGCTTTACATAGATGGTGCATTACATTCACTCATTCACACACACATTCATACACTGATTGCGGCGGAAGCCATGGAAGGCACCAACCAGCACATCGGGAGCAATATGGGTGTTCAGCGTCTTGCCCAAGGACACTTCGACATGTAGACAGGAGGAGGAGGAGCCGGGATTCTAACCGCCGACCCACGGATCATTGGACGACCTGCTCTACCTCCTGAGCCACAGCCGCCGACAAAGTCAACGCAAGGACGAGAATTGCGCAAACGGGCGGTAGAAAACGGGACGAACCGAGGCAAATTCATAAGATGAAAGCAGCTTAAGAACGTAATCCTCCAGCACCTTCTTCACGTCTACTCCCTGTAAGCTCCCTGTTCCACTAACGTAATCCTCCACCTTCTTCACGTCTACTCCCTGTAACCTCCCTGTTCCACTAACGTAATCCTCCACCTTCTTCAAGTCTCCTCACTGTAACCTCCCTGTTCCACTAACGTAATCCTCCACCTTCTTCACGTCTCCTCACTGTAACCTCCCTGTTCCACTAACGTAATCCTCCACCTTCTTCACGTCTACTCCCTGTAACCTCCCTGTTCCACTAACGTAATCCTCCACCTTCTTCACGTCTCCTCACTGTAACCTCCCTGTTCCACTAACGTAATCCTCCACCTTCTTCATGTCTACTCCCTGTAACCTCCCTGTTCCACTAACGTAATCCTCCACCTTCTTCACGTCTCCTCACTGTAACCTCCCTGTTCCACTAACGTAATCCTCCACCTTCTTCACGTCTCCTCCCTGTAACCTCCCTGTTCCACTAACGTAATCCTCCACCTTCTTCATGTCTACTCCCTGTAACCTCCCTGTTCCACTGACGTAATCCTCCACCTTCTTCACGTCTCCTCACTGTAACCTCACTGTAACCTCACTGTAACCTCCCTGTAACCTCACTGTAACCTCACTGTAACCTCCCTGTAACCTCACTGTAACCTCCCTGTTCCACTCGGGGTTCCTCTCATTCACACACATGTATTCTGTCTCGCTACAGCTAAGCTCCATTCCTCTCCTTTCCAGGGCATATCTCTCTAGCCTGGAAAGGAGTCAGCTGAGGTGGTTCGGGCATGTGGTTGCCTGCATGTGGATGCCTCTCGGGTGCCTCGCTAGAGAGGTCCTCGGTGCATTGCATGTCCCACTGGGAGGAGACCCCGGGGCAGACCAAGGACCACGTCCAACTGGGAGGTGACCCCGGGGCAGACCAAGGACCACGTCCCACTGAGAGGAGACCCCGGGGCAGACCAAGGACCACGTCCAACTGGGAGGAGACCCCGAGGCAGACCAAGGATCACGTCCAACTGGGAGGAGACCCCGGGGCAGACAAAGGATCACGTCCCACTGGGAGGAGACCCCAGGGCAGACCAAGGACCACGTCCAACTGGGAGGAGACCCCGGAGCAGACCAAGGACCACGTCCAACTGGGAGGAGACCCCGGAGCAGACCAAGGACCACGTCCCACTGGGAGGAGACCCCGGAGCAGACCAAGGACCACGTCCCACTGGGAGGAGACCCCGGGGCAGACCAAGGACCACGTCCAACTGGGAGGAGACCCCGGGGCAGACCAAGGACCACGTCCAACTGGGAGGAGACCCCGGGGCAGACCAAGGACCACGTCCAACTGGGAGGAGACCCCGGGGCAGACCAAGGACCACGTCCCACTGGGAGGAGACCCCGGGGCAGACCAAGTACCACGTCCCACTGGGAGGAGACCCCGGGGCAGACCAAGGATCACGTCCCACTGGGAGGAGACCCCGGGGCAGACCAAGGACCACGTCCCACTGGGAGGAGACCCCGGGGCAGACCAAGGACCACGTCCCACTGGGAGGAGACCCCGGGGCAGACCAAGGACCACGTCCCACTGGGAGGAGACCCCGGGGCAGACCAAGGAGCACGTCCCACTGGGAGGAGACCCCGGGGCAGACCAAGGACCACGTCCAACTGGGAGGAGACCCCGGGGCAGAGCAAGGACCACGTCCCACTGGGAGGTGACCCCGGGGCAGACCAAGGACCACGTCCAACTGGGAGGAGACCCCGGGGCAGACCAAGGACCACGTCCCACTGGGAGGATACACAGAGAAACACACACTGCGCAAAAAAACATGGAATACAGATGTGTAATATTACAGTAAGCTCCCGTTAAACTTTCCAACAAACTCCTGTAAACTCCCGAATTGTACTATCACCATCACACCTGTATATTACCGTATATTAACTGTATTATGCTGCTGAACTTGAGGTTTTTACGGGCAAAAATCTATTGCCCATAATTGCCCCCCGTTAACGCAGGGACTGGAAGTTGAAATACAAAGAGATACAAAGAGGTATATCTGCCCGACAGATCGACGGCAAAACCAAATATATGCTGTTGTTGTTTGGCTGAGCCGCGGTCTAATCAACGGCTCGGATTTTGAGAAGTATAACGAGTTGGATCTCCCCCCCCCCCCCCCCCCCCCCCCCCCCGCGGCCTCCTGGAGTCATCGAAACAACGAGGCGCCTCAGTTCTCAGACGGCGAGACGAGACGAGGAGGGCGAACGTCCGAAACGATACACGAGATGTGCTCTTCTCCTTTAGCTTAACCCATTCTGACCTGAGATCAGATTCTAAAAAATGTCTTCTATACATCCTGACAGTTTTCTGAAAAACCCTATGTTTCTGTGTCAGTGGTTCTCAAACTATTCCATTTCAAGGACCCCGAAAAATATTATGAAATTGGCCGCTGACCCCCCCCCCATCTGAAAATATGTTGTTTCAGGGACCCCACCTCCCAGAAGCAAAGATTTGAGTTAAAAGCGTTCGCTCTGAAAGAGTATATATTCAAAGCTTTGCACCACATTTATCAAAAATAGCAGACCTACAAAGCTCATAGCGCGCCACTCGGTGGCGTGCTATGAGCTTGTAGATCTGCTATTTTTTTCAATAGCTATAAAGCATAACGTAATGCTATAAACACCAAAAGGGGTTCCTGCCGCCCAGAATGGTTTAATTGCTGCTTTTTCTGTCAAGCATTTTGACACGGTTTCGCCAACGGCTTCAAAGAGACGTCCTTTCAGATACTCTGGCCGTGAAAAGACCTCCAGACGGCAGAGAGAGGTCGAACAACAGATTTAGTGCCATAAAAACCATATGACAGACAGATACCTTCCGGACTGCCAATGTCTGCCATTGAGCCTCATTGTAAATTAGAAAGCACTATATTTCTAAAACTATGAAACATTTCATAGTAAAAAGTTCCAGCATGTGTCTCCACAATAAGCTGAATAATAAAAAGTGTGAATGGAGTTTCTTCTTTTTTTTCCCCCTGGCATTTTAAACAATTTTTTTGACCCAAGGCCGATTCTACAAAATGTATTATTTTTTCCTGAAAAACCTCTGTTTCTATTATGTCAGTCGTTCTCAAACATTTTCATGTCAAGGACCCCTAAAAAATGGCCACCGACCGACCGATAACATTGCTCTTGGGTGGAAACCTTGCATGTCAGGAAATGTTGAAGATAGCAGATCTACAAGCTCAAGGGCTACACACACCGCGCGTCAAAACAGCCGCCTCCGTTATTTTCAATGAGCCTATCGCACACCGGCGGTGTCCGACGCGCGTTCACGCCTCGCCTGACATCCGATACGCCACTGTTCTATTTTCCAGGCGTTGCCGCGCGGCAACGCAGTGTGTGATGGGCTTGAGTCGGCTATTTCAGTATCAGTATAGTCTCCATATCTGTCCAGCTCTTTATATATACAACGTGTTCATTTCCAGGTTATAGGATGAGTTAACCCAATCTATGCCAAACCCGGATTTTTAAATTTTTATTCAGGTTAATTGAAATGGTGTGGCGATGGCCATTATACAAACCCACTGTTAAATGTGTAAATGTTTTCAAGCATAGTATAGTCTTGCAGCTCTTATCTTCATCCATGATTTTGGAGTGACAAACAACAAGGTATTAACTGTAATGTATCGATGAAGCAACTTTATATTCAAGCGACTGTAATAATTAATCTCTTAGGTATAGATACTGTACAGACATCTCATGATGATAATATAATCTGTTGTGCTTTACAACACTGCCGTTCGAAATGTACAGTAGGCTGCTACGGGTGCAGCCCGTGATCACAATCACAATATTATATGGACCCCAAATACTGTACATAGACTCAGTCATATTCAGAAGTAGTGATGGTGAGGAATGTGTATTTCTGGCCCCTACTCTAGTGCGTGTCATTCTACTCTAGTGCGTGTCATCCACGTATGGCTGAGATTGAGTTGGATTGGAGCGGCACACACACAGCCGACGCCGACGAATGGGAATGTGATGAGAATTAACTAAACATACAGCAGTACAGTAATAGTATTGTCATAATGACTCTTCCATTCTGCTTGGCAACCAAAACCCCCACCATTTTCTGGAGTGTTATTCCTTCCTGACAGGCAGCAAATTGATTGTTTTTTTAAACTATGCTTGTGCGTGCGTCCGTGCGTGCGTGCGTACGTGCGTGTGTGCGTGCGTGCGTGCGTGCATGCGAATTGAACCATCTCTTTAGTCTACACACGCTTTGGTGCAAATGCATACTCTAGGTGATTGATAAGTGTCTGTATTTAACCCATTCTGACCTGAGATCAGATTCTAAAAATGTCTTCTACATCCTGACAGTTTTCTGAAAAAGCCATGTTTCTATGTCAGTCGTTGTTCGATTTTTCAAAAATAGCAGACCTACAAGCTCGTAGCGCGCCACTCAGTGGCGCGCTATATATGAGCTTGTAGATCTGCTATTTTTCAATAGCTAAAGCATAACAATGCTAACACCAAAAGGGGATCCCGCCCAAAATGGGTTAAATGCATCCTCTAGGTGATTGATAAGTGTCTGTATTTAGATTTCCATGTTGTGTTGAAGTGCTCTTTTATCTCCTCGAGGCATTTCACGTCAACATCACACAGATTCAGCAGATTGCTAAAGGAAAATGCCTTTAACTAATTTAGGACTGACACCAGACTCTACAAATGTCTTCTGAAGCATGACAGCTTTCTGAAAAAACCCTGTTTCTTGTCAAACTATTTCATGTCAAATGAAATTGGCCGCTCAAGTTGGCGCAACCAACCCCATCTCAAAATATGTTGTTTCAGGGATAAACAACAAGGGACCCTCCAGAAAGAATAATGAGTGTCAGAGCTGAAATCGACATGTAAATATGAAATAAATGCTTAAACATGTAGCTAGGTGTAATGTTAGAGTCCACAGAAGACATGTACATATGAAATAAATGCTTAAACATGTAGCTAGGTGTAATGTTAGAGACCACAGAAGACATGTAAATATGAAATAAATGCTTAAACAGCTAGGTGTAATGTTAGAGACCACAGAAGACATGTAAATATGAAATAAATGCTTAAACATGTAGCTATAGGTGTAATGTTAGAGACCACAGAAGACATGTAAATATGAAATAAATGCTTAAACATGTAGCTATAGGTGTAATGTTAGAGTCCACAGAAGACATGTAAATATGAAATAAATGCTTAAACATGTAGCTATAGGTGTAATGTTAAGAGACCACAGAAGACATGTAAATATGAAATAAATGCTTAACCCAAAAATAGCTAAAGTACTGTATAACATAATGCTTAAAACACCAAAAGGGGTTCCCATCCTGACAGGGTTGAATAAAATAGTGACTTATAGTAGCCGGTTATTGACTAAAGCCAGAGGAGTCAAATGGGTTCAATTGATTTCAGCTAATTCTGCTGAGGAGGCTTATACAGTACACACAGTGTCCTGTTCTCCACACTGTATCCTATACAGTACACACAGTGTCCTGTTCTCCACACTGTATCCTATACAGTATACACAGTGTCCTGTTCTCCACACTGTATCCTATACAGTATACACAGTGTCCTGTTCTCCACACTGTATCCTATACAGTATACACAGTGTCCTGTTCTCCACACTGTATCCTATACAGTATACACAGTGTCCTGTTCTCCACACTGTATCCTATACAGTACACACAGTGTCCTGTTCTCCACACTGTATCCTATACAGTATACACAGTGTCCTGTTCTCCACACTGTATCCTATACAGTACACACAGTGTCCTGTTCTCCACACTGTATCCTATACAGTATACACAGTGTCCTGTTCTCCACACTGTATCCTATACAGTATACACAGTGTCCTGTTCTCCACACTGTATCCTATACAGTATACACAGTGTCCTGTTCTCCACACTGTATCCTATACAGTACACACAGTGTCCTGTTCTCCACACTGTATCCTATACAGTATACACAGTGTCCTGTTCTCCACACTGTATCCTATACAGTATACACAGTGTCCTGTTCTCCACACTGTATCCTATACAGTATGCACAGTGTCCTGTTCTCCACACTGTATCCTATACAGTATGCACAGTGTCCTGTTCTCCACACTGTATCCTATACAGTATACAGTGTCCTGTTCTCCACACTGTATCCTATACAGTATACACAGTGTCCTGTTCTCCACACTGTATCCTATACAGTATACACAGTGTCCTGTTCTCCACACTGTATCCTATACAGTATACACAGTGTCCTGTTCTCCACACTGTATCCTATACAGTATACAGTGTCCTGTTCTCCACACTGTATCCTATACAGTACACACAGTGTCCTGTTCTCCACTGTATCCTATACAGTACACACAGTGTCCTGTTCTCCACACTGTATCCTATACAGTATACAGTGTCCTGTTCTCCACACTGTATCCTATACAGTATACAGTGTCCTGTTCTCCACACTGTATCCTATACAGTATACACAGTGTCCTGTTCTCCACACTGTATCCTATACAGTATACACAGTGTCCTGTTCTCCACACTGTATCCTATACAGTACACACAGTGTCCTGTTCTCCACACTGTATCCTATACAGTATACACAGTGTCCTGTTCTCCACACTGTATCCTATACAGTATACACAGTGTCCTGTTCTCCACACTGTATCCTATACAGTATACAGTGTCCTGTTCTCCACACTGTATCCTATACAGTACACACAGTGTCCTGTTCTCCACTGTATCCTATACAGTACACACAGTGTCCTGTTCTCCACACTGTATCCTATACAGTATACAGTGTCCTGTTCTCCACACTGTATCCTATACAGTATACAGTGTCCTGTTCTCCACACTGTATCCTATACAGTATACACAGTGTCCTGTTCTCCACACTGTATCCTATACAGTATACACAGTGTCCTGTTCTCCACACTGTATCCTATACAGTATACACAGTGTCCTGTTCTCCACACTGTATCCTATACAGTATACACAGTGTCCTGTTCTCCACACTGTATCCTATACAGTATACACAGTGTCCTGTTCTCCACACTGTATCCTATACAGTACACACAGTGTCCTGTTCTCCACACTGTATCCTATACAGTATGCACAGTGTCCTGTTCTCCACACTGTATCCTATACAGTATACACAGTGTCCTGTTCTCCACACTGTATCCTATACAGTATACACAGTGTCCTGTTCTCCACACTGTATCCTATACAGTACACACAGTGTCCTGTTCTCCACACTGTATCCTATACAGTATACACAGTGTCCTGTTCTCCACTGTATCCTATACAGTACACACAGTGTCCTGTTCTCCACACTGTATCCTATACAGTATACACAGTGTCCTGTTCTCCACACTGTATCCTATACAGTATACAGTGTCCTGTTCTCCACACTGTATCCTATACAGTATACACAGTGTCCTGTTCTCCACACTGTATCCTATACAGTATACACAGTGTCCTGTTCTCCACACTGTATCCTATACAGTATACACAGTGTCCTGTTCTCCACACTGTATCCTATACAGTATACACAGTGTCCTGTTCTCCACACTGTATCCTATACAGTATACAGTGTCCTGTTCTCCACACTGTATCCTATACAGTACACAGCGTCCTGTTCTCCACACTGTATCCTATACAGTAAACACAGTGTCCTGTTCTCCACACTGTATCCTATACAGTATACAGTGTCCTGTTCTCCACACTGTATCCTATACAGTATACACAGTGTCCTGTTCTCCACACTGTATCCTATACAGTATACACAGTGTCCTGTTCTCCACACTGTATCCTATACAGTATACACAGTGTCCTGTTCTCCACACTGTATCCTATACAGTATACAGTGTCCTGTTCTCCACACTGTATCCTATAAAGTATACACAGTGTCCTGTTCTCCACACTGTATCCTATACAGTATACACAGTGTCCTGTTCTCCTCACTGTATATCCTATACAGTATACACAGTGTCCTGTTCTCCACACTGTATCCTATACAGTATACACAGTGTCCTGTTCTCCACACTGTACCGCGCTCCATTTACTGTTTTCTGGCCACAGCTCAATTCTCTCTACGGGACAAAGTGGGCGGGCCTTTCCTTCTACTCCACTGCATTTAGGCTTCACTATTGATCACTGTGAGAGAGAGAGAGGAGAGAGGAGAGAGGAAGAGAGAGAGAGAGAGAGAGAGAGAGAGACAGAGACAGAGACAGAGACAGAGACAGAGACAGAGACAGAGACAGAGACAGAGACAGAGAGAGAGAGAGAGAGAGAGAGAGAGAGAGAGAGAGAGAGAGAGAGAGAGAGAGAGAGAGAGAGAGAGAGAGATATATATATATAGTGGAAACCGAGCTACACTTCCTAACCATCTGTCCATTGTACCAAGACATCAGAGACACATACTTCCCACAGATTACAACCACACGCGGAGATTCTGAAAACAGGACCAATGACAAAAAACACCCATATCTGCTGGGCGAAGTACAACAATGTGCAAAACACAGCAGCAAGATTTGTGAGTTGCTGTGACAGGAGAAGGATATCAAATGGAACACAACCACCCTAAAGACTAATCATTGTGTATAGAGAGAGAGAGGACGAGGAAGAGTGAGAGAGGGTAGCCTAGCGTAGCCAGCCTGCCTCTGCGATGCATATTTTATTGACCCAGGCAGGAAAACAAAAAGTGTTGTACACACTGCCCTTTTTTAAAATTCTTTCTAATCATTTGTTCGGGCCAAAAAAATGTGACCAAATTTCATGACTGAGAGCCTGCCATCCCGCACAACCTCCAGCTTTTCACCAGAGGAGGAAAACCTTTTTAATGAGTTAATATCACAGGCAGACTCTTCACATACTGCATGGAGCATGTCTGATATAAGTGTCAGAGCTGAAATCGACATGTAAATATGAAATAAATGCTTAAACATGTAGCTAGGTGTAATGTTAGAGACCACAGAAGACATGTAAATATGAAAAAAATGCTTAAACATGTAGCTATAGGTGTAATGTTAGAGACCACAGAATACATGTAAATATGAAAAAAATGCTTAAACATGTAGCTAGGTGTAATGTTAGAGTCCACAGAAGACATGTAAATATGAAAGAAATGCTTAAACATGTAGCTATAGGTGTAATGTTAGAGACCACAGAAGACATGTAAATATGAAAAAAATGCTTAAACATGTAGCTATAGGTGTAATGTTAGAGTCCACAGAAGACATGTAAATATGAAAAAAATGCTTAAACATGTAGCTATAGGTGTAATGTTAGAGTCCACAGAAGACATGTAAATATGAAATGAATGCTTAAACATGTAGCTATAGGTGTAATGTTAGAGTCCACAGAAGACATGTAAATATGAAATGAATGCTTAAACATGTAGCTATAGGTGTAATGTTAGAGACCACAGAAGACATGTAAATATGAAATGAATGCTTAAACATGTAGCTATAGGTGTAATGTTAGAGACCACAGAAGACAATTTGAAGCCCCTTCAAATTGACATATTGGTCCCTCAGTCAAATCTGGCCACAAATTGATTTTGTCGTCATCCGAGGTGGCTTTGTTCCGAGGCGTACAGGTCTTTAAATACTTTCTGAAACATCTGTGGGAAAATCAAAAAAGTGTGTATCACTAGCCTTAGATAGGCTGCAGTGAACTCATTTATTAAAAAAGTGTGTATCACTAGCCTTAGATAGGCTGCAGTGAACTCATTTATTTAAAAAGTGTGTATCACTAGCCTTAGATAGGCTGCAGTGAACTCATTTATTTAAAAAGTGTGTATCACTAGCCTTAGATAGGCTGCAGTGAACTCATTTATTTAAAAAGTGTGTATCACTAGCCTTAGATAGGCTGCAGTGAACTCATTTATTTGTGCATCCTCACTGCGTACACCACCTCACTGCAAAGCAGTGTTGTTTTCGTCGACTAAAACTAAGACGAAAAATGTTCGTCGACACTGACGAGAACTAAACGGAATCTAAATGAAAACTAAGCTATGATGACTAAAACCAAGACTAAATATACTGACAATTTCGTCAACAAATAAAAACTAGACTAAATTGTTGGGAAGGGACTAGTGGACTATAGAGATCCAGTATAAGTCATTTTACACGTTGCTGCGAGCCAGTTGCAGCCAGTACGACGGCATCAAGACCCGCCAAAATACATTTTAGTCGACTAAATCACCTGTAGATTTAGTCGACTAAAATCTCATGACATTTAGTCGACTAAAACTAGACTAACACTAAGACATTCCAGGTGACTAAAATGTGACTAAAACTAACTGAAAACTTTTCAAGAGACTACGACTAAGACTAAAACTAAAATCAAAATTTGCTGCCAAAAACAACACTGCTGCAAAGAAAATAAAAACATGAGTTTTTTCAGAGAACTATAGTGTTAAGATTTATAAGGCATTTGTAGAATCAGGCCCTCAGGTGTTTAGAGAGGACATTAATCATGCATGATTGTCCCCAAAAAGCTGAATAATAATAACAACCCCACAATTATAGCGTAAGCCTAATCAATAATGAGCCCGCCACTCTGGCTGCTAAAACCAACAGACACTCATGATAACAGTAATTTAATGCCATGGTGTGACTCGATATGAACACCTGTAATGGAAAACAGCTGAAATGGTCACACTTTTTAGGACGATATTAAATTGAATTTGTCTCGATCTGATATCATAATAAGGTCGCGAATACAAGCGGCCGAAATGAGTTTTCTTCAACGGGTGGCTGGCATCTCCCTTAGAGAGACAGGGTGAGAAGTTCAGTCACACGAGAGAGACTCGGAGTAGAACCGCTGCTCCTTTGCCTGGAAAGGAGTCAGCTGAGGTGGTTCGGGCATCTGGTTAGGATGCCTCTCGGGCGTCTCCCTAGGTAGGTCCTCGACGCACGTCCCACTGGTAGGAGACCCCGGGGCAGACCAATGATCACGTCCCACTGGGAGGAGACCCCGGGGCAGACCAATGATCACGTCCCACTGGTAGGAGACCCCGGGGCAGACCAATGATCACGTCCCACTGGGAGGAGACCCCGGGGAAGACCAAGGATCACGTCCCACTGGGAGGAGGCCCCGGGGCAGACCAAGGACCACGTCCCACTGGGAGGAGACCCCGGGGCAGACCAAGGATCACGTCCCACTGGGAGGAGAACCCGGGGAAGACCAAGGATCACATCCCACTGGGAGGAGACCCCGGGGCAGACCAAGGAACACGTCCCACTGGGAGGAGACCCCGGAGCAGACCAAGGATCACGTCCCACTGGGAGGAGACCCCAGGGCAGACCAAGGACCACGTCCCACTGGGAGGAGACCCCGGGGCAGACCAAGGACCACGTCCCACTGGGAGGAGACCCCAGGGCAGACCAAGGATCACGTCCCACTGGGAGGAGACCCCGGGGCAGACCAAGGATCATGTCCCACTGGGAGGAGACCCCGGGGCAGACCAAGGATCACGTCCCACTGGGAGGAGACCCCGGGGCAGACCAAGGCGCAGTTGGAGGAAACACTCACTGGCCTTGGAATCCCCCAGGAGGAAGTCACTAATGTTGCTCTGGAGAGGGACGTCTGGAGCACTCTGGTGGAGCTGTTGCCCCCGCGACCCGACTACGGATAAGCGGTTGAAGATGGAGGGATGGATGGATGGATGATATCTAGTTCTAGTTCCACAGACCTGGTTGGGTGGTTTTAAATTAAGGTGGTAAATCTGTTCAGCATTTTGTGCACGTGATGCAATGGAGGCTACAGTATGTTGTAACTCATTAGGTGATACCTCATTAGGTGATACTTCATTAGGTGATACCTCATTAGGTGATACCTCATTAGCGATACCAGCAGTGGTGGAAAGAATTACTCACATTTGTTTTACTTAAGTAAAAGTATCAATGCTGCAATGTAGAAATACTCTGTTACAAGTACAAGTTTGTATAGATCTGCTTGTATATCTGCTATTGTAGATCTGCTATTGTAGATCTGCTATTTTTTTGAAAAATCGTGAAAATGTGTGGTGTAAAATCTTTGAATATATATTCCTTCAGAGAGAAAATATTTGCTTCTGGGGTGTGTGTGTGGGGGAAGGGGGGGGGGGGGGGGGGGGGGCTGGAACTACATATTTTGAGATGGGGGTCCGTGGCCCAATAGAGATAATTCTGGGGGTCCTTGACATAAAGAGGGTTGAGCACCACTGACATAGAAACATGTTTTTTTCAGAAAAATGTTAGGATTTTATAGCAGCATTTCTTTTTAATCGACCTCGGTCCAAAATGGGTTAAAACTAAGACAAAACCAACACAGAACGGAGCAGTACGTTGTGAAGTTAAGAGCTATATATACCGACAATATCTACAAACTTGTTTTAATTAATCCAGCTGTGGAGCAGAGAGTACACATAGAATACACAGAGAGTACACACAGAGTACACACAGTGTATACCTCCGTGACTGCCTACCTAGATATGTCCCTAACCGCCCCCTCAGATCCTCCAATGCTGGCCTACTTGAAGTGCCTAAAAGAATGTGCACAAAGAAATATGGTGAGGCAGCTTTTTGCTTCTACAGCCCAACAGCCTGGAATAAACTTCCATTCAAGCTCAGACACGCACCCTCTGTAGACATTTTTTAATCTCAACTCAAGACTCACCTCTTCACTCTTGCTTTTAGTTGAGTTTTACTATGCACGTTCCTACCCTGCCCTGACTGATTGCTGCATGTGGTGTTTTTATTTGTTTTTATTTATTTTATGTCCTTATATTCAATTTTTCTATCATTTTTACTACTTGTGTTTTATTGTATTTTATTTTTGTGTCCTGCCCTGTGAAGCACTTTGAGCTGCATTTATGTATGAAAGGTGCTATACAAATAAAGTTTATTATTATTATTATACGTTCACAACAAAGCAAAGAAACCGCCCTTATCTCATTCTGAACGGGAACCCATTTTGGAGTTAGCATCATGTTATGCTTTATAGCTATTGAAAAATAGCAGATCTACAAGCTCATACGAGCTTGTAGGTCTGCTATTTTTGAAAAATCGACCTGTCTGTCAGACTGTGTACTTTTCCCCATGATATCATCTTCTATCTATCTATTTATAAATGCACAGTGTTGGGTATAACGGCGTTTAAACAAACGGCGCTACCTAACGTCGTTATTTTTTTCAATAACGGGTAATCTAATTAATTACAATTGTCATCGTTACAACGCAGTTACCGTTACTGGCAATGAAATGTGCTCCGTTATTATGTTAAGCGTCCCCAAGCTTTCTGTTACCACGGGCCGGCAGACAGTGTGTGTGTCTGTGACTCTGTGTGTGTGTGTGTGCTTGTGTGCAATGGGGCTGCTGCTCCTGCTTCACCTCCTGCTTCTGCAAACATGAAGCCCAACACACACCGGCTCCGTCCGCCGCGTCGCGCTGCGTCGCCTGGCGCGCCAATAGAATCAGTTCTATTTTCCAGGCGGCGCCGCACGGCAACGCGCCGCGTCGGACGGAGCCGGTGTGTGTTGGGCTTCACACACGGTTAGAATAAAACAAACATAGCAGTCAGTTGTGAAAGCTTGATGCTACACAGACCATGCTAATGCTAAAGCTAATGTTGACAGCCTGACTGCATGCGTGCTTGAGAGAGAGAGAGAGAGAGATAGAGAGAGGGGAGGGCCTCTCGTGTGTGTGTGTGTGTGTGTGTGTGTGTGTGTGTGTGTGTGTGTGTGTGTGTGTGTGTGTGTGTGTGTGACTGACCACTGACCAGTTGTCTTAAGTTCTGAGCCAATTTGTGTCTTTAATTAGACAGTATTGTCTACCAGTTGTTTTGTCTGAAGTTGTTGGACTTTTGAGGTCCAAAAGGTTTGAGAGCCACTGGTGTAGGCAATTACACCTGGTTTACTGTTGAGGTTCAATAAATATTATATTGAAGTGCAATACATATATTGAAGTTGAAGTTTATTTCTCCCTCATGGCAAAAGGTTATTATGTCTTATGTGTAAGTTGTAACTTGTAAGTACCTGTCTATGCTGTTCTACTCTATGCACCTTGTGAAACCTGCTCCCAAAAACAATCCAAATTCTTAGACATATTACAACTTTTTGTTACGCAAATAGTTACTTTTCCTAGTAACTAGTTACTTTTACAATAGAGTAATTCAGTTACTAACTCAGTTACTTTTTTGGAGAAGTAACTAGTAACTATAACTAATTACTTTTTTAAAGTAACGCGCCCAACACTGTAAATGCACCACGTCTCTGTGTGTGTGTGTGTGTGTGTGTGTGTGTGCACATCTGTGTGTATGTTTGTACACACTGCAGATGTACAAACGTAAATCGAGAACCGTTCGCCCCACCAACTTCACATTTGACACACGCGTTCCACAAAGTGAATTCATGAACAAATCCAAAGTCAAAGAGAATTCATGAACAAATACAAAGTAAAGGGGAATTAATTTGAAGTAAATTGATCTTTTATAATTAGCCTACAATCTATAGTCTCAACACACCCCATCATGGCCCCATGCCTTTTCATAATCAAATGCATAATCCAAAAACAATTATTGTCATCGGGGTGGATATGTAATTGCATATTGCCTCTGGCGAGACAGAGACAGAGACAGAGACAGAGACAGAGAGAGAGAGAGAGAGATTGATTGAAAACTTTATTTCAGACACAATGGGTCCATATACAAACAAAACAACAGGGAAAAACATGACAGTAAATATAAAACAACAACACAGAGATAGCCTATGTATCAGGCTATTTTCACTCCAGGCAGTCCTTGTCAATTAAAAACATATAAACATTGCCTCCAGTGTTTCCAGAAACATGAGGAGAAGACTGTGTCACTCTGGGTGATCCCTGTTAAGGCCATAATTAATACATTCTTTGATTCCCTCAATCTACACATGAATCTAAACATAAAATTCCTCAGTACAGCATGAAAGGTGGGTACATTACTGTTCACAAACATTTCACTTGCACTGGTCCATCTTGGGAGTCTCAGGAATATACGAAAAGCATCATTATATGCCACCTGAAGTTTTTAAAATTTTGCTTTGCTGTATCGGCACCACAAGTGAGCTGTATAAAGTGGAGTGCAATAGGTTTTAAAAAGTGCTATTTTGACATTGTCTGTACACATATGAAACTTTTGTGCCAGCATGTTGGCTTGACCATAAAGTTTACAGCACTGGCGCTGCACATCATCATCACATAGATCTTCTCTGATTATGTGCCCCAAGTATTTAAACTTTGTTACCACCTTTAAGACTTCACCTGCCAGATAGAAGGAGGGAAAGGTGAGCTTTTGGTCTCCCTTTGATCTACTGATCATAACAACACTCTTTTTAGAGTTGAACTTAATATCATACAAAAAGCCATATTTTGAACAGACTCTAAGTAGCTGCTGTAAGCCAGCACTGTAGGGTGAGAGTACAACCAAATCGTCTGCATAAATCATGTGATTAATAAGGTGATCCCCCACCATGCAGCCAGTTTTACACTCTTTTAACTGTTTTAAGTCATCCAAATACAAATTAAATAATATTGGCGATAAAATTCCCCCCTGGCGCACGCCATTGGACACTAGGAAGGGTGTGGATATACTAGTTCCCCACCTAGCCTGCATGGTTTGGTGTGAGTACCAAAACTGCAGGATCCTTATCAGATATAAGGGGACACCTCGCTCTTGTAGCTTTAGAAAAAGTTTACCATGATAGAGATAGAGATAGAGAGAGAATAATGAATGCAGTGTTGATTTCATCGACTGAAACTAAGACTAAATATACTGACAATTTCGTCAACAAATAAAAACTAGAATAAAATGTTAGGGAGGGACTAGTGGACAAGAGATCCAGTATAAGTCATTTTACACTCGGATGCATGCTGAAAATAGCCGATCTACAAGCCCACAACTCGTTGCAGCACGACGCGTTGTGAGCTTGTAGGTCGGCTATTTTCATTTTCATTTAAAGCAGTCATTACGACGGCATCAAGGAACCGCCAAAATACATTTTAGTCGACTAAATCACCTGTAGATTTAGTCAACTATAAAGCTTATGATATTTAGTCGACTAAAACTAGACTAACACTAAAACACTCCAGGGGGGACTAAAATGTGAATAAAACTAAATGAAAACTATTCAGGAGACTATGTGACTAAAACTAACATCTAAATTTGCTGCCAAAAACAACACTGAGAGTTCCCTTCTGAGTATAAAGCCAGTGCTTTTCCAAACAGAGTTACAAAGTGCTTTACGTCGGACTCTACCACTTTAGAGGCACTAAGAAATAAAAAAACATTACTGCAATACACAGAAGCGACACAATTAAACACCACCTCGTATAAATAACCTCGATCTAGGGCACTACACATTTTTCTGTGCCAGGTCTCAAGTCTGCAGAGTTTAATTGTTCCAACACTCGTTATCCCGAGGAGCATCTCCCTTGATAAGTACTGTATGCATACTGTACTGTACTGTACTGTATCATGTATTGTATAGGCTCCTGTGTAGGCGTTTGCTGCAGCGCGCTGTCAACGCGCGTATACCTTCATTCACTGGTACGTTCCCCCCCGTAGTGTGTGTGTGCGTGCATGCTTGCGTGCGTGCGTGCGTATACACTGCAAGCGTGGGCGGAGAGATCTTGTCAGTTTGCATTTCTTGCTAAGACTCTTATTCTGACTGTTGTCGTATACTACCTCTCTTCAAGTTTACCCCCCCCCACACACACACACACACACATCATCTTCCATTATCTCTCCCATCTCTTATCCCTCATGGCATTATGTGTCCTGTTTTCCCGTGCTGTCGTATACTGTAACGCACGCTCCATCTCCTCCTATCACCGTCGAGACACACACACAGAAACACAGGAGGATTATATCTGGTTCCTATACTGACACACACAGAACCACAGGAGGATTCTATCTGGTTCCTCAACTGACACACACACAGAAACACAGGAGGATTTCTTTACCACACCAAAATCCAATCCTGTACTTCTAACCCAAGGAAGCTCTTTTCCACTTTCTCCTCCCTCCTTAAGCCCCCTCCCCCCCACTCAACCTTCATATCTCACTGTAGCATGTGCACTTAAGCCTCTCCAACGGATCCAAAATGCCGCAGCTCGCTTGGTCTTCAACCAGCCAAAATTCTCACATGTCTCCCCCCTGCTCCGCTCCCTCCACTGGCTCCCGGTCGCTGCCCGTATACAGAATACAAAACTCTGATGCTGGCATTCAAAGCAACCAAAGGTATGGCTCCCCCATATCTCACAAGTATGATCGAACCCCACAAACCCTCGCGCGCACTCAGATCAGCCAACGCAGGGAAGCTGGAAGTGCCCTCACTAAAAACGCCGGGACAACGCTCCACACGTCCCGAACTCTTCTCCCTTCTGGCTCCAAAACTGTGGAATGCACTTCCCATTGCAGTCAGCACTGCAGCCTCACTCCCAACCTTCCACCGTAGTCTGAAAACCCACCTTTTGAGACTCCATCATGGACCATAGCACTTACCCTACCCCGTTAGATCGTCGGTTGGATTAGTTATGACGGTCCCACACGTCGTAGTTGTCTGAATGGGTTAATACTGTAAGAACTATCAGCCCTATACTTCCACGCCCACTGACTGAACTGTGTTTTAATGCTCTCTGCTCGCCTCACACATACATGACTCCAACTACAGTATGCACTATAGATACATGGAACACATCACCTTAATGTATTATGTAGATTAGATATTATTATATCATATATCATGATGCTCTTCATGTGTCTCCTCTGTCTCTCCTTTACGCTCTTATCCTCCATCCTTTAAGCCGTTTAGATCTGAGATCAGATTCTAACAATGTCTTCTACATCCTGACAGTTTTCATTCTGACCTGAGATCAGATTCTAACAATGTCTTCTATGTACATCCTGACAGTTTTCTGAAAAATCTATGTGTCTATGTCAGTCGTTCTTCCATTTTTCAAAAAATAGCAGATCTACAAGCTCGTAGCGCGCCACTCGGTGGCGCGCTATGAGCTTGTAGATCTGCTATTTTTCAATAGCTAAATCATAACATGATGCTTAAAAAAAACCAAAAAGGGGTTCCGGCCCAGAATGGGTTAAGTGCAATGATGGCTCTGCACCAATCAAGGATCTATCTCACGCACACATGATGTGATGATGATGAAGATTGATGTGACGTTGATATGAAGTGTCCATTTACGCTACATCAGGGTTCCCCAATAAATTTTCTTCAAGGGCCATATTTTGACTAGCGTACCAGGCTGGGGGCCGAGTCTGCACGCGCGAGGTCGAGGTCTTGCCCTGAAAATTCATTTTCAGGGCAAGACCCCATTTGAAAAGGATGCCCAGTTTGACATGCATAGGCTACTGACCCCCATTTAATGCCATTTATATCTGGGACCCTTAAAAAAAAAAAAAAAAAGTCTTTCATGGGCCACAAGGGGGCGCTCTGTGGGCCGCAAATGGCCCGCGGGCCGCCTATTGGGGTACCCTGCGCTACATTCTAACAACAGGTCGTTTCGAGGAAGCAATCTGATTGGTTGAAACAGCCTTCTAGCCGTGGGTTAAACCAGCACCGTTCACCTCCTAATCAAAACAAAGAATTCAGCCGCTCTGTTCTCCCAGAGCGCTAGCAAACTCGGTGGCTAGGCTATAGCTAGTTTCTTGGGACATTTGTGGTCGTAGTGACTAATATCTGTCATTAAAAAATATATATTCTTTCAGCGATTTTCTTAGTTTTAAGGGTAACTGTTGTAGAATTGCAATATTACACTCGAGGGTGTGGTACTCGACTTCGTCTCGTTCCTGACCGCATCACTGTCGTGGCAATAATCACGTTAACCCACACGCTCTCGTGTAATATTGCGTGTAATATTAGCGGTTTTGTTACGTTTATGACCCTGTTATTTCTGTGGAAAAGGAAATACCATCTGGTATACATTTGCTGGTCCACACATGATGCCATTTCTGCATTCATTGTCATTAATATTAATATAGGAGGGGCACATTTTTCTCCGGTGTCTAATATGTTCAGATGGGGGCCAATCACATGACAGGCAGTTAGATGGGGGCCAATCACATGACAGGCCGTTAGATGGGGGCCAATCACATGACAGGCAGTTATATGGGGGCCAATCACATGACAGGCAGTTAGATGGGGGCCAATCACATGACAGGGGGTTCTTGTTCATGTCAAGAGGATCTTGACATGAACGACTTAGAAGCACTGCTCTGTGAACTAGTTTCTGCTGTAGTGTGTGTGTGTGTGTGTGTGTGTGTGTGTGGCTGCCATGCATGCACTGCAAACAGGTTGCATGGATGTCTGAGTGCATGCACGTCTCTGTTCAAAGGAAGGACGCACGCACACACACACGCACACACACACACACACACTTCCAAGACACTCTCATGTTTGCTGATGCACTTTGACAAGTATAATGCGCGCGCACACACACACACGCACACACACACACGCACACACACACGCACACGCACACGCACACGCACACGCACACACACACAGTTCAAACATGCTTGCCAGAGCATCTGAGTGCATAATTCAAAGAGAGAGACACATCCATAACAAAGGGCATACAGTAGTACTGTACAGTAGTACTGTAACAGTACAAGGCGCTGCTGCAGCTGAAGGCTCATTTGTTCCGCGGCAGAACGACCGACGTACGTTGGCGTGCGACCGACCCAACGACACAGCGTTCCTTCCTTCGCCTCAAACATGGGTTCATTTCAGCGAGCGACAGCCAGGCAGCGCGTCGACATATGGAGGATCACATCAAAGAGCAGCCACTTCCCAGCTCAGCACGGGACCCAGGGAGCCATGCAGAAAGAAAAACAAATATGTTTCTGTTTAACCCATTTAGACCTTAGAGTATATGTGAATAGAGACGGCACCCGAGTTCTCCTTCCATCCACTTGCATTAAGTTGCTCAAAAGCACATGAGGTGATTTCACTCCTATAGGAACAAGTGCATTCTGGGATTGATTGCCCCAAACACATAAACGCGCTGCCGTTGACTATCATTGTGCCGTTTGTGCGCGTTCACGTATGAAACATTCGTTCACGTGTCATGGCCCCAAACACATGAATGTGCGCAATGATCGTCAACGGACCAGCGCTGGCTCGAGCTGCAATACCAAATTCGGCCACTATGTCCATTTCGCCTCAGGGTTTCCTCTGGGTGCCGTCTCTATTCATATATACTCTAAGATTTAGACCTGAGGACGTTCCTACAAAAGTCTTCTTAAATCCTGACAGTGTTTGTTTCTTGACAAACCCTGTGTTTCTATATTATAAGTGGTTCTCACAGGGTTAAAACCCTGTGTTTCTATATTATATCAGTGGTTCTCACAGGGTTAAAACCCTGTGTTTCTATATTATATCAGTGGTTCTCACAGGGTTAAAACCCTGTGTTTCTATATTATATCAGTGGTTCTCACAGGGTTAAAACCCTGTGTTTCTATATTATATCAGTGGTTCTCAAACATTTTCATGTCAAGGACCCCCAGAATTATCTGTATTTGGCCGCCAACCCCGATGTCAAAATATGTTGTTCCAGGGACCCCCCACAGAAGCAAAGAGTTGAGTTAAAAACATTTGCTCTGCCCAGGCGGTGGCGTAACCGTCTGGGCACCCGACTGGTGATCCAGTCGCAGTGTGCCACGGGTTCGACTCCCGAGCCCGACACGGCCTTTACTGCATGTCTTCCCGCATCTCTCTCCCGTTTCCTGTCAGCCTACTGTCTGTCCCTTCAAAAAAAAAACAATAAAAGGCGTAAGCCGCAAAAATAAATCTTAAAAAAAAAAAAAAAAGTTTGCTCTGAAAGAATATATATATTCAAAGATTTAAACGATTAAAAAAAAATATTTTTCAAGTACAACATAATGCTTTAAAACACCAAAAGGGGTTCCCGTCCTGAATGGGTTTAAAGGAACCTCCTCAAAGATCACCCTGGGCTGATTACAAGACCTGTAACTGTATAATATACTGTATAATGTAAGTCTGTTACCGCAACACATTTGTAGAACAAACAACATTCTCTTTCTACTATACTCTTCTGAAGTCTTTCCAAAATTGGCACACGAGAAAAAAAGCATCTATCCGAAGATCACAAGGGAATGCGTGAAAAGAGGATTTAACGGCAATTATGGGCACTAGATTTGCCCGTAAACCTCAAGTTCAGCAGAATATACAGTTAATATACAGTAATATACAGGTGTGATGGTACAGTTCAGGAGTTTACCGGAGCACGTACCCTACCCCCTTAGCCCTCTAAGACCCAGCGTTGCTTTTTTGCAACAATTTTATTTTAATTAATTATTATTTTATTTTATTTTTGTTCTTTTTTCACCTAAACGTCATCAGTGATGTTCATTGCAATGCCATTTCAATGTCATTGGTCATGATATTTGCATATATAAATACCCCCCACAGAGGCTGAAATTCACACAAATTAAAAATGTCTGGACTTTTGACCTTTACCCTAATAAAAGTAGGTAAAATAATTGTAATATATGTTTGTTTGTGATCATTAGAATCTCTAGAACATGTTTTATTCATAATTGTGAAAGATATCTCCCAAATGTAAATTATTAATTTATTATATTATTATATAATTATTATACTTATTTCTCATCAAACTGTATTTTTTAACATATGTTTTAGTCTTAGTCCTAGTAGTACAAAGTAGTAGTAAGGTTGAAATCTTGTTTTTGCAAGTAGAAATTAATGCGGGTCTTAGAGGGTTAGATAGCATTTCTGTAGACTTAGATAGCATTATTTTGATACAGACTTATAGCATGTTATGTAGACAGCACTATAATTGCATTGTATGTAGCCATGGCACGTCATAGTACATATGTATAGCATAGTATAGTATATATATATGTATAGTTTATATGTATAGTTTCATTATATAGATCAGGGTACCCCAATAGGCGGCCCGCG